>NC_135484.1:7548290-7851996 GCF_052094955.1 Ictidomys tridecemlineatus | reverse complement strand
ATACTACAGGGATACTGCCACATCGATGTTCATAGCAGCACAATTCACAATTGCTAGACTGTGGAACCAACCCAGATGCCCTTCAATAGATGAATGGATAAAAAAAAAAAAATGTGGCATCTATACACCATGGAGTATTTCGCAGCACTAAAAAATGACAAAATCATGGAATTTGCAGGGAAATGGATGGCACTAGAGCAGATTATGTTTAGTGAAGCTAGCCAAGCCCTAAAAACAAATACCAAATGTCTTCTTTGATATAATGAGAGCAACTAAGAACAGAGCAGGGAGGAAGAGCAGGAAGAAAAGATTAACATTAAACAGAGACATGAGGTGGGAGGGAAAGGGAGAGAAAAGGGAAATTCCATGGAACTGGAGGGAGACCCTCATTTTTATACAAAATTACATATAAGAGGTTGTGAGGGGAATGGGAAAATAAACAAGGAGAGAAATGAATTACAGTAGATGGGGTAGAGAGAGAAGATGGGAGGGGAGGGGAGGGGGGATAGTAGGGGATAGGAAAGGTAGCAGAATACAACAGTTACTAATATGGCATTATGTAAAAATGTGGATGTGTAACCGATGTGATTCTGCAATCTGTATTTAGGGTAAAAAAGGGAGTTCATAACCCACTTGAATCTAATATATGAAATATAATATGTCAAGAGCTTTATAATGTTTTGAACAACCAATAAAAAAAGAAAAAAAAAGAATGAGGCACGTGGGCTTTTCCTCTGCAAAGGATGGGAAACGTGGAGAGTGACAAAAATGGGGGAGGGGCAGATGACCACGTCAGCTTCCTCTGTCAAGTGGGAACCTTACTGTAAAGTGCCAAGGACAAGCAGGTGGAGGTGAGGTTTAGGAGTTGAACGACTAGAAAAGATTTAGAGTAAACACACTAAAAAAAAATATGATGAGAAGTCAAATAAAGATGGTTACAAGGGAACTGGGTATCAACAGTTTGACCTCCAAGCTCAGCCACCTCACAATGCAAAAGGACAAGAGGCCGGAGAACCAGGGGTGTGCAAGAATACGGCCAGGACAGCCAGGATCAGCTCTCAGCCCCAGGGCCACCAGGACCCCTTCACATAGATAATTAAAATAATCATGGAATCATCAGCCCACAAGTGAAATTATCAAGAAAATCATTCAAATCCGGCTGAAATGCCTTAAGAATGTGTTTGGGGGAATTGAGTACTGGCATAGCTAATTTACTTTGTCCCCAGGTCTCCAAAACCATAGAATAAAATAAGATAATATAGTATGGATATAAAGAACCTTTACAGTAATATATTTTTTTCGGTCAACTCTGCAGTAACATTTAAGTCTTCACGGCTTGCTTCATAATCAACGGACCAGGCACAAGACCAAACTGCATAGTTCTGAAGAAAATATAAACAAACACATGTAAACAGCATCTCTGCAAAGCACAGCGTTGGGCAAGTTCACCCTAAATAATTCACACTGGTGCCCCACCAAAGCTCAGCTCTTACACAACCCAATCTGAATCCATACACTCAAGCTTTATGTTTCAGAATGTGTCACCACTGACAGGATATGGTTTATTCATTTAATTTTAATGTTTAGTCTTCTTTAGACTGTGTTTCTTATATGAAATGCTTTGGGGTTCCCAAAATTGGTGCCATTGAAGTGGATTCACGTACATAGTAAAACCGACGGCTTTCTGTATTTGGGCAAAGGACACATTGGTCGGCATGCCACTGAACAGGCTGGCAAAGGGGCCCTGGGAGGAAAGATATTGAGGTACCTGTCAGGGTCTTGTAGCTCGTAAGTGGAGAGCTCAGCTTTGCTAGTGGTCTGGCTCAAGGGGCAAAGCTCTGAGTCACTGCATGAGTGGTACCTTCCAAAAATCTGAAAAGCAAGCAGAGCAGTCAGGATGAAAGGAAAGACCAGGGTGATTAGGAACAAGTAAATGTGGTTTTTCAAGGTTATTATTTTATGGGAGGGGGCAGGGGGTCAGCAATGATGGTGGAATGTGATGGACATCATTACCCAAAGTCCATGTATGAAGACATGAATTGGTGTGAACATACTTTATAGACAGAGACATGAAAAATTGTGTTCTCTGTGTGTAATAAGAATTGTAATGCATTCTGCTGTTGTGTATTTAAAAAAAAATTAAAGCAATTTTTTAAAAAGCTAATAAGTAGCTCAAAAACATCTCTTCATAAACATCTTTGTCCAAGTGGGATGGTCCACAGGCAGGACTCATGTTGATGTGTTTGGCAGACATGGAGAGGTGCACACTGTGGTATGAATTTTCCTTCTAGCTATTGGACGGGTCCCTTGCACCTGCCAGGGACCAGAAAACTAGTGAGAATGGGCTCAGCAAATAACCCGTGGCTCAAGCAAAAGGAACAGAGACTGACATCCGGCTGTGTTTGTGCTAGGCCTCCTCCAGCTTCTGAGGCCATGCTTTCTAGAAGACAGTTGCCAGGAAGAGATTAAAGAAGAGGGAGAGGAAGGAGAGGAACCAAGAGAAAGAAAAAGAGAGCTGGAATGCTTCTGCTATCCTTGAAAATGATCAGAAATCAAAAAGCATAAGGCATTTTTCAAACTTGCCACTGAAATGGAAAATAAATAAACAAAGGATAGTGATCAATGAAAGCATGCCCAGAGCATTACCTAAGCCGTCCTGGGTGTCCTCCTGCAGGGACGCTGACAGGCTCCGTGCTGAGAAGAGCCCCATCTGGACACGTTGGAGATGTTTCTCGCTGACCTCATGCTCTCCCCCTGAGCTCATTCTGGACCGCTTCGTGGATAAGCAAATCATGTTTGATGGGCTGCTTTTAATATCTGTCCCTGTTTTCTTCTCTTGGCATAATCTCCTGATTACGGGTTTCATGCCAGACTTCCCTGAAAGGCTATTTCCATGGCTCCCTCATTTTGTCATCCATTTGTTTATCAGGAGACTCGGCGGAAGCCGTCCTGTTAGCGATTTCACCATGTGATGCTCCTCGTGGGGAGCTGCGGTGCCGACTAGTAGGCTGGTCACCCACGATTGCCCCTTCCTTCTGGGAGCACAGCCAGCCTCCCTGGCTGTGAGGTGCACCCTGAGCACAGAGTTGTCACTGAGGTGGAGCCAAAGAACGTGGATTGTGTCCACCATTCTCAGGCTGGTCCCTCAAACTCGATCCTGTGTACAAGTGAGCTCCGCTTTGGCCAGGCTGTTCCAGGCACCAGGGAGACCGAGTGAGCAGTCTGCACGTGAGGTAGATGTGACCGTCTAGAGACTGGAGAAGAAGACCGAGTTCAGATCCAGGAAGACCACCAGCACTTCATCACTGAGACAGAGGCAGCCAGGGCAAGGTGGTGAGTGAGGAGGTCGGGGCCCGGGCAGGGACAGAGGAGCAGGCAGAGAGTCTTCTGATGGGGTCAGCTTCCTGCTTGACGGAAGTGCTCATAGACACACGTGGGAACCCCATCAGACAGACGCTTCCGTACTTTGCCCCTAAGCAGGGGATCCGATAGAAAAACTAAAGCAGATGCGTGGACAGAGAGGGAACCCATCCGTAAGAATGAGAGGACCACAGACAGGGGCAGAGAAAAGAAAAGGAGGAAATGCCAGAGACCGTCAAAAGAACCAGCCAGAACTTCCTCACCGACGCTGGGCCCTTCTCTTTGGAGAAGTGTGTCACTGTCACTTTTGCAATAAACCTGCTGCTGGCTCTCGCCAACTGTGCCCTGTTCTTCAATTCTCTGCTGAACGGAGACCACAGACCCAACACCCTGGACAGTGACAAGATGATCCCAAGAAGCCTAAGAAGTCCCCCAAGGAGGGACAGGAAAAGGGAAGCAGGAAAATTAGAGCAGAGTTTCCAGGAGCAGCAACCAGGAGGGACACGTGCCACGAGTTCTGTAAGATGAGGGATGGAAAGCAGCGGCCGGGTCGGCCAGGCCCAGTCCCACGGACACCACGTCTGGCTTCTCGTCAGGACAGAGGGCTTGGAGTGGGGAAGCCATCGAGAGTCTGAGGGCCGGATGAGAAAGCCCAACCACAGACAGCAGATTCTTGCTGTTTACAGAGATGGAAGAACAGTTAGCAACAGGGAAAGGAGTTCTAATGGGAAGACAAAGCTGATTAGAAATTAGGTCGACCTCATCTTCTCAACTGGGGGGCAATGGGAAAAGGGGTGAACACCAAGAGAGAGAGCAAAATACAAAAAGTAATATGCAAAAATGTCAAAGGTGATTCTCTTCTGTTGGTGATGCAGGTTTTTACTTGTGAATTTCTTCTATTTAAAGTCTCTACCATGACCCCAGTGGCTTGGGAGGCTGAGGCAGGAGGCTCTCAGGTCCGAAGCCAGCCTCAGCAACAGTGAGGCTGGAAGCCACCTAGCAAGACCCTGTCTCAAAAATAAAGGACTAGGCATGTGGCTCAGTGGTTAAGTGCCTTTGTACCCTGGTACAAAGAGGAAGAAAAGAAGAAGGCCCAAATAAGGTTTCTCTCAAATGTAAAGGCCACTCCATGAAAATAATCTGCAGAAACATTCTACCCCAAGCTTTGTCCACAGCAGCTGGAAAACAAAAGCAGGGGCAGACCTGAAGGGGGTTACCGGACAGTTCAACTCAAGGGCCAAGAGGACACAGCCAATTAGAAGGTCACGGGCCAAACCAGGAGCCTTTACTTTTCCAATACCTGCTTAGCAGACATTTGGACCAGTAGCCACAACCCAGCAGTTATATAAATCCCTGGACTAGTAACTTGTTACGAGGTCCCCTCTTGACTACCAAGAGATCTGCTTCTTTTTCTCACTTGAAATAAATCCTCCCCCTTTCACTCTTGCCTCCTGTTGTCCATGGATTTCATTCTTCCAATTCACAAGAAGAGAACGTGGAAAAAAATTGGAGGAGAGTTTCTGGGGTCTGCTGCAACTCAGGGGGCATGGCGCACCACTGGGAGCTGCAACGTGCTGGGCAGCCGCAGAGAAGGCTCCGGCCTTGCTGGCTGTGACCCTCAGAGCCAGGCCAGCAGTCAACCCCCGCTGTGATTAGCTGCTAACACTCCAACAGGCTTTTGCTGCTGCAGAGATCGCAGCTGACACGGAGCCAGCAGAGCGGAGAATCTGTTTTCATCTAGAGCTCTGATTTCATCCAAAAATTTAATCTTCTAAAACAAGAATTATTTTCCTGTTGATCACCGCCCCCCACCCCCAAGCTGCTATTGTTATCCGGTCTACCATGGAAAAGAGCCATGAAGTCGCCATCGCATGTGGCCGACAGCGAAGGACTAACGCAGCTTCCAGAACCATGTGCTTTAATTGAGAGGTGAACATCCCCAGCTCTTGGCACTTAGGTAAGAGAACCATTTTTTGCAATAGAAAGGAAAGATTTGTTCCAGTTTCCTTTAAAGCCACTGTCAATGCCATGGTCCAGCTTGTCTCCACATGAGGTCAGCCATACAAATAGGTGGATTCCAAATTCTCTTCTATCACAGACAAATTTAAACTAGCAGAAAGACAAAATATGGCATACGAAAATAAGATTGCTTCCATTAAAGTTATCTTTCAAGGATCAGGAAAAAAAAGTCTTTAAAAAAATTGAGTGTTTGCTAGCAGCAGACCCTCACTAAAGGAAATTCTTAAGGATATATTTCAGGAAGACAGGATATTATCCCAGATGGAAAGAATGAGATATGAAAAGAAATTAAAGCAAAGAATGGCGAAAATTTCAACAAGTCTAGAAAAGCACTGATATATAAAATGAGAAGGAAGGGGGCTGGGGTTGTGGCTCAGTGGTAGAGCACTCGCCTCACACATGAGAGGCCCTGGGTTCGATCCTCAGCACCACATAAAATAAATAAAGTTGTTGTGTCCAACTGCAACTACAAAAAAAATTTTAAATGAGAAGAATAAGATAACATAAATAATAATAATGGTCTTGGGGAGTCATTAAAAAACAAGATAGAATGCACAATAACAAGAGCACAGTGTTAGAAGGGCATGGTAAGGAAGCATTTTAAGGACCTTATTTGGTAAGAGGGCTTAGATACTGATCAGCTTTATTCTTTGATAAGTGAATCCTGCATTTTAGGATTTCTAAATTATAGGATTGCTCAATTATATGGTATCTATTAAGATATAAAAATAGAATACATAAACTAATGTAAAATGGAATGAGAGAAAATCAATTCAGAAGAAGGTATGGAATGGGGAACAAGTAGAAGTCACATAAAAATACAAGACAAGAACATAATAATACCTCCGTGTGGGAGCCTTAAATCCAAATGTCTTCATAATTTTAATACAAGCATACAGATACAATTTTCCAGCTAAAGACAATGATTATTAGACACTCTTCAAAACAGAACATCAAAAACATCTGGAAACGGAAATATTAAAAGGAAACAGGTAAAGTATATGTGCAGGTGAATAGCAGCTTAAAAAATATTGTAGTTGTAGTTTAGAGAAATAAATGGAATTCAAAACAAAAAGCATTGCTAGTGATAAAGAGGGCCACCATATAATAATAAAAGGTGTAATTTGACAACAAGTTTAAATAATTCTAAACAATGATGCACCTAATCACAAGGTTTCAAAGTGTAGAAAGCAGAACTGAAAAGATAAATCTACCACACTGCAGTAGATTTTCATATAACACAACACTCCCAGAAACTGAGAACCCAAGAATTCAAAGGATCAGTAAAGACAGAGATTTGCAAACAAAAGAATTAAAAAGCTCGACATAATGGGTGTGAAGAACATTGCACCCAATGACAAGTATTATTCAAATATTTGTAAAAATTTGCCATATACAGTGCCATGAAGCAAGTTTCAACACAGCCAAAGGAACTGGTATTATAAAAATACATTTTATAATGTTATTAATAAAAATCAATAACACAGATAATTAAAACCATGATCTGTTTGAAACTAAGGAATACCTCTAAATAATTTGTGGCCAAAAATATCAAAATGGAAATTCAAAATATTCTAACTGAACAATGATAAAACCTTCAGGATACAGCTAAGGCAGAAGCTCCATGGAAATTCGTGGCCTTAAACATTTAGGTTAGTAAAGAAGAAAGGCTGAAAATTAATGATGTGACAGGGAGGGTGGGGGAGGGGAAGGGAGGGGACTGGCACACCTTAGGAACCCAGTACTCACTGAAGACCTTGAGTCAACCTCTCCCCCTCTGACTCTTCCCCCAGAGGCTGGAGAGTAGCAGGATGGAGGGATGGGAGAGTTCCTTAATGGGGACTAAGTGACAGTTAGAAGCAAGAATCTCTGCTGTACTGTGGCACAGTGGGGTTATTATAGGTAACGGTGATGTACTGTACATTTTGAAAACCTAGAAGAAAGGATTTTGAAAATTTTACCATAAACAATAAATATTTAGAGAGATTAACCTCATTTCAACATTATACAATGTATACATGTTTTTAAACATCATGCTACCCCATTAACATGCACAATTTTATGTTTTAATGCATTAGTTAAAATATATTTGATTTTTTAAATATTTGACAAAAAAAAGATAATGAATCAAAATCCCATTCAATGAAAAGATAATTACCATATTGTACAAATTAATCTAGAGCATAGAAAATGAGGAAATATCTCCCAATTTATTTTGTGAGTTTAATATAGCGCAGGTGGGTGAAAAGCAGAGGGAGAATGTAGAATAAGAGTGAGAACAATAGAACATTGTATGGTTAAGGGTGAGGAGTCTGGTTCTTCTATGGACTTGTATGAGTTCCTTATATATTCTGGATATTAACCCCTAATGGATATATGTATTTTCTCCTACTCTGCAGGCTGCCTTTTAACTCTATTTTTTCTTTTGCTTTGCAGAATTGGTTTTAAACTGAGGCATAATGTTTGCACATCTTTATGGGGCACATCATGTAATGCAATACATGTATACAGTGCATAATAAGGAAACAGGTGTAATAATATTTCTATCTCTTGGACCATTACTCTTTGTTGTGTGTTGGGAATTTCCTATTCTTCTATTCATTTTAAAACCTATCACAATCTGTTTAACCCAGAGTTGGCCTACTGTGTTAGAGAAGCAGAGTGATTTCTCCACTGTGTTTCAGTGCCCCTTATTGAACCTCTTGTTCCCCTCCCTCTACTCTTCCTAGTTTCTAGTGGCCACTATTCCACTCTGTTTCAAAACACGATTATTAGTTTCCAAAAATGAGTGAGAACATACAGGATTTGTGCTTCTGTGCCTGGCTTATTTCATTTCACATAATGATCTCCAGTCCCATCCATTTTGCAGCAAATCACAGGATTTTATTCTTTTGTGTGGCCAAAAAGCATTCCATCATTGAATAGACTTCGTTCTTTCTCCATTCATCCTCCAAAGGGCACCTGGGTTGATTCCACCCTTTAGCTCTTGTGAGTAGTGCTGCAGAAGATGGGAGGGGGCATGTTTTTTTTGATATAAGGAGTTCATCTTTGCTAGATGATGGGCAGTTCCATCGTTAGTGTTTCAAGGACTCTCCCTACAGCTTTCTGCAGCAGCTATACTGATTTACATTCCCACCAACACTGCCCAAGGATTCCCTTTCTCCATATCCTAGCCAGCATTTGCTATTTGTTGTCTTTCTAATAATACTCATTCAACTGGATCAAAGTAATTACCTCATTTAGTTTTGATTTGCACTTCTCTGATAATTAATTAAATTAAAAATTTCATATATACTTGTTGAACATTTCTATGACTTCATTTGAGAAATGTCTGTTTAGTTCTTAAGTGTATTTTTAATTAAATCCCTTTCTTGGGGGGGTCCACTTTTTGAGTTCCTTATATATTCTGGATTTCCATTCCTTGTCAGCTGAATAGTTTGAAAATATTTTCTCCCATTCTATTCATTATCTCTAAATTCAGTTGACTATTTCCTTTGCTGTATAAAAGCTTCTTCTTAGTTTGATATAATTCTATTTTCCTGTTTTAACTTTTGCTTTCTGTACCTTTGTGATTCTATCTAAAATATTTTCTATACCAATGTCTTGACATATTTCCCCTGTGTTCTCCTACAGTAATTTCATAGTTTGGGGTTTAACATTTAGGCCTTTGATCCATTCTGAGTTGATTTTTGTGTACGGTGAGAAGGAATCTAGTTTTATTCTTCTGTAAATGTTCAATTTTGCCAGAACCATTTATTGAAGAAGCTGTCTTTTCTCCACTGTATGTTCCTGATAACTTTGTCAAAAATCAGTGAGCCATAGAAATATGTATTAATTTCCAAGTTTTCTATTCTGTTCCTGTGGTCTGTGTGTCTGTTTTTATGCCCGTATATGATGTTTTGATTACCATAACTTTGTGGTATATCTTGAAGTCAGCTATTGAGATGCCTTCAACAATAGCTTTTTGTTGGTGGTGGTGGTGCTGTTTTGTTTTGTTTTTTCAGGATCAGTGTGTTTACTCTGGAGGGGTTTTGTGTTGGTTCCATATGAATTTTAAGTTTACTAATATTTCTGTGAAGAAATCATTGATGGTAATTGCATTAAATCTATAATCCATTTTGGGTAATATTCTCATTTTAACAATATTGCTTCTTCCAATTCATGAACATGGTATATCTTTCCATTATTTGTGCTAATTTCTTTCATCTGTGTTTTATAATTTTCATTGTAGAGGTTTTTTCACTTCCTTGATTAATTTTATTCCTAAATACCTTAATTTTTATAGCTATCACAAATGGAATTGCTTTCTAAATTTCTTTTCCAGCAAGTTAACTATTGGTGATAAAAATTTTTGTATGTTGATTTTGTGTCCTGCAACTCTACTGAATTCCTTTATATGTTCTGACAATTTTTGATAGAGCATTTAGTTTTTTTGATGTATATAATCATGTTCTCACTTTGCAGAGCTTTTTAGATCAATGCAATTCCACTTGACTATTTTTGCTTCAATTATCTGTGTTTTTGATGTGAAGACCAAAAATGTTATTGCCAAAACTAACAGCAAAAAGCTTTTTTCTTATGTTTTCTTCTCTTAGCTTTACAGTTGTAGGTCTTGTCCTAAACTGTTTGATTCATTTTGAGCTGATTTTTGTATATGGCATGAAGTGAGGGTTCAAGTTACATTCTTCTGCATGTAGATATTTGATTTTCCTACAGACTTTCTTTTCATTGCACATTTTTAGTACAAGATCAGTTGACTGTAAATATGTGGTGAGGAATTGGAGAAAAAGGAACTCTTGTACTCAGTTGGTGGTACTGTAAATTAATACAGCCATTTTGGAAAACAGTATGTGGGTTTCTCAAAACATTCAATGTAGAACTACCACATAATTCAATAATCCCTCTTATGATTATATATCCAAAGAAAATGAAACCTTGCCAGGCACAGTGGCACACACTTGTATTCCCAGTGACTCAGAGGGCTGAGGCAGGAGGATCGCGAGTTCAAAGTCAGCCTCAGCAAAAGCAAGGTATTAAGAAACTCAATGAGACCCTGTCTCTAAATAAAATACAAAATAAGACTGAGGATATGACTCAATGATTGAGTGTCCCTGAGTTCAGTCCCCAGCACACCCCCTCCCACACACACATACCCCCCCCCAAAAAAAAGAGAGAAAATGAAACCTGGATCTCAAAAAGATATCCCCTGTGTTTACTATGTACTCTTTTTTTATTGGTTCTTTTTAGTGACACATGACAATAGGATTCATTTTTACATAATTATAAAAGCATGGAATAGAATTTGTTCTAATTCAGTCCCCAGTACTTACCCATTCCCTCCCCTGGTTACCTTCCCTGTACTGTATTGTTTTTTCTGCTATTTATATGTAGTTTTTTTTAAAAAAAAAAAATAGTGTCTGTGGATGTACATGATGGTGAGATTCACTGTGTATATTCATGTATGTACCTAACTATGCACTCATATTTATTGCAGCATATTCATCATAGCCAAGACATAGAAACCATCTAAATATCCATCAACTAATGAACATATAAAGAAAATGTGGCATGTATTTGTATGTGTAGATACACACACACACACACACACACACACACACACACAAAATGGAATAATATGCGTCTTTTTTAGAAAGTGGTAAATCATGCCATGAATGCATGGGGAAGACATTGTGCTAAGTGAAATAAGCCAGTCACAGAAAGGAAAATTCTCTGCATTTTTATGTAGAGTTTAAACCAGTCAAATTCATAGAAATACAGTGGAATGGTGGTTACCAAGGCCTGGGAGTTAAAGACAATGGGGAGGTGTTGATCAAAGGGTACCAAATTTCAGCTCTAGAGCCCTAATGGAAAGCACAGCAAGTACAGGTAACAATGCTGCATTGTATACTGGAAATTTGCTGAAAGGGGAGATCTTACATGTTCTCACCACAAGAAGAAAGAAGGGGAACAAAGAAGGGAGAAAGGGAAATGGTACATATATGAGGTGATGTGAGTGTAAATCAGCTTAACAGTGCTTACCATTTCCCAATGTATACATATATCAATACATTAAGGTGTATACTTTAATTACACACACCTTAATAAAGAGGAAGGAAAAAAAGAATAAGGAATCTGAAGTTAAATGAAGTTTAAATCTTATCTCTATTTATAAGTGAATAATAGGCAAATTGCATAACTTCAGTTTTTCTTATGGGTAAAATATGCATTTAGGACCAACCTACAACACAGATTTGAAAGATTAAAGGAATTGAAAAAGAACTTAGAAAAATAAATGTTCAATAATATATTACTATTTCAAGTAATATTAGTATCAAAACATAACATGAACTTATGTGAAAGTAAAATTTCAAATCAAACTCATAAAAATTAATGCAAATAACCTAAACAAAACATCAGTAAAAACAAAGCAAGTATGTATAAATAATACCATGATCTAGTTGGGTTTGCTCTAGGAATTCAGGGTTGATTTGATGTTATTACATCAATTAATGCAACTCACCACATTAACAGCTTAAAAGGAAGTAATTATACATGTATCTTAAAAATTATACAAAAATCCTCTGGCAATAATCAACATCCTTTCATAGTTTAAAAAAGCTCTCAGCAAATTTGGAACAGAGTGCTTCCTTGTTCTGACAAAGAGCAGCCAACAAGGGACTGGTGAGCATGTGCTCCGCATGTATGGGGCCCTGGGTTTGATCCCTGGCGTGATGCACGCACACACACACACACAAAGAACACAGAAATAAATAAATAAATAAAAACCTCATTTAAATCAAGAAACACTGAATTTTTTTAAGGTCAAAAGTGAGATCTAACTCATAGTCTAATCAGAAAACAGTACTTCTGGAAAACCCTCCACTGTATTTTCACCCCGTGTTGCAGTTGACGCTCAGGGATGGGCCAAGGCTGGTAGGCAGACTCAAAACCAGACTCTTGAGCAATCTGGAGGACTCCAAGCCTAGTGTGAACACCAGGAGCTTCCTGTAGAATCTGACAGTCTCCTCAGCCAAAATGGTAGGACTGGCTGGACCGTGGGATGCATGTGCTTGTTCTCTGCTGCCTTCTCATCCGTGGGGCACATTGACTTTTATGTTAGAGAAATGGCAGTGTGAAGCTCCAGGACCTAAAGGGACTTCATTTATTCTTTGTGGAGCCAAAACTTGAGTATTTACAACTAATGAAGTAGACAGGTGAGTGGGCTCTCCCACCGAAGGAGTAAGGTGAAGTTGGCCTTTATGTCATTCTCCAGTGCCGGAGGAAGCTGTCTTTCTGTTGTAATTTCCTCTCGTGCTAAACTGTGTTCACTCATCTGAAATATAAACTGCTTATATTTGAATGGACGTCCAGGCTGCAGAAGTTTATTTTAAATAATTATGTGAAGCCAAAAATAGCATAGAAATAAAGACAGCTTATAGGCTGTGCTAATGGAACAGCCTGGAAGAATGTGCCCCCCTCCTCAGTACTTTGGTAAATGTGCTTACCTGTATTTGACAAAGACACCCTAAAACTGAAGGCGATCCGTGCAATTCCACAAAGGCATGCGTAGTTGGAGGGATCCTCTGCTCCCACAAGTTAGCTCCCAGACATCTGGTTTTCTCTCCATGTGATCTCTCTGCTCTTCCATGTTGCATTTGGGACACAGTAACTTTTTAAACAAGATTCAGAACTATTGTTACATTGTACCACAACTTCCTTAAATCTTTCAACAAAGGAGAGATCTCCTTCCCCTTTTTAAATTTTTTTAAATTTTTTAATTTATTCTTATTTGTTATATATGACAGCAGAATGCATTTCAATTCATAGTACACATATATAGCACAATTTTTCATGTCTCTGGTTGTACATGATGTAGAGTCACCATCCGTGTCTTCAAACATGTACTTAGGGTAATGATGTCCATCTCATTCCACTGCCTTTCCTACCCCCATGCGCCCTGTCTTCCCCTCCCTCCCCTTTGCCCTATCTAGAGTTCATCTAATCCTCCCATGCTCCCCCCGCCAAGCCCCATTATGAATCAGCCACCTGATATCAAAGAAAACATTCGGCATTTGGTTTTTGGGGATTGGCTTGCTTCACTTAGCATTATATTCTCCAACTTCAACCATTTACCTGCAAATGCCATGATTTTATTCTCCTTTAATGCTGAGTAATATTCCATTGTGTATATATATACCACAATTTCTTTATCCACTCGTCTATTCCTCTCTTTTCATTCCCGGGTAATGTTGGCAATTGTTTTGCCAAAATAAACTGCTTCTTGCCCCAAACCTTTTTCTCCCTCCTTTTTTTTTTTTTTTTTTTTTTTTTTTTTTTTTTTTTGCCTGAGTGGATATAAACAGCCAGTTACAGCCAGAGTCTTATTCATCATCTACTCTGTAAGGACAAAGAGGGCTTCATTTCTTCAATACCCTAAGAGGCAGACAGACATAATTAGCATTCCACCTTCTAGAGCATCAAAGAATGCGCAGCTAAGCAGATCCTCCCATCCCCATTAAGGCCGTCCGAGCAACAAGACCGTCCACGCACGGTTGCTCTCACACCACCGTCATGAACAGCCACTCAGAATGATGGCGTGGGGACCATGGACCAGTGCTTCTTCCACGGTTGTAATGGAATAACTTCAGAGAGGGTATGACAACCTGGTAAGGAAAGAATGGGAAAAGCAGATGAGCAAAGGGAAGATTCTTGTGAAGACCATACGACAGAGTTTTGGAAATATTTTGCACTTAAAATTATATTCTTAGCAATTTTTCATTAAATGGTCTTCAACATCACTTTTTTATTTATTTTTCATTTTTATTTTTTAACCTTACTTTTTTTTGGGGGGTGGGATACTGGGATTTGAACTCAGGGGTACTCAACCACTGAGCCCCATCCCCAGCCCTGTTTTTTATTTTATGTAGAGACAGGGTCTCACTGCTTAGCACCTTGCTCTTGCCGAGGCTGGCTTTGAACTCAAGATCCTCCTGCCTCAGCCTCGAGAGCTGCTGGGATTAGAGGCATGAGCCACCACACCCGGCTTGACCTTCCTTGTAATGGCTGCCTCATCACCTGCATAATTCAGAACTTGATTTTTAATCACAAAAATAATTTCTTATTGTCAGATATTTTCATTATTTCTTATTTCTGGCTATTATAATTTGTCTCAGTCCATTTTCCAATGTTGTACCTGAAACACGGACGGGGTAATTATAACGATAGAGGTGTATTTAGCTCGAGGTTCTGAAGAGGGGTACTCCAGGAACACTGTTCAGGACGGGGGCTTCTTGCTGCAGTACCACGTGGTGGAGGGCATCATGTGTGAGACAGCAACGGTGCCAGCTTGGGTCTCTCCCTCTTCTTATAAAGCCACAAAATCCATCACGGGAGCCCCATCCTCGTGACTTCATCAAATCATAATTGTCTCCCAAAGGTCACATCTTCAAATGACATTACAGTATGAATTTGGGGATTAAGTTTCCAGCACATAAACTTCAGGGAACACATTCCAAACGGAGCATATGTCATGTCTCTGGGATCATCCTTGTAAATTAATGTGGCTCGCATCTGTGATTATTTTCTTTGAATGCATTCCTGGAAGTAAAATTGTCAAGCCAAAGGATGTCAGCCTTTTTAAAACAACTGAAGAACATTGCCAAAATGCTCTTCAAAGACTTTGTGCTGAGTTACATCCCTGCTCTCAGTAGGGAACACAGACTGTCACCCTGGAAAGGCAGCATCTCTGTGTTCATGAGCTCGGTCCCCAGCCTAAGAGGATACTGCCGGTCAGCGTCTCTGAGTGGACTTTGGCCCTAGTTCTTTAGGCTTTCAATGGATATTGGTTTCTTCTTCTTCAGATTAAAAGTACTCTTTAGGGGCTGGGGTTGTGGCTCAGTGGTAGAGGACTCACCTACACATGCAAAGCCCCAGGTTCAATCCTCAGCACCACATAAAAATAAATAAATAAAATAAAGGTATTGTGTCCATCTACAACCAAAAAATAAAAATTAATAAATAATTAAAATAAGTACTCTTTACACAATTTGTAAATTTGATAAATGCTAATAAATTGATAAATATTATACATTTTCATTCAAATAAACAATGAGAGCTAACATACAGGCATCCAGCATCTCATACAGGCCTTATTTTAAGCACTGCATGTGCTAAGTGTTCACAACATAATTGAATAGGAGGGGGTTACTTTCTAGAATGAGGAATCTGAACCCACAAGAGGTTAAATGGCGGAGCAGAGATTAAAACCCAGGCATTCTGACTCCAGAATCTAAGAAATTAATCATGACATCACACTATGTTCCTGAGGCCAAAATTAGCTATCAATTGCCTCTTACAAATGATACAAATATCTTTTTTGATTATCTGTTTTCTATAAAAAAATTTTTTAGAAAAAAAATTAACATGTGTTAGTGAGCTTTCTGTTACTGTAACAAACACCTGATAAATATGATGAATCAACTTATAAAGAGAACATGTTTGTTTTAACTCATGGAAGTTTCAGTTCATGGTGGCTTGGACCCACCCTTTTTGGACCTGTGGCAAAGAAGGACATCATGACAGGGAGCACATGGTGGAGGAAGCTGCTCACCTCATGGTGTTCAGGGAAAAAAAAAGAGAGAGCCATGGCAGGACTGAGATCCCAGTGTCCCCTTCATGGCCACAAAGGACCTAACTCTCTCCCTCAGCCCCCCCCCCTTAAAGGTTCCACCATCTCCCAATAGTGCCACGGGGGGGGGGGGGGGGGGGGACCAAGTCTTCAATACATGGGCCTTGGAGGGACATTTCAGACGCAAACTACAGCAGTCAGCCATCCAGCTATCCTGGCCCCAAAGGTTCTTCCAGCCAATGTACTCAGGTTCCCCTCTGTCCATATTTAAGTGTACTGCTCTAAACCCCATCCAGAAGGCTCTCAACCTTAGAGAACCATAGGAAGTCTTGTTCTTTCCCCACACATACCAATTGTGACTTCCAGTGTGGCTAATGTGTATCAGCTAAATTAAGGAAGTTGGGGGTACGCCCCGTCGCCCTCAAGTGTGGTTTTCCTTGTCCCTGCTACATCCGTGGAGGGTCTCTCACTACATACGAGACAAGGCCCTACCTGGGAAGGTCAGGAAGCCCTTCTCAATGGTATTTATTCCAGAGGAAATATAAATTATCACCGTATGGTAAAGCACACGGGTGGAATCCAACAGATTTGGAGAGTCTGGTAGGTAAATGTTCTGTGGCAGGCAGGATTCATCCTGGGACATCCTTAGAGCATCTAATGTGGAGACTCTATGAAGAAAAGAACAGTCCCCCAGTGAGCAACAAGTGACCACAGGGAAAGTCCCAAGCCCAGAAAAGATGAAAGCCCTGGGCTAGAAGCATCATTTGCTTCTAAAAGTGAGCACCAGGGACAGAGGATCTGGGAGACACTGATGTGAAAAACTGGTGCCAGGATCCTCTGCGAAGGTCCATCAACCACATCTCAAAGTGGATTATAAAAAAGCTCGTCTGGGGGCAGCATCTGTCCTGACTCCCAGCGTTAAGCCTCTTGCCCTTCTTGGGTCTACAGTCAGAGGGGAGAAGGGTACTGTGAAATGGCAATGCCACAGCAGTAACCACGGGCAGGAACAGGCTGTGAACACCATCGGGTAGAGATGGGCCCTGAAATTGGGGGTGGGAGCCGAGTGAAAGTGACAAAGTGACTCCTGTTTGAGAGTTGCCAGGAAACAAGGATGACAGGCCACACGCTGTGTTCCGTGCCACTTGCCCAGGCACCCTGACAGCCAGCGCCCTCTTTCGCTGCCCAGCATGACTCCCATGTTTGGCTGATGTATTGTCCAATCAAACTTCTGGTTCCAGTCAGGATGGAGTAGTCCTCTCCTGAGGAGCAGGCCGGGGAGAGTCCCCTGGGTTCCCTCGACCGCTTCCACTCCCCATGGGCACCAGAGAAGCCAGAGACCCGGAACTGCCCAAGGTGCAGAAGGCGAGTCTGCCCCCCACACAAGGACCAGAAAACCCTTCTGATAATACCTACCCTCCAGTACACCAAAGGAAAACCATCCGTACCCCTGACCCCTAGGTGCTAGCAGGGCTAAACAGGAAGTGTACTTTCCACACATTCATGATGTCGACAAACCAGGAAGGGGTGGCCATGAGTTGGTGTTCTGCTTTTGCAGGGATAGAGCCAGCAGGGAACTGAACTCACTCATCACGGAACAGCAACGAGGCCAAACAAGATGGCGCAAGGTGCCGCAACCCAGCACTTCACTTTACCTCTGTTTGCATACCAGCATATCCCACACGTCAAAGGGTGTAGTCCCCAACAAGTCTATTGTCACTTAAGATGCCAGCTGAACTTCAGGGATCCCTAGGTCATTCACACTTACGACCAATTAGCAACAATTTAGGAAGTCCCACAACCCTCTCTGGTTTGATAATACACTAGAAAGACAGGTCTCAAGAAAGCACCAGACTTACCACTTGGGTTTTATTATATCAGATAAAAACCAGGACCAACCAAATGAAGAGGCCTATAGGGTGACTTCTGAAGCATGCAGTTCCCTGCTCTCTTGCTCATCAGTGCGTTCACCAATCAGGAGACTCCACCCAGCCTCAGTGTCCAGAGTTTCTATTGGGATTTCATTACATAGGCAAGGCTGATTAGACCATTGGCTACAAGGTTCAACTGAGTCTCCATCCTCCACTTCCCTCCCCAGAAGTCCAACTGGGTCAAAGCCTCACCCCTCTCATCACACAGTTGCTCTAATATACAGGCAACCTGAGCCATCTCATCTTTTAGGATGACCCAGGGCATGATCCAAGGAGCTCATGAAAAACAAAGACACCCCTCTTGCTTAAGAATTTCCAAATATTTGGAATCTCCCTCCAGGAACCAGGCACAAAGGATGCTCTAATTCTTTATTGTGTAATATGCTCCCTTTACCCCCACCCACCCCTGGGATCGGCGGGGCAGTGACATCTACTCCCATGTGGACCTGCACTTTCCACCCCAACTGACTGCCTGCAAAACACACACACACACACACACACACACACACACACACACACACACACACACGATTAAACAGGAATGAGAATCTCAAAACCTGATACCCCAAATAGGTATAGGTTTGAAAAATCACTCCCTGCCAAAAAAGAACCAGGAACATCTCCACTTGAATGAGAAAAGACAATCAACCAACATTGGCACCAAGCCAGCATCGCTGGGGGAGGGTTTTAAATTGTATGATTGCCCTACTCTAAACATAAAGCAGATTGTTCCCATACTGGAGAAAAGCTTGATTATGGAAGTCAGATAGTGGTGAGGAATGGTTTTCAAGAGGTGACAATGTCAGCCTTAGAGTTTTCTAGAATCAGGGTAATATTGAAGGAAGGAAGCAAAAATCAAACTAATAGATAGGACAGAGCTAGGCTCCCTCCATTGAACAAACTGGAACCAGGAGGAGGGCAGAGTCGCCTCATGAGATCTGCCCTCGTCATTCTCCCAGCCATCACCGAGGTGGAGCCAAGTGAGGATTCAGCCAGGGGCCAGGGCAGTGCTGGGGGATTGTTTGGATAGCGCGCGCGTGTGTGTGTGTGTGTGTGTGTGTGTGTGTGTGTGTACACAGATTTTATAGTCCACAGACAACAAAATGGACAGGGAGGTTGACTTAGGGAAGAACAAGCTAGGTCATGGCCCTTTCTCAGACATCTCACAGTGTATCGGGCTCAACACAAACACAAGTGCACATGATTCACAGCAGTTGTGGTGACTTGGGAGAGTGCAGGGCGTGTATTCACCATCTGACCCACCCCTGGTTACTGAGATTTGTGCAGAGCTGGGGAAGGTGGATCCTGCCCTTGTCCTGGTTGCTTAACCTGGACTTTTTCCTTGTCGACAGAGGGATCTTAACCACGTCTCCTCTTTACCCTCTTTCTAGAAAGGCGGACACTGACACGACTTGAAAACCATGCATCACAACCATCTTCTTTCTATAATGAAGGCTTTTCTGGGAAAGTACTTCTGAGAATGTTTCCACATCTGCACCATCTTGGTGTCCATATCTGTTGTCTTTTTCATTCAAGTGGAGGTTTTCCTGGTCCTTGGTAGGACAAGTGACTTTCATGGTGTCCTGGACGCCTCGGTACCAGGTTGCCAGAAGCATCTGATTTTGGAAAGACCCAAAGGCACAAGCCGTGCCAGCACCAGGCCATGCTGAGAGTCACTTGTGGACCTGGCTTCTGCTCCCTAGCAGCTCTCTGCCACCACCGCTGTTTCAAGCTTCACAGGGGATTTTGAAAGTGGAACGGTCACAAGATTAAGATGACTTGTTCTTCTCCAAGGATGTCAAAGAGTACAAGGAATAACTCAGGAAAAACAAGTTTGGGCTCACATTCCTCCAGGACAGCCTGCTGTTTCTTGTTTCCATCCCCAGCCCACAAACCAGAGGACACATGGAAACTGGCAGGCCCCTTGCTAAAGAGCTATGTATTGTGACAAAGCCAGTTGTCACGGCCACATGAAGTCATCTGGCCTGAGCGTGGGAGTGGCTTGGCTTAGCAGGCCATGTCATTCCTTGTGCTATGGAATATTGTTTTGGCAAAAAGCAAGAAGCTGTATGTTCTCACTCTCGGGAAACCATCCAACACCTCCCTCGTCCAGTTCAGGGCAAGCATGTCGCTCCCCTGAGATGCGCTCCCCTGTGCCTGGACGTTCTCCGTGGGTTGCTTTTCTGTTGGGGTCTACCACTCCAGAGAAGGAAGGTGTCAAGGTGACATGACCTCCGGAGAGCGCTGTCTCCAACTACGCAGAGGCCCAGTGGGGACGGCAGCCCGGGCTCACGTTCCCTGGGAAGATCTGCTGGCAAAATGGCATGTAGGAGGTCCTCCAGAGGGGACAGAACCCCCGCCCCCCGTCTTCTCCAAGCAGAGGGGCCCATGCATCCTGCCAACTAGTGCGTTTGCAGTCAAATGTATTTGAGAGCAAATTTGCCAGAGAAAATGGAAAAACACATCTTAGAAATAAATCAGCACCAAAAAAAGAAGAAAGAAAGAAATCAGCACCAGTTCTAAGTTGTGTTTCAATTGTTCTGGTGCGTGGTCGGCCCCGGCTAGTGGTGATGTTGCAAAGGTCTGGGGCTGTGCACTCTCCCAGGTCAAATGTGAGGCTAACTCTCTCCAGAGTCCACTTTTCACCCGGGTGGTCTGTTAAAAAAAAATTAGGCCTTTTACCGAATCATAGGAGTTTAGAGCTGGAAGGAAGCTTAAAGACCAACTACTCTAACACTCTACTTTTATTATAAAAAGATTAGGCCCAGAGAGGTTAAGTAATTTGCACAGGTTTACACAGCCAATCCAGTTACAGAGCCGAGATGGTGCTGAGGTCTCCAGAGGATGTAAGACTCAACTTCAAGTCCAGGCTCTCTACAGTTTTTTTGGTTGAGACTAATTTTTAAAATGATTCCAAAGATTTGAATTGTGAATGCAATTAAAACCTCTGGGTATTTTTTTTGTAAATGTCTCTGCTTCTCTGGAATAAACAATACACTATTCTAGAATTGAAACTTAAAGTTTGAATCCACTGAAATGTAAAGAGTGCCTAATGTGGGCTGGGTTTGTGGCTCAGTGGTAGAACACTTGCCTGGCATGTGTGAGGCACTGGGTTCCATTCTCAGCACCACATATAAGTAAGTAAATGAAATAAATATCCATCAACAACTAAAAAAAATATATTTTTAAAAAAGAGTGCCTAACATCACGTTATTCCGCTGAACCTGAGGACGTCAGCCTTTGAGATGGTGAGGATGGGATTTCAGGTGGATTTCAGGTTTGCATCTAGAGCCCTAAGTAAACAAGCCATGTTTGTCATCTCCTCTGATTGATCTACAGGCTAGGATTAGTCATAACCCACTCACCCAGCGCCACGTCCTCATACCGGAATCAAATCATCATGGTAAGAAGGGGATTAGTGAGGCAGACGTGTACTACATCCTAGGCCAGAAACACAAAGCCAAGAAAGCAGTAACCAGACAGGACATGTGTCCAGCTTAATGTAGAACACGCACACACAATGCACGGCGGGTCTGGGTTCTGAGCGTTTTCTGTAAGGCGAGAATTGTCAGTACCTGTGCTCGACGTAAGAGAGGATCCACATTTCCTAGAGGATGTAGTATTTAGATAAAGAGCAAGTGCTCACTGATAATATTTCTTTCTGAGTCTGTATTTTGGGGGACACTAGCCATCCTTGTCTTATGACCAAATGCCTTGATATCTATAGTGGACTGGTGACAGCCCCCAAAAGATGTCCACCCAGAACCTGTGAATGTAAACTTCTTTGAGAAAAGGGGCTTTGCAGATGTCATGAATTCAAAGATCTTGGAATGAAGAGATAATCTTTGATTATCTGGGTGGAGTCTAAGTCCAGTGATGTCCTCCTAAGAAGAGAGGGCTGGGGGTATCGCTCAGTGGGAGGGTGCACGCCTGGCGAGTGTGAGGCCCTGGGTGGATCCACAACACCACAGAGAGGAGGTGGAAAGAAGATAGGAGAGAAGTGAGAGGAAGAGATGGAAGAGGAGAGGGGAAGGGAGGGGAGGGGAGGGGAGGGGAGGAGAGGGGAGGGGAGGGGAGGACAGGGGAGGGGAGGACAGGGGAGGGGAGGGGAGGACAGGGGAGGAGAGGGGAAGGGAGGGGAGGGGAGGGGAGGGGAGGAGAGGGGAGGGGAGGGGAGGACAGGGGAGGAGAGGGGAAGGGAAGGGAGGGGAGGGGAGGGGAGGAGAGGGGAGGGGAGGGGAGGACAGGGGAGGGGAGGACAGGGGAGGGGAGGGGAGGACAGGGGAGGAGAGGGGAAGGGAGGGGAGGGGAGGGGAGGAGAGGAGAGGGGAGGGGAGGGGAGGACAGGGGAGGGGAGGGGAAGCCCATGGGAAGATGCAGTCAGAGGTCAGGGTGGTGCTGTCACAGTGAGGGAAGACCTGGAGCCACCAGAAGTCGGGAGAAGCTCTTCCCCTAGAGCTCCAAAAGGACTGTGGCCCTGCAGACATGTTGATTTGGCCCAGAAACATGACTTCAGACGTCTGGCCTCCAGAACTGTGGGAGAATCATTTCCTCGGCCACAGCACTCCAAGTCTGCCTCCGCAGTCACAGCTTCTTTGCCTCTGTGTGTCTCGGCTCCCACCACCACTCTCTTATAATGACACATGTGACAGCACTTGGGGGTCTCTCACATAATCTAGGGTAATCTCCTCTTCCCAAAACCCTTCACTTAGTCACACCTGCAAAGATCCTTTTTCCAAGTAAAGTCACATTTACAGGTTCCAGAGATAAGTCCCTAATGTCTTGGGGAAGCCTTTTGTGCCTCCAACTCCCATGTCTCCTTGGCTTTAATGCAGTAAAGACCGGCGTGGACCAGTGGCCTTCCCCACACCGTGTGGTATGCCATCGGAACACTTGGCTGCCAAAGTCACAGCAGTAAAGAGAGAAAGGAGTTGGGAAAGCATTCTGGCTTTTCCCTGCCTTAGCCTGAAAATCGACCACATCAGCTCTGCTCACAGCGCATGGACCAGACAACCTAACTTCTTCAAGGAAGGCCGACACATGTAAATGAGCAGTGGATGATTGGTGGCCACTGACTGTCTGCAGCTCAGGAGGTCCCCCAAGTGCAGGGATCTGAGCCAGAAACAACACATTTTCTCCCCCATATCTCCTCCACCAAGCATCTCTGTCCCTCACTGAGCTATCCCTCCCCCACCGCTAGTTCCTGTCTCAAAAGTGGCAGCACTAACCAGTCTGTCCAAAGCCTTAACTTGGAATTTTCCATTTGGACTAAGAGGAAAAGATATCTATCCCTTTGTCAAGCTGGTGCAGTGCCCTTCTGACACTGACCACCCTGAGTGAGGGCAAATTCCACAGGTTAAGGGCACAGTCCTCTACAGACTTCCCTCCTGTCAAACGTCAGCTGCAACCCAGGGGGTCCCTGGCCATCCATTCTTCTGACCAACTACTAGAAATTCAGGGGTTTCCATCCCTGGTAGGTGAGCAAAAGAAAACCCAGGTAAACACTTACTTAGGGTTACAGTTTTATTATAAAGATATAAAGAGACAAGTCAGGATCAGACAAAGAGAAGAGTCACATAGGTGATTTCTAGAAGATTCCAGATGCAAAACTCCCACATCTTCAGAGGGCATCACCCTCCCAGCACATCGGTGTATAGATGCCAGAATTTTTATGGGGCTTCATTATGTAGGGATGATTGATGGAGTCAACACCCCATGACTGAACCGGTCTCCAACCCTCTCCCCTCCAGGAGGTCTGGCTGATAACACTGGCTCACAGCCCAGTCTCTAACGGTTGGCCTTTCCTTTCCAGAATGGCCAGCCCCATCCTGAAACTATCTGGGGGCCAGCCATGAGTCACCTCCATGGCTAAACTCAGGTGTGGTCCAAGCAGCCCACGATGAATAACAAACACACCCCTACCACTCAGGAAAGTCAAGAGTTTGGAGGCTGCCTCCAGGAAACAGGGACCAAGGTCAGCCAAGTCCATTGCACAACAGCTGGGCAATGGCAAAGCCTGTAGACTGTGCTACCAGGTGCACCCGCTCCATCGCCTACCACACAGGGGAACCCACCTGCGGGAGGAGGATGAAAGTGGCAAAGAGAGAAGCAGGGGCGGGAGGTGGGGAGCAAGAACACGCCCGGACACAGTCGGACGCCCTGGGCGCAGCCTGCCTTTCCCACTTCAGAGTCCTCGATCTTGCCCAAGCCACGTGAAGTTGAATCCCTGGGCTTTGAAACCCCGATGGCCCCGTCCTTCCAGCATGCTGACTGGCTGGGGGGTGAGAAATGCAGGAGAGGACAGTTACGAGGAGGTAACCTAAGAGTAGTCACACACCTTTATATGAGCAAGTTCCCAAAAAGGAGGACAAAATTGTTCCTCCAGGAGAAGTTCAAGAGCTACGAACCCCACCTTCATTCCACTCCTCCCTCCTCGGCAGGCCAGATCTTGGAGTGACAGGACAAACACCCCAGGAAACCGTGCTGAGCGAGGGTGGAAATGCAACCCAAGGAACAGCACGGGGGCTTCCTTCGCCTCTCCCATTGTCTCCAAGGGAGGCGGACATGCTGGAAAGCACACTCAGAGTCACAGAGCTCAAAAGGCCATGTTGATTTAAAAAAAATCCAACATTGTTGCATTCACCTTTTTAAAATATCAATTTACAGGCTGGCGCTCAGGCTCAGCGGTACCGCACTTGCCTGGCAAGTTTGAAGTACTAGGTTCGATCCTCAGCACCACGTGCAAATAAATAAATAAAATAAAGGTCTATCAACAACTAAGAAAATATTTTTTTAAAAAAAAAAGGCAATTTAGAGCTCCCCAAAACAAGTGAAAGATGCATTTCGATGGCTGTCAGGGGGAAGGCATAACAGCAAATTCACGAGGGACATTTTCCACTTCTGAAGCATTGGAAACCACTGCTTTACACAGTGAGTGAGCTTCTGAGACTCACTAGTGAGTGCCAGACAACGTCAGAGCTGCAGTCTGCTCCACTCACCCTGGACATCAGCCCCGGGTCATCGCCCCCCAGCCCTTACTAGGTCTATAAGCAGAGCAAAAGCAAGAACAGAGCAGGTGTTGATTCTCTGAAAAGTACATTTCCCACCAGGAGAGCCCCAACTCTGGGTGGGTGTGGTCAGCAGAGAGACTGGCAGCCCACTCTGAGCAGCTCTTCCTAACATCCTTCCATGGAGGCAAATTGCCAGCTTCAGTGTGAGCTGGTAAGTCCCCGGGGCAGCCTCAGCTCATGCAAATTTGACAAGGAGCTTTGGTGCTCAGGGTGTCCTTCATCCGAGAAAGCAGAACAGAGTCTGAAACCCCTAGAGAGCTGGTGAGGACGTGGTTATTGATGCGCTTGGACCTGCAGACAGCATCTGGCAAAACCGCCAGTTGCCTACCCACCTCCCACCACCCGCAGGCATCCTCCTGTAGCATAAAGTATGCGGTGGAGACACCAGAGGAAGAGCAGGTTTGCAGCAGGGAAGAAATCAAGAGCTTAGTTTTGACATCTTAAATTAAAGACAACAACTAGGTCTGTATTTCTGGCAAATTCTGACTGCCGGGGTAATGGGCACTACATGCTCAGCTACCTGGCTGATGTCTCAGGAGCCAGAAATGAGCATCCGTCGTAGCCAAGTGCTTCCAAGACTGTGGTTTAGAAAACTAAACTTCAGAACATTTCAACAGCACCTGGGAATACCAGCCAAGGACAGTCTTCCCAGCAGGGGGGCCAGCCAAGACTTGTACTGAATGAAATGAAGACATTGACTACCGTTTTATTCAACCTCTCTACATGCCAGGTCCCGTACTAAGAATTTTATGTCTGGTTTGGATGTGAGGTGTCCCCCAAAATCTTCCGTGTGAGATAATGCAAGAAGGTTTAGAGGAGAAATGATCGAGTTGTGAGAACCTTAGTCTGATCAGTGAATTCATCCCCTATTGGGATTAACTGAGTGGTAACTGAAGGCAGGTAGGGTGCGGCTGGAGGAAGTGGGTCCCTGGGGGTGTGACTTTAGGGTGTCTATTTTGTGTCTGGAGAGTAGAGTCTCTCTCACTGCTTCTTGGTCATCATGTGAGCTTATTCCCTCACCACACTCTTCCACCATGGAGTTCAGCCTCATCTTGAGCCCCAAGTAAGACAGCCAGCTGAGTCCTCAAATAAACTCTCCTCCTCTGCAGTTGTTTGGGTCAGGCCTTTTAGTTTCAGTAGCCAAAAATCTGACTAAAACATTATACAAATAACATCTCATTAATTCTCACAAAAACCCTGCACAATAGGCAGGGTTTCCCCATTTTGCAGATGAGGAAACAAAAGCTCGTACTCCAAACACCTACTCCCATGCAGCCAATGCGCCTGATGCCCTTCCAGCTGCTGCCACCCCACCTCCAATACTTGTGGATCCTGGTTTTTATACTAGAAAGTTCCCTCTCCACCTATGGTCCAAGCAAAGCATGTGGCTCAAAGTTAGCAGCCTCCAAGAGAAGTTGAATGAGATCCACAAATGCAAGCTAGCAGATTAAATTCTAACGTTTGTGGTTAGTGGAAACATTAAAAAAACAAACAAAATCTTAAAAATTAATTTCTATAATCTGTTTCATTTAACCCAATATATCCAAAATATTATCATTTCACCATGTAATCAATGTTCATATTATAGATATCATTAAGTCATAAATACGATGGGAATGATAAAGGAAAGAAAACAGCAAATGAACACAGGGTTAGGGGGTGAGGAGGGTGCTATTTTTTTGTGAGATCAGTTAGCACAAACTCTGAGCAGACAGGAGTGAGTGAGAAGTGGGCCACATGGCTGTTTGTCTCCTGAGCTGAGGGGAGTACAAGTGAGAAGACCTCAGGTGAGACGTCTGAGCAGGTGGGGAGTCGGAGGAGTCCTACGTGGAGAGCTCTAGCTTTAAGGAAAAGACGAAGGGAAAGTCTGAGGGCAGGTGCTGAAATCAGGTAGGGCACCTTCTTCTCATCTGAACATGACAAGAAGATAAATGGCACCATCTGTCACATACTTGAACACTCACGACTGAATGCGCCGACCAGACCAAGTGGGCAAGATGCTGGAAGGCCAGTTAAGGGGGCTGCACCACCTTCCAGGAGAGGAGAGATGGTCGGAACTAGAGTGGTGAGACTCTGTTGGATCTGGGTGTCCGTTTGAGGATTTGCTTGTGCTTGGGAGATGTCAGAGAAAGAGAAGAGTTGGGGAGAACTGCCCTGAAGATCAGGGGTTGGAAGGAATGAAAGAAAGGACTTGCCTTTTACTGAGAAAGAGACACTTGGAGGAAGAGCAGGTTTGGAGCGGAGAAGACACCCAGAGCTCAGATTTAGTGTCTTAAATTTGGGAAGCCAATTAGGCATGCCATAGTAGAGCTGGTTTTGTGGTGGATTTGTGAGCCTGGAGTATGATAGGGAGGTCCAAGTTGGAGGTCTAGATTAGGAAGTCCCCAGCACAAAAGCAACATTCAAGTCATGAGACAGGATGAGATCACCCAGAGGGGTGAGAGGAAGAGAGGAGGGTGTGAGTACTGGTCAAAGGGCATTTCCATGTTTGAATTCCAGAACATCAGAAGGATCCCACTGGGACCAAGGAGGAGTACCGGGGCCCAGGTGGGACCGGACGGGCTGCTGTGTTCAAAGCCGCTGAGGAGTCAGGAAAGGAAACCATCCACTGGACTTGTCGGCACATCGGGGACCTTGATAAGCTTTAGTGCAATTGTTAGGGGTTTAGATACGAGGTGTCCCCCAAAAGCTCACGTGTGAGACATGTCTATGTGAGGCAATGTGAGAATGTTCAGAGGTGAAATGATCAGATTAGGAGAGCTCTAACCTAGTCAATGGGTTAATCAGTCCATTAGCATGGTTTAACTCAGTGGTAACTGTAGGCAGGTTGGGTGTGGCTGGAGGAAGTAGGTCACCAGGGGAGTGTCTTAGAGTTTGTATTTTGTCCCTGGTGAAAGGAGCACTGCCTCCCGCCCTTCCTAAGCTGCTTTCCTCCCACTTGCCCTTCCACCATGATGCTCTGCCTCACCTCGGGCCCAGAGCTATGGAGTCGGCTGCCCATGGACTGAACCTCTGAAACCATGAGCTGAAATGAACTTTTCCTCCCCTAAGTTGTACTTGTCAGGTCTTTTGGTCACAGTGAAGGAAAACTAACTAAAACAGCAATAAAGCAGCATGAGTGGGGAAAACCGGAAGTTCGAAGGAACTGGAGGAGAGTCAGGAGCAAGGGCAATCTTTAGAGGCATTTTGCCATAAATTAAATAAGAGCATTTGTGCTTTTAGGTTGAGATGTTTGGGGTGGGGGGTTGTAGGTGCCTCTTGTGTTTGTATTTGATTTTGAAGACAGGGAAGGGAGAAGGGGCACAAATGAAATCCTAGGTGTGGGGAGCCTCCCGTGAATTACTTGGGGGTCTTCTCTCGTATGGAGTCATGGAGATTCAGGTTCTTCCTGGGGAACTACCCAGGCTCCCCGCACATTAGATTGCCCAAGGCACATGACCTCTATCTCCGCTCTACTAGGAAGACCCCCCCTTGTAGCTCGGAGTTGGGCGTAACCCGTTGGGAACTGGACAGCCCACCTCCTACCTTATTAAAGAACATTCCACAAAAAACCTTTGATGTTCCCCAATATAAATCAAGCAAGGGCAGGCTCCATTTGGCTCTTTTCAGTGTGGAAGCTCCATCCCTAAGATGGGCTGACCCGCCCCGCCCCTGCTTTTAAAATAAGTTCCTGCCCCGTGGTTTTTTCACTGCTCTATCTTTCTTAGCCTTCATTCCACAGCCTGCCCATTCCACCAAGAGGAACCCCTTTCCACCGCCCGTGGGGGATGTGGGCGGGACTTAGATAGGCAGAGTGGGAGTCGAGCGGCACACAATTTGGAGGAGTGAAATTTAGATGGGATCACAGACAACTCACACGCAACGCCTGGGTGTGTCAGGAGGTAAATCTTAGTGATCCAGCCTTTTTGCTTGCGTTTTCTGCTATCTACAGCCAAAAGAGCATCCCAACAGAATCTCTTCAGTGGAAGACCCTGGAGGATTTTAACAAGTGACTTGGGTGGTCAGTCCAGGCGTGGGCTTTGAAAACAGGCCAGCAGGCACGGCAGAGTCGGCAGCACCCAGACAAGGAGCCCAGGGGGCCACGCAGGCGGGTGGTAAATGCCCGAGTGTCCATGATGGCGCTGTTACCAGTTGGTCCCTAATGACCCTTTCAGTGAAAACAGAGCTGGCCCTCCCCAGCGACTCATCCCACCCTGGAGTAATCTCCTTGAGTAAGAAGCTCGGCTGGAAGTGCCTGTGTTGTTTGGAAGGAGACAGCAAGAGAGGCCCCATAACAGACAGGAGAAGTGTCCCACCCCTACCTAAGCTCAAAGGCACTGCCCCCACAGGCAATAGGGACAAGTCAGTTTTACTCAGGCCTTCATTTAAAGAGTGGAGAGAGAGTGATGGTAGGGATGTGGAACTCTGTTACCAAAGAGCTTCACATTCCTGCAGACCACCCTGCACGGCAAGGTGAAGAATGTCTATAGGAAGCCCTTGGTCTTGGAAGTCAGGGAGTCGGGAAAGGAGAGATCAAAGGCCCTGGCTGGGCCTCTAGTCTTCCCACAGAAGTTGGCCCTCATCTCCCTCTCATCAGGCCATGATGAGTAATTAAGCCCTTCTCCTGTCTACCCTGTGAATTTTTATTTATTTTTTTTTAATTTTTTTATTGGTTGTTCACAACATTACAAAGCTCTTGACATATCATATTTCATACATTAGATTGAAGTGGGTTATGAACTCCCAATTTTACCCCAAATGCAGATTGCAGAATCACCTCGGTTACACATCCACAATTTTACATAATGCCCAATTAGTAATTGTTGTATTCTGCTACCTTTCCTATCCCCTACTATCCCCCCTCCCCCCTGTGAATTTTTAATCAGGACCTCACCTCCTGCCTCTCTGTCCCTCTTAATGCCATTAGCTGATGAATGGATTGATTAATTGAGGGGCTGGTTGACTTCTGGGCTATCTTTGTTGGGTAACTGGTTGGTTGGTCACTGGAGGGAGGAATTTCTTTGTAAAACAACTGGAAGGGATTATTTGAACATGCCTGAACATTAAGAAATTTGTACAAAAAAACAGAAAGTGATTTTGATGCTCTCTGTGCCAGGCAGATGGACCGCAGAGCCAGGAAAAGGGGACCAGAACTTTTTGGTGTAGGTAGAAATATGACTCATCCTCAGATGGAAAAGGTGAAGTTAGGTAATATGATCTGCCTTCGCCTTACTGATAGAGTGGGACTCTCAAAGTTGACTAACCGGACAAGTTTGGTTTTTTTATTTCATATTCTTAAGTATTAATAATACTCCAAATAATAATCTGAATTTGCCACACAAAGCTCAATTTAAAGTATGTTTCAGAATAGACTATTGCTATGAAATACAAATTTGAGAGTTAGAGTTGATCCTGGATACACCAAGTTTTTAGTTTTAAGCATTTTGTATGGAGAATTTCCATAGAATAATAGCATATAATTTTAATAGTATAATCATTCTATACATAATTCCAATAGTATAATACTCTATACTTTTAATGGCATGATTATAATAATACCATGAATTCTTCATGCATCCATCAGAAACTGTCAACACAGGGAAATTTTATCCTGAGGACCCTCTCCACATCACACTGCAGCAAGTCTCAGATGCACCTTATTTCATCCAAATTCTCTTCAGTATGTATTTTCAAAAGATAAGGAGTGGTTGGGATCTTTCTGTTTAACAACCACAATGCTATTACCATGTTATATATTAATCACCCTTTAATAACACGGTCACAGTTTGAATTGGGAATAAATATTTTGAGACAGTTCCTACAAATAATTTTAAATATTTTATTTTAAAATGTTTTTTAAATGAATATGAACATTGTGAATAAGTATATGATGAAGCATAATGCAAAAAAATTTTTTTTAAAGAGAGAGTGAGAGAGGAGAGAGGGAGAGAGAGAGAGGGAGAGAGAGAGAGAGAATTTTCAGTATTTATTTTTTAGTTCTCGGCGGACACAACATCTTTGTTGGTATGTGGTGCTGAGAATCGAACCCGGGCCGCACGCATGCCAGGCGAGTGTGCTACCGTTTGAGCCAAATCCCCAGCCCCATAATGCAAAATTTGCATGAACTTCTTGGTTTGTCTTACTGTTCAAAAATTTCTAAGCAAGTGTGGTTGCTCATAAGCCCATAATTCCAACTACTTGGGAGGCTGAGACAGGGGTCTTAGCAAGACTCCACCTTAAAAAATATTTTGTAGACATACACACATAGAATTTAATATGGAAGTTGTTTGGGCTGAGAAGGGAAATCTTTATTTTTTTAATTGCTTTTACACATACGTTGGTCATCCCTCAAACTAGGTGTGATTTTCTTATTTTTTTTCTCTGGGTTTCTATTGCTCTTCTAGGCATTGAAGATCCCGGGGCTAACAAGAAACCAATGCCTGTGTGATTTGAGCTCACATTCCGGTGTCACATGCACTGCACATGGAAGCATGTACTACCCACAGAAACAGCAGTATTTACTGAACACACTAGGCACGGTTTTCTGAATCTTGATTTTCACACTCAACACCATCGAATCAACAGGCTTAGTTCTATTCATCCCTTCTAATGCTTCCATATATGCTGTCATTTGTTTGACCATGTCACTGACAAGAGTCCCCTTTGTCCACAGGTTTTTCTGGCCACCAGACATCCTTCCCCCATGTGACACACGAGATTGGAACTTTTAATTCAGTGATTATACAAATAAAATCAAGTCAAGTAGGCACAAATGACAGGGAGGGCTTTGGTTGGGACTTCATTCAAAGAGGGTAATTGGAGCTTCAGCTGAAGGGACACTGCACCAGTCGGGGGGCCAGACTGCTCCCAAATGAAGGGAGATGCAAGCTTCTATGGAACACTATTTGCTGGTGTTCGCTGGGGCCTGCTAATTTCCAGAGAACAGGAACAACTCCAAAAAATGTCTCGACTCAGACCACTGGGCAGTCATGGTCAACTAGCACTCTGTGAAAAGAGCCTTTTGAAGAAATGGTGCAGGGAAAACTGGACATACGTCTATGGAAAAATCAAACTAGATCCCTGTCCCTCACCCTGTACAAAAGTCAACTCAAAATGAATCAAAGACCTCAGAATTATACCAGAAACACTGCAAGTCCTGGAAAACAACACAGGGTCAACACTCCAACATACAGGCACAAGAAATGACTTCCTGAATAAGAAGACTCCTAAAACCCAACAGTAATACCAAGAATTAATAAATGTGCTGGCAACAGGTAAAAAGAGTCTAAGCTAAAAACAAGAGTGTGAAGAGAGAAGCCTACAAAGTAGAAGAAGATCTTTGCCAGTGGCTCTTCCAACATAGGATTAATATCCAGAATGTACAAAGAACTCAAAACAACACCAAAAAATAAATAAATAAATAACCCAATCAATAAATGGGCAATGAACTAAACGGACACTTCTCCAGAAAAGAAACACAAGCTGTCAATAAATACTTGAAAAAATGTTCAACATCTTTAGTCATCCGGGAAAAGCAGATCAAAACTGCACTGGGATTTCATCTCGCTCTGGTTAGAAGAGCCATTGTCAAGAATACTGCCCTTGTTGGGCACAGTAGAGCAGGCCTGTAATCCCAGCAGCTCAGGAAACTGAGGCAGGAGAATCACAAGTCAAAGCCAGCCTCAGTACCTTAGTGAGGCTCTAAGCAACTTAGCAAGATTCTGTTTCAAAAATTAAAAATAACTAGGAATATGATTCAGTGGTTAAGTGCCCCTGGGTTCAATCCCTAGTACCAAAAAAAAAAAAAAAAAAGAATAGTGTTATCCCTGCAACTGAAGCCCCGATCACCCTCTTTGGAGGAAGACCTAATTAAAACCTTGCCTGTATATTCACATTCACTTGATTTTATTTCATTTGTAGAGCCACTGAATCATCAAGATAATGTAATAATAATAATAATAATAATAATAATAATAATAATAATAATAGAAGGAATATCAATAGAGCAAAGCAAATAAGGGGAGAAATGGAAGGAAAGGGAAGTTACCTTGGAGAGACTTAGCAAGTTCTGTGCATGTGTGAATATGGCATAGTGAATCCCACTATTATGTATAATTATAATGCATCAATTTAAAAAAATTAATTAAAATTTTTAAAAAGGAATACAAAGGATAATAAATGCAATTAAGGATATCAGCAGAAAGGAACACTTACATGCTCTTGGTGGGATTTAACTTCATACAACCTCTATGGAAATCAATATGGAGGTTCTTCCAAAAACTGGGAATTGAGCCAGCATATACCCAGCTATACCACTCCTCAATACTTTACAAAAAGAAAACTGAAATCAGCATCCTATAGCAATACATGCATATGCATGTTTATATCAGCGCAATTCACAATAACTAAGCCCAGCTGTCTGTTAACAGATGAGGGGATAAGGAAAATGTGGTATATACACAAGATGGAGTTCTACTCAGCCGTAGAGAAGAATTGCAAGAAAACGGTTGAGAGCATTATGCTAAGAGAAATAAGCCACTCAGAAATCAAAGGTCACATGTTTTATCTCATACGTAGGAGTTAGGGGGAAAAGTGGGTGTGATCTCTTGAAAGTGGAAGTGAGAGTACAGGATGGGGACGGTGAAGAGGGAGGAGGGAAGGGACGGGAGAAGGAGGAGAGGGGGAAAGGGAAGGGACTGGGGAATCCAGTTGACAAAATTATGTTATGTGCATGAATGAGTATCTCATGGAGAATCCCCAATCCCACAATTGTTCCTAATTATAATGCATCAATTTTTAAAAGAAACATTTTTAAACGTGTGCTGTCACCGGCATCCTGTGCAAACATTCTGAGGCTTTATCTGGGCCTCAGGATAGGGCTGAAGGACTTGGGATGCTCAGGCTGCTATCTAGCTGTCAGAAAAGCCCACGTATGGGTAGAGGAGAAAACACCTCAGCTGAGACCAGCAGGGGACATATCTACATGCAGAGCTGAGCAGAATCTGACCCAAAGGTTAAGACAGCAGAGGAGACAGAAATGATGTGAAGACAGAGATCCTGTTCCAGTCACCCATCAGGTACCTGCAGGCAAAGCCAGGAGTCAGTGTTCATTGCAAAAGCAGCCTTCTAGTTACCTAGGCAACTGCCATCATGGTAACCCATGGGTCAGAGGTTCTTATACTTATTCTTATACTTCTCTCCCATGACCTGGGAAGGCTGTGAATTTTGGGTTTCCCTTGCGTGAAGTGTTCTCGCTGAGAAATACAGCGAAAAATCACACGACACAGAAAGTCAATTTCAAAAAGCAGGAGACGGGGCAGCTCTCTAATCTTAGACCTGCTTCAACATTAAAGGAGAGAAAGAGAAAGAACCCACGTTTTCTTTATTTATACAAGGAGGCTTCAAAAGGATTTCAATGGAATGTTCTTTTGCCAAATAAGGTAGGAGGTGGGCTGTCCAAGCCTAATGGGTAATGCCCAAGTCCAGAGCTGTCCCGTTGGTAAGGCAAGGGCAGAGATCTCACTCCTTGGGCAGTCTACACGAGGGAATGCCAGGATCGTTCCCAAGGGGAGACCTAAGTTCCCATGGCTCAGTACCTAGTAAAAGATCACTCAAGTAGCATCACAGGTTGTATACCACAAGAGGTGTCATCTACAATAAAGCTAGCAGGAAACTAGCAATGTATTGCCCAGCTGTGTAACCTCCAAAGTGATTTTTAAATTGACTTAAAATAAGTGAAGCCAGAGCCAGGTGCAATGGTGCTCACCTGTAATCCCAGCAGCTCAGGAGGCTGAGGCAGGAGGATCACAAGTTCAAAGCCAGCATCGGCAATGGTGAGGCACTAAGCAACTCAGTGAGACCCTGTCTCTAAAGAAAATACAAAATAGGGCTGGGGATGTGGTTCAGTGGTTGAGTGTCCCTGAGTTCAATCCCTGGTACTCTCCCCCACCAAAAATCAAGCCAGGGGTTTATCTAGGGTTTTCCCCAGTAACAATGCCATCTTGTGCAAGCCTTCTGCTTCAGGATTTTTATCAGGGTTTCATGATGAGTTTTGCTGAAAAGAGCACAAGGTACAGAAACAGCATGCCATGCCACCTGGGGCAATACTGCTCTGTGCCCACAGGTTTACGTCCTTGTCCCAGCCCTTCATCCCCAGGGCAGTTCCTGTCTCACATGTCACTGTGCCTAGGTGCTTTAATGTCTGCAAATTCAATTCCTAGAAGCCCAATCACCATGCCAAAGGATATGTGTATTTTTAAAATATTAAGATTTATTTTTAAATCATGCTGCAGGTAGAATACTGAGAGATAAGCAACGGTCAAGGGAAAGAATTTTTCAGGAAGGTGGTGGTGGGTTGTATCAGATGTGAAGTCAGGGCTGGCTCCTTTAATTCTGCTCAGAAGGCATTTAAGACTTTTCTCACCACAAAAAAAAAAAAAAAAGTATATGAAGTAACACATATGTTAATTAGCTTCATCTAGCCGTTCCACAATGTATACATATTTCAAAATAACATGTCAGCACATGATAAATATGTAATATTTTTACTTGTCAATTTAAATAAATAGAAGACTTTTTTCTTTATCCTAAGGCTTCATATTTTTAACAGGAAATTCTTTGGCTTTTTCACATCAAATTAGCCCAGAAACTGATTCAAACTTTTTTTTTTTTTTTAAGACAGGCTCTCAAGAGAATGGAAAGACAAGCTCCAGACTGAAAGAAAACATTTGCAAAAGACATATCTAAGATAGCTCTGTTATACAAAAGATATATTTTTAAAAATCTCTTAAAAGTCAACAATGAAAAAAATGAAAACCCCCATTAAACAATGGGCCAAAGATCCAAACAGACACCTCACCAAAGAAGATATACAGATCATAAACACCTAGCTCTTCATATCACAAGTCTATGAAAAGATACTCAGTAGCACACACAGTCACAGAATTGCAAATAAAATAAGATACCAGTGTACAACTATTAGAATGATACAAATCCAAACATTGAAACACCAAACGCAGTGAGAACATGGAGTGAAACTTAAATGCAGATTACTGAATGGAAGAAGTCAATCTGAGCAAGCTACATACTGTATGATTTCAGCTACATGGCCTTCTGGAAAAGGCAGACCATGATGAAGATAATAAAAAGATAAGTGGTTACCACTGGGCAAGGTGGTGCACACCTATAGTCCTAGCAACTCAGGAGGCTGAGGCAGGAGGATCACAAGTTCAAGGTCAGCCTAGGCAGCTTAGTGAGACTGTGTCTCAAGGTACAAAATTAAAAGGGCTGGGAGCATAGCTCAGTGGTAGAGCACCCCTGGGTTCAACCTCTAGTACCAGAAAGGAAGAAGGGTGAGAGGGAAGGAAGGAAGGAAGGAATGGAAGAGAGGAAGGAAGGAAGGGAAAGAGGGAGGAAGGAAGGGAGGGAGGCAGGAGAGGAAGGAGGGAGGGAGGGAGGGAGGAAGTAATTGGTTGCCAGAGGTTGGGAAGGCAGTATGAATGGCCGGAGCACAGGTGTTCTGAGGCAGTGACACCGTCTGCATGACACTACCCTGGTGGATCCATGTCACTGTGCCCCTTACAGCCCGTAGAGTGCACCCCACCAGGAGTGAGTCCCAAGGTCAACCATGGACTTGGACAATGATGTGTCAGGGTAGGTTCACCAGCTGTGACAAGTGCAACGTCAGATGCAGGTGGGGGGGGGGTTGGAGGGGAGCAGCCAGGAACTCTCTGCCTCCTGCTCAGTGCTGCTGTGACTATGAAAGTGCTCTAAAAATGATCTATAAAATTTAAAAGGAAAAAAAAAAGAACACAGTCTGAGGTTGGCTTCAGTTCAGGGACTCTTCCTTTGGACCTGGTGGAATGGTGCTTCTCCAGTTCTAGATGGTTCCTTCTCCTCTCTCTGCCTCTGCCACTCGCACGTCAAGGGCCCAGGATCCACCCACCAAGCTCCTTTTCCTCTCCCACTTGCTTTCCACCTCTCGCTGTCTTTGCTCTGAATCAAGCGATTTCTTCCCTTTGGTTTTCCAGGGGCGAGCCCTCCATAGTGATCTATCCCTGCCAACAATCTACTGAACTGTACTTAGTTAGGAAACTAGGATTTTAAGCTCCAGAAAGTCTTTTCGTGCTATATTTAAATGACATTCGATGACTAGTCTCTTCTTCAGATAGTTTCATGTCTCCTCCAAGACTCACCTTGGGCTGCTGTCTAGGGCAAGGTCCCCTGGAGACAGACACTGCTGTCTTCTTCGTGGATCCCTGTTTTTTGTGCATCCTGAAGTCAGCTGTTTCAAGGATGGAAATGGCAGAGCATATCTCTGTGTGGTTCAGAACATAAAAGCACAGGCCATCTGTCCTCCGTGGAGGTCCCCACAGTCTCCAGCCTCAGGGGCAGGAAAGACTCAGCCCAGTCATTCAGTGGCCTCCTGGTCCCCTCAAGGCCAGAGAGATCAGACACACTCACCTGGAACTGTGTCAGCCTTCCCCCAGGGACTCCCTTGGAGCCTAAATGTCCCCTGAATCCAGCTCCTCAGTGAGCTAGACGTCATCTGCCTCAGAGGAGGAGCAGAGAGGCCAGAAGCAGAACACAGATGAAAGGAGCCATGTTCAGTGGTGAGACCTCCCAGAGTCCCTCATGAACCCTCGGATAAATCATGATGACAGATAAAGGGGGGTCAGGAAACCCCAAGCCTTCTGGCAGTACATGTTGTTCTCCTTTACTACTGATGGAAAGAGCTGAGAGAAGTTGAACAACTAGAACCTGAAAGAGCCAGGAAATGAGAATGAGCCAATACACTGAAAACGCAAGAGGTTGGGCTGGGGTTGTGGCTCGGAGGTAGAGTGCTCGCCTCACACTAGCAAGACCCTGGGTTCCATCCTCAGCACCCATAAAAATAATAAGGGAAACAAAGGTATTTTTTAAAAAATATATGAGAGGTCTTTAAAGGAGTTCTCAGAACATGCCTACCTGGTTCCACTGCACCCAGACACGCAGACTAGTGTATTCTGCAGCCAAATACCCAAATATCAGCAAAACCTCCAAACATCAACATGGTAACATTGTAGAGGAGTATTTCTCACAGAAACTCTAGTTGGAGTTGGGAATGCTCTGCATAGTCGTTCAGGGGTCAAGGTGGGCACAGCCTCTGCCAGTTTCAAAAGCTGCCACTCAAGTTCATTTGAGGAATCAACATGTAGTCATCCAAGTGAGGACAAATCCAGGCTCTTTGGTAGGAGATTTTTCTATGAAGCCAACTTCTGCGCTCAAGAGCGCAGGACACACCTTGCTGTCTTCCATTCTAGAAGTTATCCACATTAATTCCATCCACATTCCATTGGCCAGAATTCAGTCTTAGGACTGTGCTAACCGGAGGGGATTCTGGGAAATGTAGTCGAACTTGATTGCTAACCAAAGGAGTCAAGTTTGGTATTATGGGGCACATCTTTCCAGAAAGCCCTACTGGTTGCAACCGGCTATGAGTCCCTATTCCCAAACTGTATTAATCACTCAGAACTCCAAAATTAACAGAAAATTACTTGGATTTGGGTTGTTGACAAAATACACGTTTCATGCTTCCTCACTGCTGGCAGCTTCAAGGTAAGTCCTGCATTTAACAAAGTGATCTAACGAAAATCCTAAATAGTAAATGTTTTCAACAAGTAGGGTATTATTTATGGGACTTAATAAAAGTTTAATAATGTACAATGGGCCTCTGAGTTTATTGCATCACTGTTTTACAAAAAGGGAAATGAAGCCAAACAGAGCAGCAGTTAGAGGAGCCAACTTCTGTGCTCCAGAGCGTAGGGCACGCCTTGCTGGAGGATGCCAGACCAGGCATGGGCTTGTCGGGGCCACGAATCAGTGGCCTGCTGTCTTTTGCCTAAGATGCAAAAAGGACAGCATCTCAGGGCCTTTTTCTGGTGAATGAGGAAGTAGGTTTTGTCTGAAGATGCATCTCAGGGGGTGTCCCTCTTTCTGATGGGAGCCATTAGGACAGCCTAATTCACTCCCTGAATGTGTGCATTTCTATTTTGTCTTGAAATAGGTCTGAAATCCACCCTCCTCTCCCCACCTCTACTTTTCTCACCTTAACTCAAGCCAGCAGCTTCCCGTGTCTCACCTGGACCACAGCTGGCCTTGTAGGTAGTCTCCTCATTCATCCCATCTCTTTCCAATCCATTTGGTCCCCTTGATTAAAGCGTCACAACGGTTTCCCGTTGCTCTTGAAAAGCTAGAATCCGAACAGGGCTCCAGAGGCAAGGCCCCTCCACGCACCCGGAGCCCCCCTCCCTCCACGCCACACCTCTGGGCTCAGGCACCCTGGCCTGTCTTCAGTCCTTACACACCTCCTGTCTTCCCTTTGCTCAAAGCACTTCTCCCTCCGCCAAGCCTCCTTGTTCTGCAGCAGAACCCTCCTCACGCCCTTGAGTAGGTGACACCCCACCCGCATGCTGTACCTCCTGGGCAGCCTACGTGGATTTGGGCCATTATGGGGTTAACGTCCCCACTCCTGCAGAGAATAGGTTCCACGGAAGCATTGCACCCCCACTGCCAGGCAAGTGACCCGCCCAGCACAGGTGATGATGGAAAGTGCGGAGCTTCCCCTCTAGATATTCCCTAGCTGTATCTCACAATTTTAACAGTGTTTTTATTGTTAGTCTGATCAAAATATTTCATTTTGATTATGATATTTCCTTTGATTTTTGAATTATTTAGAATCACTTGCTTAATTTTTTTAAAAACTTGAAAACACATAAAATTTATTTGGTTTTTTTTTTTTCCACTCAAATATTTGGCTGTGTTTTAGTCAGACTTTGTGTTATTGATGATATCAGCTCTTGGATGTTGTTGAGATTTCCTTTATGATCAAGTATGTGTGAAACATTGTTAAATGCCTTGTGAGGGCTCAAAGGCTGGGAGTTACATTGGGTGTCCACTCTTGGGTCAGGGGACTGTGGGACCTAGAGTTACCAGCTTTATACGCTTGACTTTATAAAGTCTTTATTTGCTTTCTTTTGAATAACACTGAAATAAATTTTTTTTTAAAAAAAACTGTTTCTGCTGGTGAACATTTTGATCCATTTGTGGCATTTCCTTGTTCCTTGCTTTACATACATCAGCTCAGTTAATTTCTGCAGCACCATCAGAGAGTCAGGGGTCATGAGTGTTCCCGTTTTACAGAAGAGCTCCTGAGGCTTACAGAGGTTAATTGCCTTTCCCAGGACAATGATGTGGTGAACAGGCTACTGCAGCGTGCACACCTGTGAGCACAGACGTTCGGGTCTACCCAAGAGCACAAGCCACAAGCAGTAGATAATCCCCTTCTCTCCAACTATAGGAATCTGGGTGGGCCCTGGGAGCTATGGCCATCCCAGAAAAAGAGAGACACATGAGTCCAGCAAGGCCTGGAATTTACAATAGCTGTTTTCAGTAGAGATTAAATCAAGTTTCGGTTCATCCAAATCAGAAGCAGCATGGGCTGGGAATGGGAGCCACTGCGCAAGAGGTGTGAGCTCCCTCCAGCCTGGAGCTGCCCTGGGCCTGCTTCTGGTTTGCAAGCACAGATGGCTCTTCCTGACCTTGGCTTCCAAGGCAGTAAAGTGCATCTTCTCTGTTTTAAAATATGTGCAATGAAACTTAAATACAATTATACTATTTAGATAGAAACAGAAGCATAGAAGAAAAGAAATATGCCAAAACCCTAAGTAAATATAGGTCCTTTAACCTTAAAATTCACTATGCACATTCTAGTAACTTTAGCAAAAAAGGAAATGTGGTGGGTTCTGAAATTTGAAATAAGCAAGGAGAGAAGAATGCAAACTTGTTCAACAAGAGGGACTTTGTTTCTCATAGAAGATGTCAAAAGTCCCTCTGGCTATAAATTTTATAAGTGCTCAAAGCAAATAAAATGATTTCATCTCATTTGTTTAGACTTGTTCTTATGGCTCGCTGCTTTTTACCGTAAACTTCACCTAACACGGATATTAAGCCAATCCATGTGGAAATAATAGATGAACAGATAACTAAGAGACTCAAAGTGCAGCAACTGGGAGCCCCGTTGCACAAGGTAGAGCAGTGGTTAATATCATGGGATTTGCAGACAGAAAGATTTGGGATGATTATAAATATTAAATATACCTACAAAGGTGACCATAGAGCCTGGCATATCATATAGTTAGTTCTCATTAACCTAATATTTCTAAATAATGGGGAACTTGCATTTGACTTTGGCACGCTATTACACCAGTTATAACCCAACCATCCCACTGTCTGATTATCTGACTTGGCTGGGGATAAGTTAGACTTCCTGGCACAGGGACTGGCTCTGCATTTAACCAGCTGTGTGTCCTTGGGCATGTTTCTGAGCTGCTATGGGCCTCCATTTCCATACATACAAAATGAAAATAATAATGGCACCCATCCCACAGGACTGCTGTGATGATTAAATAAATGAATATATGTAAAGCTCTGGGCAGTGCCTGATGTTTCATAAGGCCGATATAAATATTAGCTACCACAGAAATGAAGCCACCAAATAAAATATATGCCCACTGTACATACTTCGGGAGTTCTTTCCCAAAAGCAAAAGAGCCAGGAATCGAGACAGGAATTTGAACAACATTTTCCCCTCACTGGAGGTTTGTGGGAAGCCAAAAAAGATGTCCATTTTTCCTACAGCTCAGTTTATATTCTGCACCTGTAACTGCTATTTCTTGTTTCTTTCTTCTTCTTTTTTCTTTTTTTTTGGGGGGGGGGGCGGGGGTACTGGGGATTGAGCCACCCAGGGGCACTCTACCGCTTAGTTACACCTCTAGCCCCTTTTTTTAGGTTTTTTTTTATTATTTTGAGACAGGGTCAAGTGACTGAGGCTGGCCTCCAACTCGTGATCCACTTGCCTCCAGAGTACCTGGGATTAACAGATACAGCCCCACTGTATCCAGCTGGAAACTGCTATTTTCATATTTTAATAATTCTAGAAATGATTTTGGAATCCTATGTGGACCTACAGATTTGTTTTTAGGCATTAATTAGCAGAGACTTACTGTGATCATGTGGAAATGGACTCCATTTTCTTTTCCAAATAACTTACCAGCCACAGTTTCATCTAGAAACTGGCCAGTTGGATAAAACTCTCCTGTGATCGGTGGTTAATCAACAGAACTAATCAGGCACCTTCACTAACATGGGTCTGCTCCCCGTGGAGAGACTCCCCACTTTGGAGAGCACTGGAACACAATCTCTGGTAATTTTCTTAATCCTTCTGACACTGTTTCTCCTTCTGTCTCTGCCTCACAGTGTCATTTGCATGATGAAATAGTAAGACACCTCAGAAGGACAAAGGTCTGCATCAAGCTGGCAGGTGCAGAGCAAGGAGCTAGGCAGGACAGGCCATAGGAGATCCTCAGTGGCGTTCTGAAGTCTCGTCTAGAGACTAAAATCGATGCATCATGATGATGATTACTAATTAATTCCATGAATCAGCCCAGGTCACTGAGGTTCTTTGAAAGGAAGTGTTTGAGAAGAGGGAGGCTTTCTTCTTTCTTTGTTGGGTGACTAATAAGGCAATCTTGTTTTGTTTTCTGGCATGAGATTCTGCAAGTATTTTCAGAAAGAATAGAAACCTTTCATAAGACCCCACGCCTCTGTGTTTAAACTCCTTGGGATGTCTTGCAGGAAAACACCTGCCCAGCCATCTTTTCCACTCAAGGAAGAAAAGAAAAACACTGTACAGGACAACCCGGTGCCAAATAGAGATACTGAATTAGTCCTTGATTAAATATAAATAAATAACTCTCCAAAAGGAGAGCCAGTGACCCCTGGGTTCATCCTCAGCCACTGGAAGGAAGCAGAAAAGGAACATTCCTTTGGGAGATGAACTGGTCTCAGTTCTGAGTGCTTTGCGGTATTGGGGGGCCCCCTTGTGGTGGGAGCTGCAGGAACTCAGGAGACAGCAGGAAGCAGGCAAAGGAAGGCAGAGGCCTGAGCAGGCGCCCACCAGCAGTGAGCACTTCCAAAAGCTAAGCGACAACCCACTCCACGGATTGTACCCACCCTCGTGGCTGAGGATTCCAAATGGAATTTGTGGGTCTGGAAATAGATATATGCTCCTGCACATGTGAATCAAGTTTAATCATTCAGAGCTAAAATAGCCCAGTGATTGCTAAAAGCAGTTCAAATCAATTACACCTGAGGCTGTACAACCAGTCTTTTGACTTGAAAGATTCCTTTTTAAACTGTCAGTTTCTGATGTATCATTACTTCTGATACCAGTCTTGAAAATTAGGATTGGGTCCTCGTTCCCCCATGCTGAAAACATTCAAGAAACACCAAGGCAAGAGCACAAAGCAAATTTTATCTAAGAAATGTGGGCAGGGGGGGCGGGGGGGACTCCTCCAGAAAGAAGGAGGTCCAGAGCTGGTGCCCAAGGGAGTGGGCATGTCCTGCCCCTTTATAGATTTTAAGTTTACTTTCTTCTGGTGTCTACATGACCAAAAGTGATCAAAAGGCAGGAAGAGAGGCATCCAGGGGGGATTGCTTGTGCTGGAACGTGCTCCCCGGGAGGTTGTTAAGCAAACCCATTTCCTTTTTCTTTGATAATTAACTAACTACCTGTCCTTTGCCCCTGTCTCACATCTTCCCAAAATTACTTAACATTGTACACTAGCTTACAACCAATCAGTAACTTCTAAAGAAAGGATGATCTTGATCCTTTGCTTATTTTCCAAAATGCCCATGACACACCAGATATATCAATCAATACATATTTTTGCCTCCATCTAATATACCTGGGAGACTGAGCCAAGAGTACATAATATAAGCAAAACAGAAATGCATGAAAAATTAAACAGTGCCAAACAACTAGCACTGGAGGAACAACAGCAAATCTTTAATTTGCAACTAATATTAGGGAAGATATAACACTGAGTTCAATGCACAGAATCAGCTCTGTGGTCCAGAGCAGGCCAGAAGTCTGGTGAGAGAAAAAGATGCTAAAAACCTAAAAAATAAGAACCTAAAAAATAAGAAGTTGGAAAATCAGGACAGGAGAAGACATTCCAGGGCAGAAAAATGATGCAGTTAAAAGGCAAGAAGCCTGAGCAACGTGGGAAACATTTCTTAGAGGAAAGCTTCATCACCTGCTATCAGGGCCAATCAACAACAAATAATTAATGAGCAGACAGTGTTGATTGGATGCCTGCCCCCTCCTTTCCTGCATCTGTCTAGACACAGGTTCCCCACATTCAGGACTGGCTACAGACTCTTCACAACCCAATACAGAATGAAAATGCAAAGACCCTGTTGAGGCTGGGAAGAGCCACAACCAATACCTGGGGAAGGGGTGGCCTCCAACGATTTGTAGCCTCCGATCTGGGAAGGGCCTGGTTTCTGGACTAGGAACAGACAAGAAGCCCTGAAGTCGCTCACCAATAGGCATGGCAATGTGCCCATCCTCGTGCACAGAGGTGGAGGGCAACAGAGGATCATGGGCAGAGTGGGGCCTGCCAACATGGCGCGAGTCACTGAGGATCAGTCTCAGGGAGGTAGCAGGAAGCTCTGGCACATGAGCCCCCTCACTTCAACCTTCAGGTACAAAGTGCAAACTCTGGCTGGGGGTATAGCTCAATTGGAAGAGTGCTTGCTTTGCATGCACAAGGCCATTGGTTCAATCCTCAGTACAACATTAATATATATATATTGAATGAATGGCTAGATGAGTAAATAAATTTTAAATTGTGGTATAAAGGTGTATTAAGAATTGTAACACAAAAATTAATTAAATAAAAAAGTGAAAACTCTGATAAAAATTATTAAGAATTTCAAAATGAAACCACAGAGCAAGAACAGAGGCCCTGAGCGGGGGCCCTGGGAAGACAATTCCCTAGGTGGCCCTGTGGGAGCAGGGCACTCGAGGGCTCTTTTCAAAGTCTTTGAAGTCAATTCGCATTTTTACAGCTTTGATCCTGCAATCATGGGATCTTTCCATTCCTGAGATGCCCCCAAAGCATCTTTCTTATTGTCCTGGTACAAAGTATTCGACTTCTTTTTAATGGCATTAATATCTTCAGCAACTTCACTCTTTGGCAACACATTTGAGCACTCTTTCTGGCCAAGTTGCAAGTTTTTCAAATTATCCCACCTTCTCATCTTTGCCTTTTTTATTTTATTTATTTATTTATTTATTTATTTATTTATTTATTTGTGTGGTGCTGGGGATCAAACCAGGGCCTTGTGCATGCCAGGCAAGCACTCTACCAACGGAGGTAAATCTCCAGCCCTTATGTTTGCTTCTGATTCTCACAATACATATGGCTACAATAGCCAGAAATGCCCATGATTCTGCCTGAATGCTGTGCTGCTGCCTTGAAATTTTCTCCACCAGACGAACTAATCTGTTCCCTTTAAACTCAGCCTACCCAAAAATGTCAAGGTGTGGACATAATGTGGTCAAATTCCATAATACACTGTAAAAAAGGTTGCCATTTAGTCCAATTTTCAATAGAGCTCGTATTTCCATTTGCAGCTCATTAGCATAACCCTCCTTGTTTCTATCAGCATTCTGGTTCTCTGAGCCCACAGAATATTTTCACATTAAGCTCTTTGTTCAGCATTCTAGGATGCCTTCAGCCCACTCCTTCAAACTTTTCCAAACTCCACCTGCAAAACAATTCCGAAGGCTTCTGAGCTCCATCATCAGTTTAGTCACAGCAATGACCCCAATTCCACACCCATCTTCTGTGTTAGTCAACCTTCCATTACTGTAACACACACCTGAGGTCATGAGCTTAAAAAGAGTAAAGGTTGATTTTCAAGTCCATGGTTACTTGGTCCTTGCCTTTGGGCTTGTGATGAGGTAACCCATCATGGCGGGAACAGAGGGTGGAGCAAGCTGTGCCCCTCAGCACTAGTGGCCACTAATTCCAGGGATGAAGATACCATAGACACTTCCTAACCTGAGTGGGTTTTTATCTCACAGACACAAGACCTGCAGATGGTCAGGCAAAGGTGGTGGGAGGTCAATGATACTTGTCAGCAGCAACCCAAATGGGTTCTGCTTCTTCCCCATCATTCCAGAGACAGACAGTAAGGTCAAATTCTTCTCATATATCATCAGCTGACCCAATTTGAAAGCCTAAAATGATACCTTCAAACCTCAGCTCTCCCTGCATAGTTCATATAACTTTGGAATTTCCCCCAATTTTTCCCTCTCCACTTAGCCCAGCGGGACCAAAGACCAAATTTAATATTTGGAGCAAAAAGTCCTTAAGAAAAATGAGTATCAGACGTTGAGTTGCTTGTGTCCTTTCCTCCCACTGGGAGAACTGTGCGATTTCTCTGCCGTTTCACAACTTCCCAGAGAAATGCTGATTTTCATTCACCACACTTGAGAGAATCTTAGAACGTCACTCTGGTTCAGGTCTGTTATGGTTTAGATGTGAGGTGTCCCCCAAAAGTTCATGTGTGAGACAATACAAGAAAGTTTAGAGGGGAAATGATTCAGTTGTGAGACCCTTCACCCAATCAGTGCATTAATCCACTGATGGGGACTGACCGGGTGGTAACTGTAGGCAGGTGGGTCAATGAGGGCTGCTGTGGTTTGAATATTAGGTGTCCCCCGGAAGATCATGTGTGAGACAGTGTAAAAGGTTCAGAGGAGAAATGGTTGGGTTGTGAGAGTCTTAATCCACTCAGTGAATTAATCCCTGATGGGGCTTAACGGAGTGGTGACCGAAGTGGTGGGGTGTGGCTGGAGGAGGTGGGCAGTGGGGGTGTGGCTGTGGCAAGTAGAGTTTCTCTCACTGCTTCCTGATCATCAAGTGAGCTGTTTCCCTCAGCCGCACTCTTCCGCCATGATGTTCTGCCTGACCTTGAGCCTGGAGGAATGGAGCCTACTATCTATGGACTGAGACCTCTGAAACCACCATAAGCCCCTAAATAAACCGTTCCCCCTCTACAGTTGTTCCAGTTGGATCTTCCAGTCACAGCCCCAAAAAAGCTGACTGAAACAAGGCTAAACCCTTTGGGGTTTATATTCATGGTGAAGGAAGTCCCTCTCTGCCTCCTGTTGCCAGGTCCTAAGCTGTTTCCCTCCACCACACCTCCGCCATGATGTTCTGCCTCTCCTGGGCCCAGAGCAAGGGAGTCCGTCATCTACAGGTTGAGACCTCTGAAACCATGAGCCCCAAATAAACTTTTCCTCCTCTCGTTGTGGGGCAGGTCGCTCAGAAAAACACACCAAGTCCCAGTTTTGTCCAAATTGAAGAGCTTTTATTTAGCGGGCTGGCCAGCCACTACTCCCCACAGGACCCATAACTGTCTCTGCAAGGAACAGCCCCCAGCCTGAGCATTTTAGGATATTTAAAGGGAAAAAAAAAACACATCTGGGTTGACGTAGCTGCAAGCAAGCAGGTACAGAAGCTGAATGGGGAAGTTAGTGAGTCAAGGCAATGGGTACATTGGTATTCCCCACGGGACTTTCCAGTTTGGCACAGCAGCAAGCAAGCAGAAGGGAAGTGGGTCAAAACGACCTAGTTCAGGACAAGTTAGAGAATGGTTACTAACATCTAGACAATCAATCTCTGATAAGGTACATTGCCCAAGAAAAATGGAAACCAAAGAGAACAATTGTACATTGTATAAGAATTGCTATTTTGTGTTGCCAAGTATGTCATTCGAGGTAACTGTTAATGGGTACAGAGGTGGGGCTTTCCCATGGAAGAAGCATTTCTTACATGATATAGTCTCAGGGTAAAATGGAGTCTGTTTCGTCGTTGCCCATATAGCCTGGCCCATAACACTCGAATTGTTCTTATCAGGTCTTTTGGTCACAGCAATCGGGGAGAAAAGCTGACCAAGTTCTAATAGCTTTCCCATTTACTGACTTGGGAAAGTTAAGAGGAAGCGCAACTTGGAGGACAAATCAAACAGTTGTATTTGGAACATGCTAAATTCAAAATGGCAAGTAAACATCCAAAGAGAAGTGTCAAGAAAGTGTGTGGGTATGCATGTCCAGACCTCATGGGAAGAGTCTGACCTAAAGAGGGAATTGGCAACTGTTGAAAGAAAAAAAAATGATAATTGGGAGCCCCATAGGTTGAGATGACTGCAGGACCTTGAGTTTCTACATAAAAAAGTATGAAGGATGTATTTTTTATTAAAAGAAAAAGAGTGACTTTTGTCCTTAAAGAATGACAGGGAAAGAGGGCAAGCACAGGACAAAGGGGAACAGATAAAAAGAACATACAGGTTTCTGGAAGAGGAATTTTGGAAAGAATTTTATGTATGGTTAGTCTGGCCAAGACTTAAATGGATTTATTTATTTTAAAATGATGAGCTTTAGTATAAAAAATGCACTGGTATCATTTTCTTGGAATGTTAGTCTGCTCTTGATAGAAAATGTAGAAGGTTTCTCTTTTACCTTTTAAGTAATTTTCCTTGAACACCAAGATGTTGTCTTTATTAGGTCTTTGATTACTTAGGAAAATTGAGCCTCCTCCATTGGAAGACCTAAGGTTATTCCTACAACAATGTAACCTGCAGTATTTACATATAAAATCCTTTCACTGTCCCTTTCGATAAAAAGGACTGTTTCACAGCAACCTATGATCCTATTTAATCAGCTCTTTGAACCTTTTGACATTTTTTTTAATATTTATTTTTTAGTTGTAGGTGGTGGACACAGTATCTTTGTATCATTTTTACGTGGTGCTAAGGATTGAACCCAGTGCCTCACATGTGCTAGGCGAGCCCTGCACCACTGAGTCACAACCCCAACCCGGCCTTTTGACATTTTTGACATCATTCTAACATCAAATTTTAAGTCTTGTGACCTCAAGCTAAGTTTGGAGATTTCCAGAGAACCCCTGGAATACCTCAAAAGGATTTGTTTTCTCTCCTTATAAAAGAGAGAGATTAAGCTAATTAGGCTTGTTCAACCTGTTCAGTTGTCAGAATCATTATCAATAAGTGATGTTAAACCTTCTCTAAGTTCTATTTGTATAGGTATGTTATTAATGAGTGTCCCAGAAATTGTACTGAAATCCTAGAAATCTGTTATTTCATGGTATGTTATTGGCTATAATTTCGATTATCATATTTAAATGCTGAATGCCACAGAAATAACCAAATTTTGTCCAATAAGACAGCTGGTTCCATAAGAGATGAACCCCACGAGCCTGGGTCACTCCGTAAGTCTCCAACACTGCTGGCCTGGCTTTGCCAATCACCCACCCCCAAACGCAATAAACCCTGAAGGAACAGCTTTCCACCGAGCTGCCAGGCCAGGTATGGACGGAAAGAGCATGGGCAACTGGCCACAGCGCTTTTGGGAAATTCTTTTCCAGCACTAATCAAAAGCTAAATATAAAAGAGAAATGTTTATAAAATGCAGAAATCCAGCCCTCCTGTCTGGGGGCCAGACTACAGCAGGGGAGACGGCTGGAGAAAGGGCTGTGTAACTTTGTCCCGGGGAGGCATCCGAAGTAGTTCCTCTGGCCTGACAGAACAGGACAAAGGATTTTATGACCTGGAACACACATGCCCCTGCGGTTTGAATATCCTTTCCTCTAAGTCAGGTACTATTTTCAGGTGAGACCTAGGAATTTTTAACCTCAGAATGCATTGCTTCTCTATTTCACGCTCTACCCTCTCCTTCTCTGGAAGAAACATCACGAGGCTTTGGGAAAGGATGGCAGGGCACCGGGTGCCTCTGGGGAGCCTGTGAGATGAGGGCAAGATGAACAGAGTTCCCGATGGCAGTGTGACCTGAGAAAACAGCCTGCGGGCTGATCCAGCCCAAGGAGGGGGTGTGGGCTGGCAGAGTGTCACAGAGAAAGAAGGAAAGGGTGCGGTGTCTGCGCATAACTGAGGAAAGGAATCTCGATTCATCTCTGCCTTGACTTCCCTTCCATCAAAGAATGAGGTGAAGCCCGTGAGCCTGAGGTCGGAAATCACTACTGGTCCCCAAGTCACATTTTCTTAATCAAAGGCATCGGCCTTAAAAATTAGAGCGGGGCCAGGGAGAGGAGGTAGCCAGCTGCAGTTTCCTCCTAGCGCTCCCTTCCTCCTCTTTCTCCATCTGAGCAAGACTCCAAGCCTCCACCCCTGTGAGATCCCCAGGCTATCCCGGAAGACCAGCAACCCTGCTACCCTGGGCTGGCGCTCCGGGTGCCAGCTCCTGGTCTCCCACACACCTTTTTAACACAGCCTTAGTCACAGCCAACCAGGAAATCACTCCATCCCTTCAGCTCCGGGACCAGTGATAGCGGTTTCTCCGTGGGGACTGCCAAACCTCCCAGCTCCTGGGGCAGCTGCCAGTGGCCCCTGCAGAGCAGCAAGGAGACTAAACAAGATCCAACCAAGCGCCTGAGATGCAGGCCGATTCCAACCCACAAAATGCAGATCAGGAAAAGACCGGTTTCCGCTCCATTTTTAAGGCATGAGAGAAGCTACTGTGAACCTAGAAGCAAAGATGCAATGCCCTGAAGGAGGTACACTTCAGGGTCTTCAAATGGTGCTGTCAGCCTGCAAGCCACCAAAGCATCTGGTTCAATCTGTTCCTGGGAAATGCTGCAGCCACTGCTGTCACCTCACCCTTAGGCCCAACCCCGCCCCTGGAGGACCTCATGGAAATGAGCATAAGGGCGCTAGGCTCTGGGGTCGTGGGCCTGCCTGCTACAGCGGGGCGTGGAGGGCAGGCATCCCAGGACCTGCCACGTGGTCAAGGGCAATGGGGCTCCAGTCTGGGACCTCACCCTCCTCAGGGCACCAGGCCTCCAGCACTGCCCTGCAGCCTCCAGCTCCGGCTCCCCTGGGATTCCTGGGGACCCACCCTGACTGCTAGTCTTGGAAACATCTCCATCAAGGACACAAAGAACAGGGACAGGTGTCTTCCTCCTGTAGAATGTGTGCTAAGCTCTTGAAAACTGCAAACATTACCCCTAATTCATATGCCCAAAGGGCATTACATTACACAGGAGCACCTGGCTGAGCAGCCGAGGCCTGTAATCCCAGTAACTCTGGAGGTTGAGGCAGGAGGATCACAAGCTCCAGGCCAGTCTCTCAATTTAGAGACCCTATCTCAAAATTATAAATAAAATGGGATGTAACTCGGTGGTAGAGCATTCCTGGGTTCAATTTAAAAAAAAAAGATTAAATTATATCAGGAAATTAAAGTTAAGAGGTAAGTTCTGCTGGGCCTCCTCAGTGTTAGGGGTTTCCATGCTGTTTTCATGACTGAAATCCATGATCTTTCTTTTGTGCAAATATCGCACACACCAAGCCCCAGCTCTGACTGCTGGCAGTGCTGGGTGTGCTGGGGAGGCAGCAGCTCCTCCCCAGAGTTCCCCTGTCCCCTGCTCTTCTCTTTGATCATCTTTATCCACATAGACAAGACTGACCGACCCAGGAAGCCAAAGGACACCAGGCCAGCCAAAAGAGAAATAACACTCTCTCTTCAAATCCAAAGGCACTCACAGGCATAAGTTCATAATCCTGTGAACTCCTCCTATGAAAGGGTGCCTCGGGAGCCTGGAAGTGACAGTGACCTCCTCTCTGTGGCTCCAGGAGCCGTGGGAAGCAGGCCACCTCCGAGAAGTCTCCCCGGCCTTAAAACTTACACTGTTTCATGTTATATCCTTCTCGTTCCTTCACCCCCTTCTCCGAGCATCTCAGGCCTGAGATTAAGGCTCTGCTTGTGTATGCACACACACGTGTGGGTGACATGTATGGCGTTTGTGTGTAGTTTGCGTGTGTGGTTTGGGGGTGTATAGAATGTATTGTGGTGTATGGTGTGGGTGTAGGTGTGAGTATATCGTTTGAATTATGTGGAGGGGGTGTGAGTGTGTGTGGTGGGGGTGAGGGAGTGGGGAATGTGTGTGCACTGTGAGGTGTGCACTGTGGGGTGTGCACTGTGGGGTGTGCACTGTGGGGTGTGCACTGTGAGGTGTGCACTGTGAGGTGTGCAGTGTGTGGTGTGCATGTGTTATAGGTTGGTGGGGAAATTGGTTCCAAACCATGTTTCATCAACGCAGCTCTGTCTTGGGGGTCAGCTTCTGCCTCCACTGCTTGGTTCTGAGTTTTTAATACATCGACATTCATTGTGAAAGCTAATACTTGACAAAGGAAATTATTGGCTGCTAGTGGCCCTTCCAGTCCTGGTTATTAACATACCTCTTGGGATACCTCTTTTTTGCCAGGGAGCGGGGGAGGGGGAATTGAACCCAGGGCCTTGTGCATGGTAGACAAGCACTCTACCACTGAGCCACATCCCCAGCCCATTTTATTTTTTATTTTGAGACAGGACGTTCTGTCTTAGTTCTTGCTAAGTTCCTGAAGCTGGCCTCAAACTTGTTATCCTCCCATCCCAGCTTCCCGAGTTACTGGGAGAACCTAGCAAGATACTTTATTTACCAAGGCTGATGAGCCTCTGTGGAAGCCGTACCTAACCTTCAGAGTCATTAAGGAACACACAGCCAGCGAGCAAAAACTAACTGCCAGTGTCTGGCAAAACTAACCTTATTTCCCTTTGGAGAGCAGAGCAGAGCAGCCCTACTGTCCTGTGATGGGACAGCCACCAGGACATGAGCAGCCAGGGTTGGTGTGACCTGTGCAGCTGAGCCCTGGAGCACAGGAGGTGCTTCTGCACATTCTGGAACTTGGCTCTAGATCTCACTGTTAGATGTAGAGGTTCTTGTCTCAGCGACCAGCATCCCATGTGATCCATCCACGAGTGTAAAATTGGCTGGATATCTAAGCGTGGACACCACTGTCCTGCAAGCTCAGGACAAGAGCCGATGGAAGGTTAGGAATGTCTGTCTTCCTCTGATTGCCTCCTAGCTGGTCCCCATACCATTCCATCAGATCCTTCCAAAAATGAGGAAACAAGAGGTCTTATAATCCATGGAACAAGTCTCTCGATTCCCTACCTCTGCAATAAGTATCTGTGGGTAACAAAGATACCCTGGACTAATCCAATCTTCATCAGAACTAAGCAAAGGAAAAGAAGGTTCAGGAAAGGATGATTATTTTAATGTGTATAAGCAGTGCTAGGCAGTGATGCAGGGTAACCTGCTTGTGCCACAAATGGTCTCAAAATGTAATCTTCTTGTTTGTTTTTTTGGTTCCAAGGAATGAACTCAGGGTACCTAACCACCATCCCAGCACTTTTTTATATTTTATTTAGAGACAGGGTCTCACTGAGTTGCTTAGAGCCTCATTAAGTTGCTGAGGTTGACTTTGAATTCAAGATTCTCCTGCCTCAGTCTCCCGAGATTCTGGGATTACAGGCATGCACCTCAGTGCTCAGAAAAGCAATTTATTTGTACATGATCATAGCAGTGGAAAGGCTGTGACTTGAACTCAGCTATTTCTGACACAGAGTTGGTGCTGATTCCAGCAATCTATCTCAATATTCCTGAAGACTCACGTGTTAAAGGCGTGGTCCCCACTTGGAAGTGGTCCCCACATTAAGATCTCCTAGTGGGAGATCTGACTTTTGTCTCCTGATTGGGGATAAGGTGAGCATTTCTGCTCTGTCACGTGTCCCTCTGTGACATGCTGCTCCACTACAGGCCCAAAACATCAGAGCCAAGCAATCATGAAATGAAACCTCCAAAACTGTGGGTGAAAATTAACTTTTCTTTTTATAAGTTGATTACATGAGGTATTTGTCATAGTAACAGAAAGCTGATTAACAATATCCTTTGCTCTGTGCAAAACTTGGATCCGAGAACAGATCAAGATTCTCCTGCCTCAGTCTCCCGAGATTCTGGGATTACAGGCATGCAATTACATAAGAATAGAAATGTGTTCTGTTTTGTCAGATTGAAGGAGTTTCTTTCTACCCTAGTTAGCTGAAAGATTTTATTATAAATGAATATTAAATGTGGAATACGATTTAGTTTTTTATTGTTGTGACTCATTGTTGTGGGGTGGTCAGTAACATGGTGAAGCACACAGAGAGATGTTCAAGTCTTAAACCAGCTTTGCATTCTAGGATAAACTCTAGCTGTCATAAGATATCATTCTTCTTATGCACCGGATTTGCTAAAATTTTGTTAAGAATTTGTATAATTTTAACTGTCTGAAAGAGTTTAGGTGGAATTGTTACAAGTTCTTTCTTAAATGTTTGGCCTGACTCCCCAGTGAAGTCATCTGGGCCTGAAGTTTTCTTTGTGGGAAGGTTTATAACTACAAATTCAATGCCTTTTAAAATAGGCATATAATTTTTAAAGTCGTCTATATCTCTTTTGGTAGGTTATGTCTGTCAAGGAATGTCTTCGTATCATCTAAGTTATCAAAATGGACATAAAATTGATCGTAGGAATCCTTTATTATCTGTTAATGTTTGTAGAACTAGAATACCATCACCTCTCATTTCTTATATTGGCAATTTATGTCTTCAGAATAGCTAAGGTTTGTCAAGTTTGAAGATTGTCTCAAAGAAGTAGCTTTTGATTCGTGGTTTGCTAAGATTACTGTTTTTCCAAGTGTTTCGTTCATTAATTTCTTATTATTTCCTTTCTTCTGCTCGCTTTGAATTGAATTTGAGCCCCCGCCTCTTTTTTATTGTTTGTTTCCCAAGTTGTAAGCCCAAATCCCTGAGATCTTTCTTCCTGCAATATACACCCCACCACCACCCCGATTTCCCACTAGGTGCCTCCTCAGTGCCAGGCCCACTATTACATGCTGCACTTTCCCTGCAATTGAGTTGAAAGTACTCTCTAATTTCTTGCTAAGAGCCACAGCCAAGTAATATGATGCATGGCATTTTTGGTTGAAAGGTGACACCAGCAAGCCATTGAGATGATATGATTATGTTAAGATCTGCATTCAAATGGATATTGGACTCCTGCTATCCACCTCGGCCTCCTGGAGAGTGCCCATTGGTTGAGGAAGTACGGTAGGAGGGAATTCCAGAGGAGGGACTTCCTGTGGGGGGTCCGGGAGAACGCGGCGTGGGTCGGTTGGCAATCTTGCCGGGAGCATATGGGGCATTGGCGGCAGTTTCAAAAATAAAGTTTGTTCCTGCTTGAGTGGCTCGTGATTTTGTGCCCAGCCAGACTGTGGCAATTTCTCTTTTGAATTCTCTGATCCATGTGGTTTTGGAAGTGTGTTGCTTAGTTTCCAAAGACTTGGGGATTTTCTAAAGATCTTACTGCTTATTAGTATCTTATTTAACTCCATTGGCTCCGAGAACATCAGTTTTGTAACTAGAATTCTTCTTGATGTACCAGGACCACTTTTATGGGGTGGTATATGGCTTATCTTAGCATCTGTTCTGTGTGCACTTGAAAAGAATGGGTGTATTGCTGTTGCTAAGTGGGTGTTCTATTAATGTTGGTGAGGCCCAGTTAATTGTGAGTGCTGTTCAGGTCTCCTCCACAATCGTGCCAATTTTTTCTGGTTATTAGTTCTGCTCATTATTGAAAGAGGGGGGTTGAAATCACTGACATGCCTGAGGCAGGGCTCTTTCTCCTTCTAGTTCTGTCAGTTTCTGCATGATGTATTTCAAACCATGTTTATGATATTATGGTCTCTTTGTGAATTGACCCCTTTGTCATTATGTGAAAAATTTATTTATTTCTCCTAATTTACTTTGTCTACTTTGTCTGATATCAACTTTGCCACTGTCACTCTCTTTAGATTAGTGTTACTATCTTTTCTGGTAATTTTACTCCTATTTGGCCAGAATCAGAAGTCTTCTGTTACGGTTTAGGTATGGAGTCCCCCGAAAGCTCAGATGTGAGACAATGCGAGAAGGTTTAGAGGAGAAATGACTGGGTCCTAGCCCTGAACTACTCAGTGAATTAATCCCTGATGGGATTAACTGAGGGGTGACTGGAGGCAGGTGGGGTGTGGCTGGAGGAAGTGGTTCATGGGGCCGTGGCTATGGGGCTTATTTTGTGTCTGCTTCATGATCATCATATGAGCTGTGACTCTCTGCCACCCTCTCCCGCCATGATAGTCTGTCTCACCTGGAGCCCTGAGGAATGGAGCCTGCTGTCTGTGCACTGAGACCTCTGGAACCCGGTGAGCCCCCAAATGGACTTTTCTTCCTCTAGAATTGTTCTGGTCAGATCTTTTAACCACAGCAGCGAAAAAGCTGATAAAACATCTTCTGAACTCTTTCTTTCATCCTAAGCCTAAAAGACAGATTGGCATTGAACCTCCTTGGTTGGGCTACCTGGGGTACAGTGACGTAGGAAGACTTCTCAAGTTCCTCTCAGCCTTGTGCAGCCCCATGTTTGTGGGCATGTAAGCTGGGGACGCAGGGGTGACACCAACAGCCCTCCCCAGCCCCAGGAAGGTGCCCCACTGTGTCTTGGTGAGGACTTGTCCCATCCTTTCTCAAGGCTGTTGAGCTCTTAGGACAATGTCCTGCCCTGTGGAGCAGAGATCCCCTGGCCACACCTGACCTCCAGAGCTACTTATTAGACCACCTGTAGTATGTACATCTTGAGTTTCTGAAACTTTTAAGGAAGATTTTATAGTAAAACATTAATTTTGAAGCCTATCTGGAAAAACCAGCCCCTCTGGCAGCCCTGAATTGGCCTTTCTGAAGGCCAGTCTCTTGAAACAGGAACTTGATGTCCAGGTGACCGCCTCCACCTGCTGGCCTCCTTCACACAATTTCCCTCTCTGTCCTCATGGATAGTCGGTGGCCTTGCCTCTGCTGCAGATGAAAACCATGCGAGATCAATATGGCAGACACCGTTTCTCTCTTTGTCAGATGTCACAGTGTCATGTCCAGGTGTAAGAGTCATTTCCGAGGGAGCAAGGGCATACAACATCTGTACCAAATGACAAGCTGCAATGATGACAGCCTGACTTTGCATGGAGAAGGGCCATTTTAAGCTGTTACCTTTAGGCTTCTTCCTGCTCAGTCCTCAGAACTATTATTATTAGTTATTATTATTAGTCTATTAGAACTATTATTGTTATTATTATTAGTCACCTCCCTGTTAATTCTACATAATTTTTACTCATAAAAGATCTGTTTTAAAACACTTAAACACTGACATATAAGAGTTTTTGGACCACAGCACTGTAAATCAAAATAGCATGTAAAGTACTTCACCAGGAAATTTTGAGCCTTAAGCGAATGCATATTTTAGCATGTGTTTTCAGTTATTTGGAAATGAATCTGAAGCCATGGAAACCAAGCTTGGCACTGCAAATGCCTGGCCTGGTGACCCTCCCACAGCTTTACATCAATGACACAAACCAGCCTTCCAAACAAGCCTTCTGAGGTCCACTTCCAAGGGTCATCTAACCACCCCAGACCTTTTATGAAAAGAGGAAAATATGTATTACCTCCCCCTCCAGGTCAGGCCCCAGCAAATAAACTGGGACATGGGATTCAGACGCTTGATTTTTTCCTGCTTGTTACATCTCAGAAGTGCCAACTGCTTTTCTCCCATCCCCTGGGTTCATTCTTCATTGAAACTGAAAAGCCAATTTGACTCTACTTGACTTTTCTGCATGTGTTGGCTTGAAGGGATAATTTAGTCTGAATGCCCTCCTGGGTTGAGTGGGAGACCTTCCCCAGTCAGTGGCACGTTACTGCCTCGTGGCCAAGTACAGTGTGCTCTGGACGTATCATAGCGAGGGGGATTTCAGGGACCCATGCTGCACCCCAGGAGGAGTTGACTGAGCATGTGCCAGGTAGATCCCGAAGTCAACCCTCTAGATGAACATTTCCCAAGGGCCTGGGCTGTTCCATGGGAAGTATTCGTGGGCTACTCCAAGGAGAAAGAACCAACAGAGAAAACTCAACCCCCAACCCGGGCCTCACAAGAGCAGCTCAGATTTCATCTGTTTTAACATTCACTCTTTAAGGAATGTTTCATAACAAGGGAAATTTGATGGATAAAATGTTTGAAAGCCACTTCTAAAGGATATATAACTGTTGGACAACCTAAATACCTACCCTAAAATATAAACCCCTTTTTTTAAAAGGCACTCACATGACCTGACCTCATTGTCCAGAGCTACTTGCTTCCTGATTTAGCAGTAAAAGTCCCGGTGGATACAGAGGTCTGCTTCTGTGCTGTCGAGTCTCCACTGAAGCATCGTTTAATCATGTATTTTTGAGCTTTTCATGTTTTAATTGCTCAATTTTAATCATGAAACTTGGGGTTGTTGGCATATAGGAAAGGGCATAAACAAAGAGTTGACACATTCACCTCCTGTTTAAGTCACGTCCAATACTCCACCTCCCGATCATCTTTCCAACCAGGAAAATGATAGAAATGTTCCCCATATGCATTTGGACTTTAGATCAAGATTAAAATTTTGAAAAAGAAACTCTTGGTTACCCAGAGCTGAGAAATTGACTGACTGGTAACCATTCCTGGGCCTTGTCCTTAAGTTACTAGGCAAAAAGCTGAGCTCAGATCTAAAAGAAATGGTCCTTTGCAGCAATGGGACACTCTGTAAGCTCTAGAACTTTCTCACATCTACAGCTAGGAACCCTGCCCCCACTTAGCAATGCTTATGCCTTGGGGAAGATTTTGCTGAATATTTCAAATTTGGACTTTTGGAAAAGTTATAAGAAAGTCCTGAGCTCCCGTGGATGGAAGGGAGGGGCTGGGCAACCCAGCAGGTGCAGGCTCCACCTGCCTCACCTTTTGAGCCCTACGCTTCATGATTGCTTCCCACAGATAGAGAAACTGAGGCCTGGGCAGGTGTTAGCCAAGTTGGGAAAATCCCTGGGCTGTTTAGGGACATAGTCAAGAATCTGGGCTTGGAGCCAGTTCTTAAAGCTGTGCCACACTCAGAAAATCCTAGATGGGTTTTCCTTAGGAACAAAATCTTTCCTTCTTACCTCATTCAACTTTTTGCCTGATGTACCAGTTTTTTCCAACATTGTCAGTGTGACCCAACCAGTTCCTTCTGTAAATATTTCCCTTCGACTTCAGCAGACCTTCCCTGCACACAGGCAGCACCCACATGCACAAGAGGTGGATTGACAGGGGGCCTAGTGCATGGGAGCCCAGCACGCACTGAAGGATACAGGCTCAGACAGTGAGCTTCCCGGGGTGACAGCAAAGGCAGCATGCAAAGGGAGGACCCTGGAGGACCCTCACCCAAACCTCAGTGACCACCATTTACATGTGTTCAAGGTTGTCCATGTTCTTATGACCATGGGAGACAAGTGAGGAAAGGGGACACCCTGAGGCCGTCCAACCCACGCTCTACATGATGCCTTCATCGGGAGTGGATGCCACCATCCTGCTCCGGCACCTGGGTGCTCAAGGGAGATGTCTGCTCTGAGGTACAGCGAGCCCAGTGCTTCCCCGAGTCATTACACAGAACTATCAAGCACTAAGGAAACTAATATGGGTCAGATTTTGCTTGTTCTCCCTCTTTATGAAATCGCTCCCTTTGTCCTGATTTAAGGACCCTGCACCTAATCATCCTGCACCTTCGGAATCCAGAGACCTCGGGCTCCAGGGTGAGGGTGGGAGGAGACGTCCTGTCCAGGCCTCCGTTGGTGAGTGTCCCCTGGACCCAGAAGAGCTGTCAGGAGGCCTAATTGCCCCTTAATCACACTGAAGAAGCCCTGGCTCCTTTGAACCTGGATCTGAACGTGAACTTGGCCAGGGAAATCTTTTCAGTACCATAATAAACTTCCTTCTCCACTTGAGCCTGACACCAAGCTCTCGAGAGCAGGCAAGTCAGTCTCTGGGGCTCGGGGAGACGAGGGAGTCTCTCCTGGGCTCTGCTCCGGGCAGACAGGCCTGCTTTCACGGCAGTGAGTGTCGTGACTGGGCAAGGGGACAACACCCCGGGGAATGAAGCACTAACAGTGTCATCGTTTTACTTTGTCACATCAAAGTTAGAAAGATATTTTTTATTTCTGAATTTTGTTGAATGAAATGCTCCTACAGCTAGTGTTGTTATTTGTTTTCTTCATTTCCTTTTTTCCTATTGCTATTTCAGTTCTCTGGATTGGTGCTAGAGCAGAGCTGTGAGACCAAATTAGGATGCATAGCCACCTGGTACAATCCCAGCAACTCTGGAGGCTGAGGCAGGAGGATCGCCAGTTCAAATCCAGCCCTACAACTTAGTGGGGCCCTAAGCAACTCAGCAAAACTCCATCTAATAAAATATAAGAAAGCGCTGGGGATGTGGCTCTATGTAAGTATCCCTGGGTTCAATCCCTGGTACAAAAAAAAAAAAAATACACATAGAGTTCAGAAAATGTTATCTATTATTATATGTCTTTAAAAATATTCATTATAATATATATCCCATATTCTTTATAAATATTTGCTTATTTATAAATTAGTGCAATTACATCATGTTTATTCTTATAAATTTGATGTTATTTATAAATGCTCATGTCTTTTAAATACCAGGATATTAATTTTAAAATACAAAGAGTAGAAACAGAAAAACATGCCTGGCAGCCCATCAGAGGCTTCCCCTAGTTCCAAAGAACAAAGAAACAGGGGAAATGAAGAAGAGTGACGGACAGATGGGCAGACAGGAAGGACTCAGGTGGCGTGGTGCTCCACCCCAGGCAGGTCGGCACTCATCCCTCCGAAGAACACCTTCTCTCAGGAACAGCTCTTGTTTGAATGCAAAAGAAGAGCAGCAGAATGGCTGTATCAAAATAGGACAGAAAAGCACAGGGTGGAGATGGAGACTTTGCAAATGAAAGCCAGATGGCAGCATCTTCCCTTCAGAGTGTTCAGAAGATGACATCATTTCCATATTATGTAGTAATGAGCACTTGACTCTCCCGATTTTTTCCATTCTTATAATTATAGCAACCACTTCAAGCTCTGAGTGCTATGAGCCTCTGATCCCAGAGCGTTATGGAGTATTTATTACCTTTGTTCCAGAAATCCTCATGTCTATAGATTAAATAAGTAAAAACAGTGATATATGTACCACTGTTTTCAAAATATGACAACTTAATTTACAAATAATAAAACTTAGGTGGCAGCATTACTCAGTTATTATCGGTTTTTATCACTATATTTTTTTGTCACTGATTAAACCTGAAAAGTACAACTGCTATGAAGCAGAAGCACTGCAAATGTTGTATTTATTTTCTTTAATGGAGCTTAATTGCCCATCTCTCTGGATAGATAGGAAATTCAAGTCGGTTTTGCCAGCATTCCCTTCACCCAGATGTAGGGCTAATTTTCTATCATCAGTTCTTATCAATTCTCCCCAGAGATGTTAGCAGGTGTGTGAATCTTCAGAGATCTGTCACAGGTTGCAGGACTCTGTTCCCCTAGGGGCACCTCAGCTTCCCAAGGTCAGGACCACAGAGCTGCCTGGCTCCTGAACACTAAGGCTTCAAATAACAAGGAAATAAAATATAGAAGGAAACAAATTCAAAATTCCTATCAATTATGTACTATCATCTTGTATTGGCCATGATAATTAAGAGGCAGAGAAAGCACACGCTAATTTTAACAGGAAGGGTTTAATATAGAGAGATAATTACAAGAGTAGAGGGTTAAATCTATGGGGATAAAAAGTGCTTTAAAGAATAATCACGGGATGGAGGATAATACTCACAAAAGGACAAACTTGAAAAAGAGAGGGCCCTCCCCATGACTGGGATTCAGATATATTGGAAAAGTCTTTGCAGCCCCCTGGGGGCCAGGGGATGGAGGGTGGGGGATGTGCTCGGTTGCCTTGAACAAGAGCTGTCCACAGGGGAAGGCAGAGGTTGGTGGGCAGAGCAATGTGGGCCAGGACTGGCAAGCTAGGAGCCTCCTACTGGGTGCTGGTCAACAAGCTTTAGGCCAGCAGCTGCAGCTGGAACTGGTAAGCAAGAGACACCCCCTCCAAGAGGATGTGAAATCCAAGACTAAGAAACCAGCCACTGGGTGCTGCTTGACTCACTGGGAATCTGCCTGTGGGGATAAAAACCCAATGGCATACAACTGAATGTTCCTTTCCTATGCCATCGGCTGCCACAGTAGGATTTTTAAAAAACACAGAAATCACTTGGGGAAAAAAAAAAAAAAAAGAATCGCAGGGAAGCCAGGAAGCGACGCCGGTCCTTTGCCATCAACCTGGCATTGCAGCCCAGGGGGAAGGTGCTCAAGCAGCCCATCTCCATCAACCTAAAGCAGGCCATGAAGGGTGGATTGGGGGCTGAGAGGCCCTTGTTCACATAAAGACTAATAATCACTCATATAAAGAGTCCTAACAATGCTTGTTTCAACTGGGTCCCCAGGTCCAAAACATCTGGAAACTCACCATTAGCCTTCAGTAGCAGTCCCCTCAGTCCTCCATCTCTAGGGCCGGGGCTCCCCTCCAGGGGACGTCATCTCTGGACCACAGTTCCCTCTCTTCCCAGAAAGACCTGGACCAGAGACCCTCTTTTGCCCTTCCAGGATCCAGTCCTTTCCCATTCTTCTCCCAGAGACCAGTCTTGTGACATGGACCGGAAACCCACAACCAACGTATTTAATCCTCCAACCTAAGGATTAAACTTTCTGGAATAGCTTCTTGGAGATTGAAAGGCAAAGACTGAAAACATGCATGTATGCCACCTCATGAAATTTTCAGAGAAAAATGTTTGTAGACTTCTTTGGTCCCGAGGTTATATAAATATAACTTCCAAAAGTAGCTCACAGGCTGGAATATATGTTTTTCTGAAAGGAAATAAAATTGAATTATGTTAAACAACTGCAGCCCTCTACAAAGAACACAGCTCATCACAAAATATGTACCCTTATGTGTTCAAATGAATCAAATTAGTTCTAATGGAAATAAATTTTTGAGACTTTATATAATTTGAATTTAAAGCTTCCACAGAGTTATGAAATGCTTATAAATTTTATTTGGAGAAATAAATATTGTAAGTGAAAGAAAAAATCTTCAAGTGATATAATCCTATACCACAAAGAGTAGAAATTGATATTTTTACAGTTGTAGATGGACACAATAACTTTATCTTAAAGCAGGCAATGAAGGGTGGATTTGGGGCTGAGAGGCACTTGTTCAAATAAAGAGTAATAATTACTCATATAAAGAGTCCTAAAAATACTTCTATATTTTTATGTGGTGCTGAGGATCAAATCCAGTGCCTCACACATGCTAGGCAAGCGCTCTACCACTGAGCCACAGACCCAGCCCTAGAAATTGATATTTAAAAATCAGAATTAATAAAGGTTTTCTATGAAGTGAACACAAATGAGAAAAATATTTAAATAGCTTTCCCAGATGCTAGCAAAAAAAATAAAATATAATGAAAAACATTCCCTTGTAAAATGCTTTATTCCCTTTCAATGCTTTATTCACTCAAATTACTTGTAAAAATATCAAGAATAGTTAGGTAGGATAAAATCTATACATTTCAAAAGAATGACTCATGTCCACGGGATATTTGTAAGATGCTAGTGCTTAGTTGGTGCCTGGTACATAGTAAATTCTCAAAACTATTTACTGAACTGGCTGGAATTGAAAACTTAACCCATTTTGGCAAATTGACTTTGATTGATCTGTCATCTTTGAAGATAAACAGAGTTAGCTTTGAACACACAGGTCAAGTCTGTGGAGTATTGCCCAGGATCTGGAACTTGGCAGGCTTGTTCTGTGAGGAAGCAGGTGGGTAGGCAGGTACCCACCTACAAACTCTCCCTCTTCCCTAGTGTTGTGGCTCAGCTCGACTCTATGAGAAGAAGAATTTTACACTAATAAAGAGCTGAAGAGAACCTGGGAGTCTGGCTAATCTAATCTGGTCCCTCAGTCGCCTGCCTCCTCCTCTTCCAACATGACAGATGCTGCTGTGTCCTTCGCCAAGGACTTCCTGGCTGGTGGAGTGGCTGCGGCCATCTCCAAGACTGGGGTAGTGCCCATCGAGCGGGTCAAGCTGCTGTTGCAGGTACAACATGCCTGCAAGCAAATCACTGCAGATAAGCATCACAAGGGCATTAGTGACTGCGAGGTTCCTATTCCCAACGAGCAGGCAATCCTGACCTTCTGGCGTGGTAACCTGGCCAATGTCATCAGATACTTCCCCACCCAGGCTCTCAACTTTGCCTTCAAAGTTAAATACAAGCAGATCTTCCTGGGTGGTGTGGACAAGAGGACCCAGTTTTGGCGCTACTTTGCCGGGAACCTGGCATCAGGTGGTGCTGCAGAGGCCACAACCTTGTGTTTTGTGTACCCTCTTGATTTTGCCCGAGCCCGCCTAGCAGCCGATATGGGGAAAGCCGGAGCTGAAAGGGAATTCCAAGTCCTCGGTGACTGCCTGGGTGAGATCTACAAATCTGATGGGATTAAGGGCCTGTACCAGGGCTTTAATGTGTCTGTGCAGGGTATTGTCATCTACTGAGCAGCCTACTTTGGTATCTATGACACGCAAAGGGAATGCTTCAGGATCCCAAGAATACTCACATCTCCACCAGCGGCATGATCGCAGTCTGTCACTGCCGTTGCTGGGTTGACTTCCTATCCATTTGATACTCTTCGCAGTCAGAGCGCAAAGAAACTGACATCATGTACACAGGCACAATTGACTGCTGGAGGAAAAGTGCCCGTGATGAAGGAGGCAAAGCTTTTTTCAAGGGTGCATGGTCCAATGTTCTCAGAGGCCTGGGTGGTGCTTTCGTACTTGTCTTGTACGATGAAATCGAGAAGTTCACATAAGTTATTCTAAGGTTTTTCCCTGCCTGTGAACAGGCTTGTTGTATAACATATCTCAAGCATTCTGGACAGACTCTTGGCTGTTGATCAATGGCAACTATTTGCTGGTTGAAAATGGGAAGCAATAATATTCATCTGACCAGTTTTCTCTTAAAGGCATTTCCATGGTAATGATGACAATAATGATGGGACTCAATTATATTTTTTTTTATTTCAGTCACTCCTGATAAATAACAAATTTGAAGAAATAAAAGTATCTAAAAACAGAAAAAAAAAGAACTGGAAAGGATAATGAAAGTTTAAAGTATAAGGATGTGAAGGGTTGCTCAAGTACGGATTCTCATGTGGTAGAGTCAGAGACAGGCCTTCTAGAGAGGGAGAAATTAGGAAAAAGGACTGTCAGCTTTTTTTTCCCCCTTTCAATGCTTTATTCACTCAAATTACTCGATACAATTGCATTCTACAGGTTCTTTTAATCAAAAATGACAATCCTAATGCTAGGCACTGCAATAGACATAATCAATTCACAGCACACAGTTCTAGATTAATTCTAGGCACTGCAAAACACATTTAATCGTGACAGGCTAGTGACAGTCATTCCCTCTGCAGGCTAAGTTCAAAAGTCTCAAGCCTTAGGCTTTATGTCCAGCAGATGCATACTCACTCAGCTGCGGTGACCAGGTCCAGAACCAAGGCGGGCTTCTCCTGGCGTGGAGTGGACAACCGCTTGAGGAGAGGGTCCTAGGGAGAAGTTGCGGTTCTCACCAGGGTCCAGACGAGGCGGTAGAGTTTGAGATGGTGAGGATCACGCCGAGGGTCAGGAAAAGATGACCAGTGCTGGGATGTCAGGTCCTCATCCGGCTCTCCAGTGCATCCTTGTTTGGGCTGGCTGAATCCCTGTTCTTCAGCTCTATTATTTATACTAAATTTGGGGGCTCTTGACCCCTTTCGATCCTTATCAGCTACCCCCAGATTTCTCCATCGACTGTCAGCTTTGACTGACCCCACATGAGGCCTGAGTCCCTGTGACAAGTTTTTGATTAGATTGAAGGTTTTTTGGTTGTTTCTCATTTTGTGGACGTGGGTTCATTGGTTGGTTGGTTAGTTAGTAACTGAAATTGTGGAGACTGGTTTAGCCTTGATGAAGCGACTTTGCCCATAGGTCCCGGCTTCCAAAAACAAACAAAAATGAAGACGTAGTGACTCAGGACCCAGAGACCAGGAAGGAACATAAGGATATCCACACACCTCTCGGACCTGTGGCCTAGACATCAAGGGATTATTCTCTCTTGAAACATCCTAAAACAAACAGCACTCTAAAAAACAAAATGAAGAAAAGAAGGGAAATGGATAGCAAGGGAAGGAGAGAAAGGAAAGAAAGAAGACAGAAAAAAAGAGGAGCTACGTAAGAAAAAAGAAAAGGAATTGGTTTGTGACCTTCCTTTTTCAGACGGAAATGGAGGGACTTCTTTAAAACCACTACAAAAAAATTATTCCAAAAGCATAAACAGATGCTGGTAGAGGATTAAGAACTTGGCCAATTTTTAAAAGTTTAGCCCTGAAGAGATGTCTCCTTAAAGATAAATACATGAATGGATGGATGGATGGATGGATGGATGGATGGATAGGTAGGTAGGTGGAATTGGATATAAATTTGAATTAAGCATCAAGATAAAGGTAAGTTTTTTTTTTCTAAACACAGAGAAAATGTTAGAATAAAAGAATTATTCCAGGCTTGGGGAGTGCACACCTATAATCCCAGTGGCTCGGGAGGCTGAGGCAGGAGGATCAAGTGTTCAAAGCCAGCCTCGGCAACTTAGAGAGGCCTTAAATGAAATATTTAAAAGGGCTGGGATGTGGTTCTGTGATTAAGCCCCCTGGGTTCTATCCCTGGTGCCAAAAGAAAAAAAAAAAAAAGAGAATTCTACCATGCGAAAACTAAAGAGCACAGCTGTTACACATCAGATGGGAAACACATCGCGATTTAGGGTTTACTTTTTATTGGACTTTGTATACTGTTAAACCAGGACTAATTACCCTTCTACTTGACAATGACTTTATTCTTTTGTTAAAAGACAAGCTTTTGACCACAGAAAGCCCTGCACAGAGCAGCCACCTCTCACAGCTGGGAACAGCCACACTGGCTCCAAGGACTGTGTGGTGGGTGGCCAAGCATTGAACTGGGAAAGCAAGTTTCTGTGTCGGAATCCTTCCACAGAGGGGAAGAACAGCTCCTACACACTGAGTCTCTGTGGGAAGTACGTGGGTCAACAGCACAAGGCACGCAGCTCTGTTCCTGACACGTGGTGGGCACCCAGTGGATCACTTCACCTGACTGGCCACTCTAAAATTCTTCAAGACCATTCACAGCATTTCCCAGCACTTCTAAAAATGTAGGAGGAAAAAGACTGTCAGGTTTTAACCCAAAAGAAAACAACTTAAAAAAAAAAAGCCTCCAATCAGAAGACTCCTATTTTAATTCCTAATTTTTAAAAAAGTAGGAAAAATAGCTCTTCCTTACAGTCAGTGAAACTAAGTAGGACATCTGAGATGTAGGGTCTAGTCTGCTTTGGGGGCTATTACATAATACCACAACGGGGTGATTTATAAAGAAAAGAAATGGATCTCTACCGATTCTGGAGCCTGGGAAATGCCAATCAAGGTGCTGGCGTCTGTCAAGGGCCCTCCTGCAGAGCCACCCTTGAGGGACCACATCCTGGGTGTAAGGACAGCAGAGGGAGGGGAACAAACTCCTCCTTCTATGAAAACTCACTCCTGCAGTAACAGCACAGATCAGGCCCAGGGCCCAAACACCTTCCATTCAATGTCACCTCCCAACCTCACTGCGTTGGGGACCAGCTTTCCACACTGGAACACTGGGCACAGTCAAACCATAGCACAAAGAGTGAATATTATTTTTTCCATTTGCACAAGTCGATTGTACCTATTTATCCAAAGGAATATTTCCCCTCAGGCCGTGAACATGTATTGAGAGGATGAAAAAGAAAGTATTAAACGCAGAAGCTGAAACAAATCATGGCATGTGCAGGTATATGGATGGAGTTAGAGAAGATAATGCTAAAGGAAGTTAGCCAATCCCAAAAAACCAAATGTGAAATGTTTTCTCTGATATAAGGAAGGTGATTTATAGTGGGGTAGGGAGGGGGAGCATGGGAGGAATAGACAACTCTAGATAGGGCAGAGGGGTGGGAGGGGAGGGAGGGGGCATGGGGGTTAGAAATGGTGGTGGAATGTGATGGACATCATTATCCAAAGTACGTGTGTGAAGACACAAATTGGTGTGAACATACTTTGTAGACAACCAGAGATATGAAAAATGTATGCTCTATATGTGTAATATGAATTGTAATGCATTCTGCGGTCATAGATAAATAAAAATAAATAATATCAAAAGATGTATAATTTGGAAATGCAAATGTTTGAGCTCCTGTTGCAGAGAAGAGCAGCATCGTGTGTACAAGTTGGCTTTTCTTTACTCTGTTCCGCACACCAACCGGAACTGTGGTGCCAGATTTTCCGCTCAAGCCTCACAAAGCAATTTATCACCGGCTTGTCAAGTCCTTCTCCAGGCTGCCAGGGGGAGTTTACTACTGCACATGCTGAAGGACTCTGAGCAATCCTGAAAACAGACGGCAGAAACACCGAGAACCCTGTGCACACAGGAAGAGCTCAGGCATCAAGCCACGGCTCCCAGAGCCTGACCTCCCGGGGCGCTTCACACAGGCCTTCCTCTTTCTCTTGTCCACAGTGTCCACCCCAACTAAGCTACAATATGGGGGAAAGGTGTATGCATGACACTATGACAGCATTCACAATAGGAGAAGTGAAACGACTGATATACCTAGCCTAGTCATCTCATTAGATCAGAAGCCAGCTTGTCACAAGTTATGAAGGATTCATTTCTGTTTTCTGTAAAAATATCAGGATGTCTGTATGGCCTGGCCATCAGTTGATGTTGTAAAGCTGATTGGAATGCCTGCCCGTGCCCTGAACTCACCCAGGTCCGGTTTTCCCTGACCATATAACAACCCTTTCCTAAACCTTAGTGACACCTCATAAATTCTGGCCTTCCCTGGCCGGATAAGGACCCTCTCTGAGTCTCTAAGATCTCCATAAATTCTGATGCCGGGGCCAGCAAAAATGTAAACTTGTGTTATGCTCCTCAGAGTGTTGTTATCTGTAACCCCCCTTTGTGTAACTTTTTGGGCTATAAAACTGGGCCACAAAGAAGCCTCGGGGCTGTCCTTGGCTCCCACGATTTTGAGGGGCAAGGCAGCCCTACTGGTCGAAATAATAAGCTTGCTTTAATTTGATTTTTTTTTTTTAAGAGAGAGTGAGAGAGGAGAGAGAGAGAGAGAGAATTTTTTAATATTTATTTTTTAGTTCTCGGCGGACACAACATCTTTGTTGGTATGTGGTGCTGAGGATCGAATCCAGGCCGCACGCATGCCAGGCAAGCGCGCTACCACTTGAGCCACTTGAGCCACATCCCCAGCCCTTTAATTTGATTTTAATTGGAGTCAGTGATCTTTTCTTGCGTCGTGGTCTAACACGACCTGCAGGTGTCCCTTGGCATCCAGGGGGTTGGTTCCCACAAACTCCAAGTGCGAGGATGCGCAAGCCCCTTCTGTAAAATGGCGCAGTGTGTGCACATGACCTGTGCACCCTCTCCGTCCTGTAGACAAGCACTCTCCAGCCCCTTCACCTTCTGTGTACTTGAACTCATCTCTGGATTGGTTTCAATACTGAACACAACCTAAGTGCTATGTAAGTAGCTGCTGTGGCATTGTTTAGGGAAGAAAGACAGGAACAAAGTCTGCCCAGGTTGAGTACAAACAGTTGTTTCCAATGTTTTTGATTCATAGTTGGTTGAATCCAAGCATGCAGACGCTGAGAGTTCAACTATAGCACATCACCTCCCAGAGTACTAGGAAGACATTTTAAATGATGGTGACAAGGACCACGGACAGCAGGGAAGTCAGAGGACCTCGTGCCTAGAGCTGCATGATGGCCAGAGTCAGGAAACGAGGCAGTGAGAACAAGAAAGGGTGTCCCCATGTTACATTTTAACACCCGACATGTGACACGACACCCCATGCTCTGTTCCATGTGTCTCCTCCCAATATAAAGCAGGCCTGTCCCGTGGGCACTACCAGGACAGCCTTCCCACCTTCACCTGCAGGGGATGCATTGCCTCAGGCAACTGTGTCCCTGGATTTCAGGAGGAAACCTGGCTTCTAGCACCTTCCAGAGGAAGTCCTGGGGGAGTTCAGAGCTAGCGATCACGGAGCCCTCTCCCTCGGCCACAGAGCTTCCCACTCCGGTTTCCTCATCTCACGAGGCTGCCATCACCAGTGACATGCCCTCCTGCTGGAACCATGCCCAGTGACCTCCCCAGCCCTTCCAGGACAAACATTAATTGGTCAACTGGGTCAGGTGGTTGTCTGTGTTACTGGACTCTCTGGGCCTAGGACGCGGACACATCTCGGCCTGACTGTAGCACACCGAGAACCAACGAGCCTCCTGGGAGAGCTCATCTTCCAGCAGGAGTCAGATGGTGGTGTTCAGAGAAAACTCCTAGCATCCGAGGGAGGCGGGATCCCGAGTGCAGCCACAGCGTCCAGCTGTCCTCCAAAGGATGCCCCCAAAACAGACCTTCCCAATGGCACCTCCAGCAGGACTGAGAACAGAATCGAGCAAGCTTTCATGAGAACCTAGGAAGACGCTGAGACTCTGTCCTGAGCCTTGAGATCACGTGGTGCAGAGGATCCGGCTCTATAACCACGGCCCCAAGTGCCCTTGGGGACCATTCACAAACACACAGACCAGCTGGCTGCCAGGACCCCAAGAGAGACTCATCATGAGAGTCAGGAAGGACTCTCTCACATGACTAATGAGCTCTGCACACAACAGCTTCTGCCCTGCGGCTCAGGGATCCCACCCTCATCTCCAAGAGAACACTGCGACTAGGCCGGGCAGTGAAGGGCAGCGGGCAGAACCTTGCAGAGAGGATAGGAGTGTCATTTATCACAGCAATCAGGAAGCTTCCCAGGGGGCAAAGGGGTACCCTCAGGAACTACAGGGAGAGCAGGGGGAGCCCGTGCACCCTGTGGATCTGCCCCTCCCTCTCAGCGGGAGAGAAAGCCTGAGTCTCACTTGTGTTCTGTTTTTCTCTATCTCTTCCTCTTGCTCAGTCGAAGGAACACCCAAGTTTCCCCAGACACTGATGAAACGCGCCCAAACTGGACGGTCCCCCTCTGATCCCGCTGCACACATTCTTGGTCTTGGCCCGCATCTTTCTCCACAGGGGCTTCAGGGAGGCAGGTTCTCTAACTAAAAGGATGCAGGTGACCAGCCATTCAAAACCGCCCTACCCTGGAGATTATTCATTGGGGAGGGGACACAGTCCTTAAATAGCAGGGGGCTAGGGTTGGGTGACAGTCATTGTTAGGGCTCTGGATCTGCATCCACTGAGAGGCAGGCGGTGAATAAGCAAGCACTTAGATCACTGGAGAGGAGCCTGGCTAAGGTCTTGCCTCCAGGGGAGCAGGGAGAGTTTATTTAGAAGGAAGGTCAGACAGAAGAGTAGAGGAAGGAGACTGGGGGAGGGGAAGAGGAGGCTGGTGGACTGAAGTGGAGAAAAGTAAGTTCCATGCACGAATGATCAGTCAGTATGACCCACCTGTTATGCACAACTAGAGTGCACTAATAAAAGCATCGCAAAAATAGTTAAAAAGAAAAATCCTATAAAAGAAAGGGCCGTCAGGGAGATCGCTGAGGTGACATTCAATGGGATGGCAGGACAGCATGACGGGTCTGCCCAGCCCTCTCACAGGCCACCACTTTGTTTCGGGCCACAGCAGCTCTTCTTGTTTCCTCTGCTAAATCTCCGTATCCGTGTCTTGGAGGCAGCCCTTCAATGGTTTTCACATAAAATAGATTGAGTGCAGATGAAAGCAGAAGAGGCCTCCCCCGCAGCCTCGGGCAGCCCTGAGGAGCCCAGGGCAGTGGAATGATGCCGGGCCATCAGCACAGGAGGACACGGGAGGCCTGACATGAGATGCTCCTGGGTTTGGTTTTAATCATCTGAAAGGGATCACCATCTTCCATAGTCCTGGCTTTGGAACCAATAAATGAAATCCACACCCGAGGAGAGAGGACAGACTGGCCCACGCTGAACCAGGAGCCCGTCTTTTCTCAGGGAGACCTTGAATTCGCAGCCATCACCAGCCCAAGGGACATGATCTCCCAGCACTGCTCAGCCTCCCAGGGCAGTGGTCCCGCTGCAGACCCTCCTAGGGTGGGTCATTCCTGGTTTCCAGGGCCCACCCCCGCAGGCAGGCATTGTACAGGGCAGACCTCCTTCCAGTGTGGGGCTAGCCTCTCCTTCAGGCCAGTGTGGAGCAGGTTTGGGTCCTAAGGAAACTCTCAGCATCCCTTCTCTTTTTCAAACTCCACTCAAGATTGCCCACTCTCTCAACGTTCTCCAGCAGGTGGGTTTTGGAAATGTAACAAAAAGAAAGTCTGAGCAGACTTTTTAACTGGGGCCCAGCAAGAGCCAGAGGAAATGGAATAATGCAGCGTGTTCTGCTCCTCAGCGGGGATGTGTGGCTTGGGCCTTGCACAACATTCAGATCACACCGCTGGCTCACGTTCCCGAAGAATCAACTTATCATCCTAGTCTCCTCTGCTCTCCATTTCTTTCTCACTGGCTCTCTCTCCCTCTCTCCCTGTGAACCTTCTGCTCAAAGTCAGTTTGTATAACAGCAGGTTTGATGAAGCCATTGTTCACCGTAATCTACCTCGTTGTCCTTAACCAACTCTTGTTTGATTGCTCTCAGACATTTCCTCCTCATTGGCAAGGAAGCTAATATGTTTTCCATTCCTCTTCTGTGTTGTCAGAATATTGTTATTTGTCATATTATATGGACCTTCCGTAGATTTATTTCCAGGTATCTTACTGTGTGACATCCAGGTAGTGCCCAATAAGAGCATAAACTCTTATTAAATGGCCCTTCGATATTCCAGGTATTTTTCTAATCCCTCAACAGCCCCATATATTTCAACATTTTACAGATGAAGAAACTGAAGCACAGAGAAGTTCAGTGGCTCACCTTCCGTCACCCAGCTAATAGGGCTGAGCCATAACAGGTCTATTGTATTTGTTCCTCCCCACTTAACCTTAGTAATAAAATTTCATGATTTTGTCTGTGTCTGCTATTAAATTCCTTTTGTTTACTGAAAGAGAAGAAATAAATCAGTTCAAATAATCATAAGCCTATTCAAAATAGGACCAAACATCCCCTTTTGATCAATGATGGAATTGAATTGGCTGTAACTTTGCTCTTCCAGAAGATGGGTCATTGCCTTGTAGGGAAATGGCTCAGGCGCATTAGTTCTTGCAGGTCACGGGGCTAACTCACTACTATGCTCTGGATCTTGAATGTGCTCCCCAAGGCCTCATGTGTTGAAGGATTGGTCCCCAAGCTTCTGGGAGGTAGTCAGAACTGGGCAGAACTGGGGCTTGGTGGGAAGTCTCTGGGCCACAAGGGGAGTGCTCTCCAAGGGAGCTGTGGAGACTGTCCCTTCCTCTGCTCTTCCACTCCCACCATGATGTACCCCCTCACCAGGGGCCCAAAGCTCAGGGGCAAAAGGTTGTAGAATGAAACCTCCCCAGCACACCTGTAATCCCAGCAGCTCGGGAGGCTGAAGCAGGAGGATTGCCTATTCAGAGCCAGCCTCAGCAACTTAGCAAGGCCCTGAGTAATTTAGCAAGACCCCTCAAATTTAAAAATAAAAAGGGGCGGGGGAGGTGGCTCAGTGGTTAAACACCCCTGAGTTCAATCCCTGGTACCAAAAAAGGAATGAAATTTCCAAAACTCAAAATAGGACTTTTCTCTTTATAAGCTATTAACTCTGGGATCTGTTGAAGTGACCGCTGACTAACGCACTCATCAACACCGAGGGGTTTGGGTTTCTGCCCGGCACACTGAGCTCTCACAAGCACCCAGCTTCCTCCTTTCTTTCTCCTGTTGCTCCTGCCTTGTCACCAGCATCCTGTGACCCCACAACGTTAGGATTTGTTAATAACAAAAATTACAGAAAGGCTAGTAAAATGTTAAGCAGCCACGGGATGTGCCAAGAGCAAATGCAGAAAACATAGATTCAAAACTGAACCTAGTGTTACCATACGATCCAACAGCCAAGAGCCAGGCACCATGGCACATGCCTGTAATCCCAGCAGCTAGGGAGGCTGAGACAGGAGGATCTCGAGTTCAAGCCAGCCTCAGCAATGGCAAGGCACTGATCTACTCAGTGAGACCCTGTCTCTAAATAAAATACAAAATAGGGCTGGGGATGTGGCTCTGTGGTCGAGTGCCCTGAGTTCAATCCCTGGTACCAAAAACAAAAAAAGAACTCCTGTCAGGACAAAAGTCTACACTTGATGACTGCTTTGCTCATAATCACCCCAGGCAGGAAGCAACCACGACATCCTTCAACAGGTGACAGCAAACAAATGGGTAACCCCCAGACAATGGGGTATCAGTGCTGAAAAGATATGAGCTGTCAGTTGGAGATTCTGCAAAACACTAGGGATGGAACAACCACATGACCCAGCTGTCCCACTCCTTTCCCCAGAAGATCTCAAATCAGCCCAATGGGGTGGTGATACAGCCACCTCAATGTTTACAGCAGCACAATTTACAACAGCCAAATTATGGAATTAACCCAGGTGCCCATCAATAGATGAGTGAATTATGAAACTGTGGTATATATACAGTGTGTTCTACTCAGGCTTAAAAAAGAATGTAATTATGGCATTTGCCAGTAAGTGGATGGAAATGGAGAATATCGCGCTACGTGAAATAAGCCAAACTCTCTCATGTGCAGAGCCAGAGCAAAGGAAAGGAAAGGGAGGGAATGACAGGATGTCCTAAAGAAAAAGGAGGATCAATAATGTAGAAGGACACCAAGAGGCAGAGTGGAGGGATGTGTACAAGGAAACAATGCAGAATGAACCTCAAAAACTCATGTTATGTGCACATACAAATATACCAAAGGGAATTTCACCCTTATGTATAAGTAAAAAGAGCCATTCAGATATAGATCAATAACTGAGCTAAAGGAAGTCTGGTGGAGGAAGGAGAATGGGGAAGGGGAAGGAATATGGCGGGAAAAGGGGAGATAATGAACTGAAATAGGATTCCATGAATGTGTGAGTTCATCGGGTTGAACCCAACTACTGTATACACTGTATGTATATTCTAAAGCTTTAATTAAAAAAGAATATGAGTTGTCAAGTCACAACAAGACTTGAAAGAACCTTAGATGCACATATCAAAGTGAGAGAAGCCAATCTGGCTGGGCTTGGTGGCACTCACCTGTAATCCCAACGGCTCAGGAGGCTGAGACAGGAAGATCTCAAGTTCAAAGCCAGCCTCAGCAATGGTGAGGCACTAAGCAATTCAGTGAGACCCTGTGTCTAAATTTAAAAAATACAAATAGGGCTGGGGATGTGGTTCAGTGGTTGAGGGCCCCTGAGTTCAATCCCTGGTACAAAATAAATAAAAAAGCAAATGAAAAAAATAGTTGGAATCTTGTATAATTCCAACTATTGTATAATATAACATTGTGGAAACAATAAATCTTTGGAAACAGCAAAAATAATCAGTGGTTTCCAGGTTGAGGTGGAGGGAAGAAGTATTGAAAAGGTGAAACAGGAAGATTTTAGAGTGATTAACTATCTATATATATATATATATATCTCCTAGTTGTCAATGGACCTTTAATTTATTTACTTATTTATGTGCTGTGCTGAGGATCAAACCCAGTGCCCCACAGGCTAGGCAAGCGCTTTACCACTGTACTAGAACCCCAGCCTTCTCAGCTAGACATTTCATCAAATTCCCCCAAACTCCAGGAGTTCATAGCAAATTCTCCAAATGGTCTTTTTGAAACCTCTTTTGTGGGTTGAATTTCATGCCCCCCAAAATTATGTTCAAGTCCTAACCTCAATACTTGTGAATGTATTGGAAATAGGGTCTTTTCAGAGATAATCTGATTAAGATGAGGTCGTACTGGATTGGTCAGATCCTAAATTCAGTCTTATGTATAGATATCTGTATAAAAAGAGAAGAGGCAACGCAGACCCACAGGGAGAGCACAGAGGAGGAGATTGGAATGGTGCACCTATAAGGCAGGGATCATCAAAAATTCCTGGATACCACCAGAAGGTATGGAAAGGTGAGGAGAAACCGTCCCTTGGAGCATAACTCAGTCCTTGGCTGGACTCCTACGCTCTAGAGCAATGAAACAATGAATTTCTATGGCTTTAAGCCCCCAGTTTTGGTATAGTGTCACAGCAGCCCTAGAAAAAATAATCTACCCCTCTTTGAGGTGAAGAGGCCTTACCTCTGCCCTCCCGCAGTGAGGAGTCCGTATGGAGATTCTGATACCTTCCTGCAGCTCTTCCCAGAATCACTTCCTCCTCCTCAGTTGCTCTTCAACTGCGGTCCAGCCTGGAGGTGGGCAATGAGCCACGCAGACCTGATTAGGGGCCACTCTCTGCAAACCCCACTTGTGCCATCCACTCCTCAATGGGCATACATAGCCCTGTGTTTGGGTTTTGTCCTGGGGGGCCATTGTGAAACGAAATGAAATCCTGCAGCAGGTGCTCATTCAGCCTGGAGCGCATATTATATTCCCGTTAGCCCACCCCATTAGCTGAGTTTCTTCACTGCCTCTTATTTAATCAGAATATTCAGGTCAGACGAATCCCCTGTTATGCCACCTATTTTTGGTTCAGTCATGCTTTTGCCTACCATTGTCTTTTTACAGTTGGGGCTGCATAACCCCCACCAGTGTCTTCAGCACCACCCTAGAGCTCACTCTAGGGCTCGGTGGGAAGATAGCACCAACTCCACCATCATGTCCTGCCGATTTCTCCGTCTCCCACAACTCCTGCCTCTCCCACCAGCTCCACATTAGATCTCCCTGATCCTTGGAATCCTAGGTTTCCTAACATGGAAACCTCTCTTCTCCAGGCTTCCTATCTCAGATGTCTTGGGCTTCACTATTTTCCTTCCCCAGCACTTTCTGGGACATTTCTCACCTCGACTCCAGTTCTTCCAGTCTCTAAATCCAGCCCATGAGATGAGGCTTTTCACAAATCTGCTCAATCTTTGTCTCACCTTCAGAAAAGAAAGTCCAAGTCTTGGATTGAGTTTGTACCTTTTGCCGAGGAGGAGAATTGTATCTTCTTTCCTTCCCCATCATATAGCAAACCCTGGGGTTCTCCCCATTCCTTTGCCATAGCATGGCTTGAGGGATTGACACCAGCTCTAGGGGTGAACCCTAACTGGTCTGCACAAAGCTGCTGTGATCTGGCCCTCTTAGCCGAGATGGGTTCAGGAAACCAGGTTTAAGCCAATCAGAGAACAGACTCATTCAGAAACAGGCATGTGACTCAGCCCAGATCATGCAGTGAAGAAGTTTGGGTTTCTGGGTTTCTGCTTGCTATGATGTGAACATGGTTTGTCCCCAGCAAAGCTCTTGTTTGAGGCCTGGTCCCAGTGCAGCAGTGTCAGGAGGAAGGAGTTGGCAGGAGGTGTTTGATCTTGGTGGCAAAGCCCTCGTGAATAAGTAAATGCCTTTCTTAAGGGATTCGGATGGCTACTGCAGGAATTCAGGTCACCTTTTCTCTCTTTTCAAGCCTGCTTCTCCTTCTGACTTCCATCACATTATGAAGCAGTGCTCAGCCCTCCCAGAAGCTGAGAAGATGCAGGCACTGTGTTCTGGAACTTCCTAGACTCTAGAACCATCAGCCAAAATAAACCTTTTTTTTTGTTGTTGTTGTTGTTGTTTAGTTGTAGAGGGATACACAATATCTTTGTTTATTAATTTACTTTTTATGTAGTGCTGAGGATTGAACAGGTGCCTCGCACATGCTAGGCATGCGCTCTGCCACTGAGCTATAGCCCCAGCCCCAAACCTCTGTGCTTTATGAATCACTCAGGTATTCCATCACAGCAACAGAAAACAGACTGAAACTGCTCTTCAGAGACCTCAAGACACAACCTGGTAGATGTAACCAGAGAATCAGGAAGCCCTGACCCACTTGCAACCCAACCAGGACTACGCAGAAAATGGACCTTTGGTACTACAGACATCAGAACAGACTGGAGATTCCTGGATCCTCAGAGACCACAAGAGCCATTGCACCAAACATCCCTGGCATTTGCCATGTCCCCAAATTGCTGCTACTGGAGCCACTCAGTCTTCTCAGTAGTGAAGCTGGTCTAAGGTGGGATTCTTCTTCTTTGCAATAAAATACCCTAACCAATGTACACTCAATTTAGGCCAGCCTTCAATCTCACTTAATATTCTACTGAGTGTGAGCTCTTAGTCTGTAAACCCATGTGAACACACTTGGAAAAATGAAAACTAAAACTTCTAACACGGGATTTTTTGTTTGTATTTGTGTAATCCACAAGGTTTCAACAATGATGAAGTAAATAATGGGCACAGTAAATATTGTATCATTGCAAGTACATACACTCACACAAACATACAAATACATTTTCCCCCCTAAACATTAGTTTTCTCTGTAGGTAAGATTATGGTATATAGGTAACAGAACCCTAATGAACAGCAAGTAAAACTTGTAGTGACATCCATGTCACCAAGGATTTCTCTTTGGCCAACGTCCCACCCTATTTTCTAGGCTACAGTACGGCCAGGTTGACACCATGTCAAGCATCTGGTTGAAGACCAAAAGCCATACAGTAACAGTGGGTATCTCCAAATAGACACGGATTTGGAACATGAAATAAAATTTCACATGTTAAAGTTTTCATCCCTGAATCTAATTCACTTTTTCTCTTTATCAAAGTCAGAAGTAAATTTGTAAAAACTAAATCGTGACATTTGTGTCTCTTACCAATGAAATGCAAACATATTTTATCTGTAAACCACTCCCTGCAATAGAACCAGGAAAGAAAACATGAAATTGAATTTAAGTTCCTGTACTTTTTCTTAAAATGGTTACCTAAATATTCAGGCTCCCATATATTTTTAAGACATAGATTCCACACTAATTTCAAAATCTAATTTTGAAAGATTCATTTATCTCAAACTTTCACAGATGTTAGAGTACCAAACCTCAAATTTAAGATATGTACATTCCCTGGAAGTAGTAAATTTATACTTTATTTTTGAAGAATTTGCAGAATGCTACAAAAAATGTTTGTGTAAAGTCAAAGGAAAAAGTAACAGCATTTTAATTGAAATCTCTTTTTTTCTTTTTTTTTTAAGAGAGAGAGAGAGAGAGAGAGAGAGAGAGAATTTCAATATTTATTTTTTAGTTTTCAGCGGACACAACATCTTTGTTTGTATGTGGTGCTGAGGATCAAACCCAGGCTGCACGCATGCCAGGCGAGTGTGCTACCGCTTGAGCCACATCCCCAGCCCTAATTGAAGTCTCTATCCTGACAATTATGAAAGACTAAAAAACAGATAATTAACCTGCTTATTATAATCTAAATAAACACCAGTAAGTTTCAGATAAACTACTTAATGAATAGTCCAGAATAAAACAATATGGTAAACATCATCTCCAAACAAAATATTGAAATATTTGACTTGAGTGGAAAATAAAAAGCAACAGTATTGGCATTTTCCCAAGGCATGCACTTTCAAATTACTGTGTTTATTTACTAGAACTACAATAGAAGCTTTCATCTCAAGAATTTCACTCAGTGTTGAAAATTTTGAAAATAACCAGAGCCTAACACATTTTCTGATTTTCCTCAAAAATCTCAGCAAGGAATTGTCTATCCATCAAACTGTAAGAATCAATTTAAACAATCATATTTAAAGAATTACACCTCTTTCTCTTCTCTCTCTATTGGGCATACACACACACACACACACACACACACACACACACACACACACATACACACACACACTCCATAAAAGAGAACATGCATAATAAATTGCCAAGTTGATTATTTAGGTTTTTGTCTATTTGCTGAGGTTTTTTTGTTGTTTGGGTTATTTTTTGGTTTTGGTACAGGGGATTGAACTCAGGGTTGCTTAACCACTGAGCTATATCCCCAGCCTTTTTTATTTCGAGACAGGGTCTCACTAAGCTGCTTAGGGCCTTCCTAAATTGCTGAGACTGATATCAAACTTTCGATCCTCCTGCCTCAGACTCCCAAATTGCTGGGATTACAGACATGTGTCACCGTACCCAGCCCAGCTTGATTATTTGGGACTGAATAAATAGGCAGCAGGTAATATTTAGTATAATCATCTCCTCTCACCCCCAGGGATTGAACCCAGGGGTACTTAACCACTGAGACACATCCCCAGCCGTTTTTATTTTTTATTTTGAGACTGGGTCTTGCTAAGTTGCTTAGGGCCTCACTAAGTTGCTGATTGTGTAACCATCTTAAGCTACAGTCCTCTGGTATATTTTTGGAGACTGTCAACTTTTCTACCCACACTATTAAATTCTCATTGTTTCCATTTCAGCATTCATCTAAAGTTCTTGATGTGCGCCCTCCCTGGGCAGCCTGGGTGCCTATGTGTGTCACAGGATGGGAAACTGTCATCTGTGGTCACGCTTGTGCGTTACTTAACCAATAGCTGACACCACTTACAGTTTCAGAAGTGGAGTTATTAGATGAAGGATTTATTTCTACCATGAAAATATTCTTTAATGTTATTTTTTAGAAGCTTTTTTGTTTATATTTTATACTTTCATCTATAATCCCCCTGAAATTTTTGTTTTAATTTTCAGCTGGTCTTTGCTGTTTTTCCCCCTCTTTCCACATTTTTTACTGGGGCATCATAGTTGTGCGTGATGGTGGGGTTGGTCACACACTTCTCCAAGCACACCGCATGACAATAGGATTTGCCAGTACCATTGCCCAGCCCTTCCCCACTTGCTCCCTCCCTCCCACCCTGGGTCCCTCTGCTCCGTCTGCTGACCTCCACCTGGTTGTCTGAGATCCTCCCCTCCACCTTTCTTTTCCTTTTCCCTTCCAGTTTCCACATGTGAGAGAAAACATGCAACACTTCACCTTCCGAGTTTGGCTTATTTAGCTAAACATAATGGTCTCAAGTTCCCCCATTTCCCCACAAATGACATAATTTTATTTTTCTTTAGGGCTGAATAAAACCCCATTGTGTGTACACACCACATTCCACTTACCCGTTCTCCCTCTGATGGACATCCAGGCTGGTGCCCTAGTTTGGTTATTGTGCGTTGTGCTACTGTAAACGTGAGTGTGCGTGTGGAAGGATCATTTTGAACCCAGCAGAGTTAAGCTGCCTTGCAGACCACAGGCGTATAAGCTTTGCAATATCTGACTGAAGCCAAGGGCTAGAATGGCATTGCCTCAAGGGACAGGGCAGAGGCGAGCCCAGGAAGACAAGAGGGAGGAGGGGCAGATGCAAGAGTGCCACCTGAGTAGGTGGGTTTCCCTGACGACGCTAATTTTAATTACTTCAGTTCCATAATTTGGGGTGTACCACATAATACGTTAATTTTGCTTTACAGTCATACAAGAGGAGCTTAATACATGTTTATATTTTTATATATTCCCATTAAATGTATTAGTCATTTAAGGTTAAAAAAATGAATTGAGTCTTCTGAATTCTTTCACACACACACACACACACACACACACACACACACACTCACACACACACACACACACACACACACACACACACACACACGGGTTTTCTTATTGAATTTTACCATTCCTCTACAGTGTTTTCAACAAATTGGCAGAACGGAAACATTTCAAACAAGTGTCGTATCATGATAGAAACTGAGCACCATGTCCCATGTCTTGCTAGCAAAACAATGCTTTTTAAGGTACTGGGGATTGAACCTAGGAACACTAGACCACTGAGCCATATTCCCATCCCTTTTTGTATTTTATTTAGAGACAGGGTCTCACTGAGTTGTGTAGGGCCTTGCTAAGTTGCTGAGGCTGGCTTTGAACTCTCAATCCCCCTGCCTCAGCCTCCCAGGACCCTGGGATTAACAGGGATGCACCACTGCACCCAGAACAAAATGCATTCTTTTTTTAATTTAAAAACTTTTCTCTAGTTGTAGACGGACACAATATCTTTATTTAATTAATATATTTTTATGCGGTGCTGAGGGTCAAACCCAGGGCTAGGCAAGCCTCACAGAGGCTGAGCAAGTGCTCTTCCACTGAGCTGCACCCCCAGCCCAACAAAATGCATTCTTACAGCATATTCTTAAATAGATAGACTGTGTTCCAATAATGTAAATGCCTATGGCCTTCTAAATAGAGGTTTTATAATATGCAGCTCTGGCATTGTGATAGTAAAGAAAATAGAAATAGTGACACCAAGTCAATGCATGCATTCACTCAAGTGTGCAGGGCACTGCAGCAGGCACTCCAGACACCACACTGATTTACAAACCAGACATGGCCTCTGCCTTCAAGGAGCTTATCGCCAAGTGGAGGAAATAGCTGTTACCCAAACAAGCAAGTAACCAGGACCGTGAGAACTAACTGGGAAGCGCTCTGAGGTCATCTGGTGCTTTGAGAAAGCTTACAGTTGACCAAGCCAGGTCTCATCAACCTCATATTCTAGTGCAGAAGGGGGCCTGGAGGATCTAAAGTTGACTAGACTAGCTTTCTGGCTGCCATCAATGAACACGACTTTGGAAATCCCAGAGGTCTTATTTTTCATAATCTTCTCTGTAAACCAACTAGCTCTCAGGAACATGGCTCACCTCACATTGCGATTTGAGAGAAAACTTTCCTGTTGATCTCCCAAAAGGAGGAAGATGAAGGGGAAGGGAAAAAGGAAGGGAGAGAGAGAACGGAGAGAGGGGAAAAAGAAGAAGAGCGTGTGCCACCGCGGGGAAGAAGGGAGAGAGGAGGCAAGGTTAAAAGGAAGAAAACGATGATACACAAGTTGAAAAATACTTTTATTGCTCACACTACTCCAGAGGCACCTGTATTCACCTTTCATTATCAGAATGAAAAACCTAATACCTTTTAAAGAAAAAGGTTTAGACCAGTCACCATGGTGCACACCTGTAATCCCAGCTACTCAGGAGGCTGAGGCAGGAGGATTCCAAATTCAAGGAAAGCTGGGGAACTTAATGAGACCCTGACACAAAAATAAAGTTAAAAGGTCTGAGGATGTTACTCAGTGGTAGAGCACCCCTGAGTCAACCCCTGCTACCAAGAAAAAAACAAAGCAAAGCAAAGGGGTTTAGTTAAGTCTTGGTTCCAGAGGTTCAAGGGATGGCACCAGTGTTGGCCTGGCTCTGGTAGAACCTCGAGGCAGATGGCATCATGATGGGAATGTGTGCAGAAGAGAATGGAGAAACCCCTGGGAGACAGGAAGCCAGGGCGACAGGGAGGCACCAGGCTTGCTCTTACAAAAACTCCCATCAGAACCACATCAATTCCTTCCTCATCAGCGCCCCACCTCTTGAAGGTCACCCATGACATCCCAGATTGCTGCAGGGAGGACTGTGCTACCAACACAGGAACCCTGGGGGACACCCTCAAATCATATCCATACTATAGCCACTCCTGAAAGAAAAGTGACCCCAACACTCAGAGCAACCAAGAGATCTTTACTGCAGCAGTGCAACAGAGGAGAAAAGAGAGAAAGAGAAGGGAGAGAGAGAGAGAGAGAGAAAGCAAGAGAAATAGCAAGAGAGAGAGAGAAAGCAAGAGGAGAGGGGCCCGGCAGGAGGGAGTTTTTATAGCCCAAATCTAATGGGGTCTCTGGGTCTGCAAGCTGCCTTGTTGGCACAAGAAGGGGTTGAGTGTTGGGCCTTGAGCAGGGGGGCGAAGGGCTCAGCCTTGAGCCGGGGCTGGGGCGTTTGGTCTTGAAGCAAACAGGTGATAAAGAGCCAGACAGAGGGTTTGAGTGACCAGGTCACCCTGCAGCTAACTTTGTTTGGCATGCCCTGCAGACAGCTTATTCAGCCTGTCCTGCACCTAACAACTCCCATCTCAGTGAGAGCAAACGCCAATGTCCCTCCAGAGGCCAGCAAGGCCTGGGTGAGCTGCCTCCCGCTTCCCTGCCCAATCTCACCACCCACTGCCAGCCCTCTGCTGTCCAGATGTGCAGGTCACCTGGATCTTCTAAGAGCACACAAAGCTCATTTCAAGTGAAGGCGTTGTTAGGGATGCTCCTCCTTAGATATGGGCTCTCACCCCTCTTCTTGCAAGTGCTCACCCAAGCACACCCTCCCGGGAGGCTGCCATGCACCCTTCTATTTCCATGGTGTCCTTACCATCTAACATAGTAAACTATTGGCTATTTATTATGCTTACTGCCTCCCCACCATCTGGTACCTACTGGATTCAAACACTTTGTATTTGCTTTAAAGTAGTTTTTTGTTGTTTTGTTTTCAATGTCTGGAAGATTTACTATGAACGAGACACTGTGCTAAGTGCTATCCACAAATAGTTTGCCTAACCTTGACCAGAGCCGGGGTTGGTCTTCTCACCCAGAGTTACATATGGGGACACAGAGTCTTGGCAAGGCCGGGAAGCTGCCGGTGGGTGCGTAGGTGCCAGGAAGAGCCAGGATCAGAGCAGGATTTCAATCAGGGATATCAGTCTCCAACCCAAGCTCTTGACCACTCCTCTCACTCCTCAGTTGTTCAGGAACTGGAGGTCAACAAAAGACCATCCTAGCTGGCTGCACCTGGGCAGCACTGTGGGCTGCCTAGTCCAAGGATGGTTTTTAGAGCATCCAGAAAAATCTAGAGGACATATTGAGGGCATCACCTTTATCAAAATGGTTATCATGACGATGATAATCAAGAGGAGGAAGAGCAAATTATGTTGGCCAGAAGGCAAAACCTGTCACGTGAGGAAGGCTCTACTGAGTGGTCACGCTCTAGTTAAGCCGCTAGGTTTTCATAAGTATTGATCAGCAGAGAGTTTGGGGTTTTCTCTGACAATTATCCAAAGCAAAATTATACATCGCCGTTGCAGGAGGGCCTCATCCAGGGTTTGTAGAGGAAGCCACAGTGTGGCCTTCACTCAGGTGCAACCCACCTGTCGGTCCAGGGGACAGTTCTTGGTCCCCTGCAACACTGACAGATGGACCCTGTTTCAGTCAGCTTTTTCACTGCTGTGACCAAACAATATGATAAAAACCATTTTAGAGGAAGAAAAGTTTGCTTGAGGCTCACAGTTTCAGAGGTCTTGGTTTATTAACTCCAAATGCAGGGTGACCCACTCCTCCAGCCACACCCTACCTGTGCACAGTCACCACCCAGTTCATCCCTATCAGGGGGATTAACTCACTGCTTAAGGTTCTCATAAGCCAATCATTTCACCTCTAAGCTTTCTTGCATGGTCTCACACAGGAGCTTTTGGGGGAGACCTCACATCCAAGCCATAGCAGACTCTTGAGTCCAAGTTGCAGGCCATTAAGGATACCAGAATTCTTACCAGGCTACTGTTTTTCAATGAATCTTACCAAATGCTATTTATAATCCTTTAATTTTTTTTAGTCAAGAGCCAGAAATATCTTTAAACATTTTAACTTTCAAAAAACTTAAATAAATGGACCTGTGAGGAGCAGTGATACATACCCATAATCCCTGGGCTCCAGAGGCTGAGGCAGGAGGCTCCCAAGTTCAAGGCCAGCCTCAGCAATTTAGCAAAGCCTTAAGTAACTTAGTGAGATCCTATCTTAAATAAAAATAAAAAGGGCTAGGGACATAGCTCAGTAATAAAGCACCTCTGGGTTCAAATCCTAGTACAATAAATAAATAAACAAAGAAATAATTGACTTGACCATACAGAATGCTTAGCAAATAAGCCTATAAAGTGGCAGTTGGGCTTGGAAGACACTGTCTTATGTGACACCTCCTGCAGGTTTCTTGGTGATAATAAAGCCATGTCATCAGCACATGGGATAATGTTTTCTGCTCCATTTTCAACAACTAAAACACATGCCTTGTAAACTGAGGAACATGCTACACTCGCGTGTAAGAGGAAAACAGCTCAAGGGAAGAGCTGCGAAGTTGTCACTCATTCTAACTTGACTGCTCTAGGTGTCCAGCCCTGGGATAACAATAGATTCACAGGCCACACCACTTTCAAAAGTGGCAGTTCACTACATACTTCTGGGTCGTCTGGCAGTCAATGCCGGGCAATTGCAGGTTCTTTTGTTCAATCGTAATTTCTAATGTCTGTAACTATCAAGTCACATAAGAAAGGACTAAGGCAGCCACAGGAGTTCAGGAGGGTCACCTGAGAGCAAAGGCAGAGAGCAGATGCCAAGAGTCACTGTCAGTGGTAAGATAAGATCAACTTGTTCAGGGCACAGAGCTGTCAAAGCACAGGGAATTATTCTAGGCCAAGGTCCCGATGGATGGCGGTTTCACAACTTGGAGTGGGCCTGGCATGGTCACCACAAGCAGGAGAAACTGTACTCAGTTGAAGCCCGAGGATAGAGATTTGTCACTTGGTGATTTCCCCAGGCAAGGCTCGTGACCAATGAGCAGGTGATGGGATCAGGGTACCACTGTGTCCCGTCTCAGGCTGTGCCCCTTTGATGGGTCTCCAGTGAGGGGCTTGCATCATGCACTGGTTTGGTGTGTTCCATGAGTCTGTGGTTTTTCTGATGTGAGTTTGATACTCCCATGCATCCCTGTGCTTCTGATTAGTTCAGTAAGTTCATGATGGTCCTTCTTTTTTTTTTTTTTTTTAAGAGAGAGTGAGAGAGAGAGAGGGGGACAGAGAGAGAGAGAGAGAGAATTTTAACATTTATTTATTTTTTCTTAGTTCTCTTGGTGGTTCGTTTGTATGTGGTGCTGAGGATCGAACCCGGGCCGCACGCATGCTAGGCGAGCGCGCTACCGCTTGAGCCACATCCCCAGCCATGATGGTCATTCTTTAAAAAAAAAAAATAAAAATATCTTTTAGTGTTGATGGACCTTGATTTTATTCATTTATTTATATGTGGTGCTGAGAATTGAACCCCGTGCCTCACACATGTGAGCAAACACTCGACCACTGAGCCCCAACCCCAGCCCCTCATGATGGTCATTCTTACTAGCACTATTAATTCACCTGTCAGTTCATGCCTGTGGTTGTGCCAGGCAGATGGTGGTCATTTACTTGTACAAACAAGGCACCGAGTCAGTCCACCTTGGCACTGCACCTCAATATGGAGTAGCTGTGGCAAACTGCTATCTTACAAAACGAAGTGACAAGGGTTTAGGCAGAGCCTGAAAACTGGGGTTCTAGACATCGAAGAGCAGACCCAAAGGTGAATGAGGACCCCCTTCCCAGCCTGCAGCAGATTGAAGCCTCGGGTACTAGGCCACTGAGAAGCAGGAAGCCCAGAACCAGGAGAGAAACAGGAAGCCGTCAGCTCGGCCCGGGGTGCACCATTACACAGAAACGAAGGGCACGAGAGGACGATCCCGGGGAAGGCTCTTCCCAAGAGCAAACGGCTCAGATGCAGGAACTGCAGCCTGCACAGGTCCGAGCACCTTTCAGGAAACTCCTGATGTGGAGCGACCAGGACAGATGCCCTCCCTCAGGACTGACAGCTGCCAGTGTTCCCGCACCACCTCGGGTCCTCCCCGTGGTGTCTGAACACAGAGTGGCGTCTAGGTAACCCCCGTAAGAAGGAACCAAGGATCTGGGAAAAGACTGTGAACCGAGAGCTCTCACCTGCTGGACAGTAAGAGAGAGAACGGGACAACTAATGGGAACAGGCATCGCGCAGCACCTTGCCTCCCAGATTCAGGGGGCCTTTAACATTTAATTATTCTCATTTTAGAATGGCATTACAGAAGTGAAAACCACTGTGACACGTTGACAGAGACTGTAGAAAATAGGGAAGAGCTTTTTATTTGAGTGTCTGAAACAATACCTTCTCCTGCTTTTTGAACTAAAGGACAACAAAATTTCATTTTGCACTGGGTCCCAATAATTCTGTGTAGTCAACCCTGGCATGAACTCATGGTTTTCAATATATGTAGATACAGAAGTAAATATAACTATAATTGTCTGAAAAACGTGTATGTAGGTCACACACACACACACACACACACACTCACACACGTGCACACACACTCTCACACACACACGCACACACACACACACACACACTCACACACGCACACACACACTCTCACACACACACACGCGCACACACACACACACACACTCTCACACACACACTCACACACGCACACACACACACACACTCTCACACACACTCACACACGCACACACACACTCTCACACACACACACGCGCACACACACACACACACTCACACACACTCACATATTCCTTAGGTCTGTTCATGACTCTCAGAAGCAAAGAGCTCACCTGGCACCCACCTCTTGGTTTCTAAATACCATTGTACACTACAAGCACCCAAGGCTCTGAGGAGAAATGACTGATCTGGGGACAGAGGGATACAATGTGAGCTTTAAACCTGTGCCAGAAACTAGTCATGGGTCACATCCAAAGGACACAGATGACACCTTGAAGTGGTTCTCACTGATTAAATTCAAAACTGTGGGAGCATCAGAATAATAACCCATGGCTTTGGTGTGGGTATGGTTTAGCCAGGCTGGGTCCTCGGGATGGCCACACTGGGAGGTGGTGGGAACTTCCAGAGAGGGGCTTAGGGGAGCTCCTAAGGTCATCGGGGTTGTGCCCTCAGAAGGGAACACAAGTCCCTTGGAATGAGTTCTTGCAAAAATCGGTTGCTAGAAAAGCCCAAGCCTGGTGCCACCGAGCTCCGTCTGCTTCTCATATCAAAATGTGACCACTGTGCACTCCCATCACTGCCATCTGCCACGAGGCCATGCAGCCAGGTGGTTTGAACTTCCAGTCTCCAAAACTGTGAGCAAAGTAAACCTCTTTTTCTTCATAAGAAGCCTGTGTCAGGTTTTCCCTTATAGAGATGAAAATCTGACTCATACACCCCTTATACAAAATAGCAATTCATCAGTCCATTCTAATATGGAATGAATAGTTTGAAAATGTGATGATAAACATGATATTTACATAGTCTCAAAATACCTCCTCACTAAAGTCTTACCAGTTACAAAGGAGTAAAGAATATCTTTATAATGGAGAAGTTTGGCAGATACCACTGTGATCAGGTGACCAAAATTAACATGAGACAAATTGAAACCTTGCCACCAGATAGAATGCAATGACAACCTTCCCAGCATGTATAACTTTACTCCATATAAGGCAACTTGGACAATCCCAAATGGAGGAGTGTCTACCAAATGAGAATTACATGTAATCTCAGAAGTATCAAGGTCATGGGAGATAAGTAGAGACAGAAACATGTCCAACTTAAAGGATAGCATAACATGATAACTAAACACAGTGGAAGGTTCTAGACTAGATTCTTCTACTATAAATAACATTATTGGGACAATGGTGAAGTTTGAATGGTATCCAAGGATTGTAGGACAGTAATTAATATCAACATTAATTACCTGATTTTAATGGCTGCACGGTGGCTATGTAGGAGAATGTCCTTGACTGCTGGAAATACAAATAAAGTAATTGGTGGTAATGAGGTATCACATGGGCAACTTATTACCAAATGATTCTGGAAAAGCTAAGATTCTTTGCAATTGCAAATTTTATATAAATTTGATATTATTTCAAAATAGAATAAAAATATAAAAGTAAAGGATTATCTCTTCTTAATGAGCAAAACTAAAAAGTCCAGGGTAAAGCGTGTCTTGGGGGCCTCTTTAACATTATTCCAACTTCCTGTATTCACTCTGCTTCCTCCAAAGTCCTGTTTCTAGCACCGAGCCCCTGGAGGGAAGAAAAGTGTAGAAACACTGCCACCTACGGGTAAGATCCAGATATATTTATGTTGGTAGGGAAAAAGACAATCCTGAGGTTTCCTTTGACAAGGGAAAATGGAGCCTTTTGTGGCCATCGATCTTCACAGGTTGTAGGAGAGCAAGAGAAACAGGCCTTTCTACCTTGAGGCATGCCAAAGAATAAAATCTGAGTCGCAGAATAGGTGGCAGAGGGCCTTGGATTATCAGATGAGCCCCGGGACATGCTCAGGAGTGGGGAGTGTGAGAGAAGGAATTCATTTGGAGGGCCATAAACAAACCAAATAATTTCCCACCCCCCACCTCAATTCCAGCAGCCTTGGAGAAGATGAATTGTCTAGAAAAGTGAAGAAATGGGAGAAGCAGTCCTAAGAAAGGGGCAGCAGGCCAGGACTCAAGACTGCAAAGAGCTAAGCTGACTCACAGACGACTTTATGGGAACTGGGAGAAGACTCACATCCCCTTCTGCTGAGCAGGCACAGCTCTGTGCCAGGTGGGAGAAGGATGGGTTCAGCCCAATACTGGTCCTGGGTAGAACACAACATGCCTGAGGACTGAAAGTCACTTTTTTTTTTTCTTTTGCAGTGCTAGGGATGGAACCCAGGGCCTCATTCTTGCTGGGCCAGCCAATACTCTACCACTAAGCCTCTGAGGTGAACATTTCACTGTTTAAAATATGTTTATCAACTTTTTAAACTATATTCTAGAAAATTAAACATAATACCCAATAATCATGCTCCTTAGCATTTACCCAAATGAATTGAAAACCTATATACAGCAAAACATCTGCACCAGGACGTTATAGCAACATCATTCCTAATTGCCAAAAGTTGGAAACAAACCCTTCAGCAGGTGTCCAATAAATAAGTTGTAGTATGTACATCCAGACTGAAGAATATTATTCAGGGCTAAAAAGAAATGTGACATCAAAACATGAAAAATGATGAAGGAAACTTAAATGTGCATTACATTTATGTAATGTGAAGGAAGCCAGTCTGATTCCACAGGTATGACATTCTGATAAAGGCAAAACTGCACAGACATAATCAAATTTTGACTTTTCAAAAATAAAAAGGGTGGCAGATGTGATTCTGCAATTTGTATTTGGGGTAAAAATGGGAGTTCATAATCCACTTGAGTCAAATGTATGAAAGATGACATGTCATGAACTTTGTAATGTTTTGAACAACCAATAAAAAAATAAATAAATAAAATAAAAAGCTGGGCAGCGGCTATAGCTCAGTGGTAGAGTGCCTTGCACGTGTGAGGCACTGAGTTTGATCCTCAGCACCACATATAAATAAATAAAGATATTGTGTCCATCTACAACTAAAAAAAAATATTTTAAAAAATAAATAAATAAAAAGGGGACTTCTTACATGTATTCAATTAAAACAAAATCAAAGTATTGATTTCATCTATTTCCTACCTCTATAGCCAAGAAATATGAAAGAAATCTTATATTCAGTCTTTAAAACCAGGAAAACAAGTAAAGCTTGTACTTAGATTATGACCTCAAAAGACTAGAAATTCTCCATGTTAAAATTCTGTGAGAACAGGCATTATGTATAGGTTTTATACATTTTATACATTTGGCTAATTATCAAAGATACACACTACTGAAACTTATTCTTTTTCCATATTTCTTGCATCATTTGGAATTGACTTGTCTAGACTAATATTTGATTCATCCCTCACCTGGGATACTGAGAATATTTCTCCAAAAGAGGCTTAATTAAGGTAAGACTCTCCAATTGACTGAATTGTAACTCCTGGAATTCATATCTTCAAACCCTAACTCAACCTTGATCTTGGACATCCACCCTCCAAACTGTGAGAAAATAAACATCTGTTATTTAAGCCACTCAGCCCCTGCATTTCATTGAGGCAGTCTAAGCTAAGACGCAGGGCTGACTTCCTATTGGAAATATACCCCGTGAACACATTCACACCTCTGAACTACATGGCTACATGTCCCTTGTTGAGAGCCAGAGCCAAGTCGGGATGACACATGGCATTTTTGCCAGAAGTAGTGGTTGAGAGGTGGTGACGCTAGCGAGCCATTAAGATGATGACTTTTGAGTTCTGGCGGAGTTCCGCTTGAGTTCTGCTTGAGCTCTCGCGGGGATTCCCGGAGAGTTCCCATTGGTTGGGAAAGTGCCGGAGGAGGGATTTTTCCGGTTGCTGGTTCCTGGAGGAGGTGCGTGGCATTCAGGGGAGTTCCCGGGAGCATGTGTGGAGTGTGCTGGTGGAGTTCAGAAATAAAGTTTGTTCCTGCTTCAGTGGCTCGTGATTTGTACCCAGCAGGACTGCGGCAGTCCCTATGGTGACAACCTATGTGATATTAGTCAGGATACCATATTTGATATGTGTTTACTTCAGGAGGCCTGGGAACCAACAGGAACCATGGGAACTTCTAGTCTGGGGTTTCAAGCTGCACTGCTAGGACTGCCCTGGGCCTGCGCTGGGGAGAGGGGAGCTCTTTACAGAGCACCTGTTATATATTAGACATAGAGCCGAGAATGGTATCACAAGGTCCCTGCCTTCTATTTTGTTTTGTATGAGACAAGCTCTATATTGCCCAGGCTGGCCTCAAACTTGCAATCCTCCTGCCTCAGCCTTCAAAGCAGCTGGGATTACAGGTGTGCCCCAAAGCCCCTGCCTTCTTAAAGGTTATGTGTGGGAGATCAACCTTACACGCAACTGAGTCACACTCCCCGGCTGGGTGCCGAGACCCTCAGTCGCAGAAATGTGGCAGAGCTTTCCCCACCCTTCTTGGGTTCGAGGGTTGGTGTCTTGTGCATGGGTGCTACAACCCCATGGGTGAAGCTACACTCACCTGTTCCTTTGTAATATAACCCCTTGCCCTGTTTAGGATAGAATCTTCCATGGAAGTGCCTTGTGTGTGTTCCCTTCTCTTACTGTGCCCTTGGGTGTGGCCTACCCAGGTGTCAGTCAACCTGCTGACAGTGGACATCATGAAGATACTCAGCCCCCTGAAACCTGGCCCCTTGCCTCATTTGAATATCTTCTCCTCAATAAAAGGGGTCAGTGCATGCTCTCGCTCCCTCTTCCTGCAGACTCTTAAGGTCAGGAGCCGTCACAGCGACCCCAAAGAAAAAGGTATTTGTGTCTCTTGTGTGGTTACTTTGCACAGCCCAGTCAGCCCAGTTTAACTGGAGTGACCCCTGAGCCTTTTAGTCGTGAGAACAGAAACCAGGCAGTTATGTTGAAATGGGAAGATGCAGACGATAAACAGGCAAAGGCATAAATAACCAAGATATGTACAGAATCTCCCTGAAGGAAATAGGTTAAGTAAGATGGCCAGAGGAGGTTTCTAGAGGAGGCATTGCGCTGTAAGAGAGAGGACTCAGATCTCAGATGAGAGAACAGCAAGTGCGAGGACCCAAAGGTACAAAAGAACCAAGAGTGACCTGGAACCTGGTGCTGCAGGAGAGCAGAGGGAGCAGGCAGGCACTGCGTCCACACAGCAGGCTGAGGCAGAAGTGCACTGGGGCAGTGTGAGCACTCTCTATTACAAGGATGAAAATCCAACTCAATTAACTTAAGCAACACAATCAAAAATGAATCAAAAATTGAATACAACCATTTCAAGAAACTTGGCTCATACAGGGAGTAAACCCAAGCACTGGCTCCAGGCAGTGCTGGACACAGACTTACACAGTGGAGTGTGCTCTGCTGCTCTAGGTCACTCAGCTCTTCCCTCCTCCTTTTCTGGTCTTAATTTTGCAACAAATGTATCCACAGTAACCAATAAAGGGACACGATCTCATAGGCCCTAAGTACAGGACCCCAAGGGAAGGGGAAATGGATGATGTGGCTAGAGAAGATTTTCTTTGACCCAATTTGAGTCATAAGCCCACTCCTGGACTTTGCAAGCATCCAAGAAAAGAGAGAACTTGACTAGTCTGTGTGGTGAGCTGACCCTGTGGGTCAAACTAGCAGAAGGGAGAGCCAAGCACAGGGCCACACAGCCTCACCAAGCCCTGATGGAGTGAGAAGAATTTGTTCCTCAAAGATTCCGTAGGGAGCTGTATTAGGCAGAACTCAAAAGCTGGAAAAACCCGAGTGCTTCTAATTCTAAGCAGTGGAGATCATGATTCCAAAAAAAAAAAAATTGAGCAAAAAAGATTTAAAAACTCAGTCCAGAAACAAAGATTAAAGATGTGGCCTTCCTCATGAACCTACAGTTTGCGGTGGCTTGAAAGAGCTATGCAGTTGCTAGGGTAAGAAATTAGAGATGCAGACATTGATCTTGAGAATTATGTTGAAAAAAGAATTTTAGAAGTGGGTTTGGATATGACCTGAGTGTCCCCCAAGGGCCCATGTGCTGGAAGTGTTAAGAGGGTGGTTACAATCTGAGTTATGTCGAGAGGCAGGGCCTGGGGTGATCAGCATTAGACAAGGTCACTAAGGTGGAGCCCCTGTGCTGGAATCCTGGCAGCTGTTAAGAAGGGGGAGACCACACAGACACGCACACTCCCCTTGACCATGCCAGCAAGAAGGCCATCACCAGATGCAGCCCCTGAACCTTGCACCTCCAGAACCGTGAGCAAAGCCCTGGGTCCACCCCAGCTAGTCTCATATGTATGTGTCTGTTTTCTCTTGCTTACAGCAACACCACAACTGGGTAGGTTACAAAAAGAAGAGGTTTACTTTTGCTTAAGCAGCAAACTTCCCTGCTACCAACCAGTGGGTGCCAAGGATTTCTTTGCCCTTTTTTTTTTTTTGGTTGTTTAGTGTGTGTGTGTGTGTGTGTGTGTGTGTGTGTATGTGTTGCTGGGGTTGCTGGTGTGTGTGTATGTGCCTCTGGGTTTTAAGAGTAAAATTTCAACCAACTCTCATTTGGTATTCCTTTTTCACAGAAAAGCAGTGAACCTAAGGCCTCATGCATGCTTGGCAAGTGCAGTAACCCTCAGCTACATCTCCAGCCCTTTTTATTTTGAGACAGGGTCTAAGTTGAGATCTTCCTTCCTTAGCCTCCAGCTAGATTGCTGGGTTGACAGATGTGTGCCACTACCATGAACCCAGCTCTTTTTTTTGGTACCAGGAATTGAACCCAGGGGCACTTAACCACTGAGCCATATCCCCAGCTCTTTTTTATATTTTAATTAGAGAAAGGGTCTCACAGAGTTGGTTAGGGTCTTGCTGAGGCTGGCTTTGAACTCATGATACTCCTGCCTCAGCTTCCCGAGCCAGTGGGATTACAGGTGTGAACCACCATTCTCAGTGCCTCTGGGTTTTAAGAGTAAAATTTCAACCAACTCTCATTTGGTATTCCTTTTTCACAGAAAAGCAGTGAAAATGATAGAACATTAAAGGTTCATTAACATTTGTAACCCATATGCATTATGTAGACCTCTTTGAAGAATTGACAGATTCTTTTATTAACAATCAGAAAACTACACAACTGCAATAGGAAAATCAATGTTTCTTTAATGAATTAAATGAAAACTTTCCTGGACCTTACAAGGTGAAAACCCAGTACCCAGCAGGTAGTGGGTTTGGTGCATATCTCAGAGGACAGGACCTCAGCTTGCTGGGAGCAGCAACATAGGATTAAAAAGGAGGAACAGTAATTTATCATTTTCCTAACAGTTTCCCCAAAAAGTAATTCCCTTGAAATTAAAATAGAAAATAAAATATATCTATACCCAGTTTCAGATATGACTCACAACACATATCAATCTTCATTTTATATTTTTTTATTACTTTTTTAAAGGTGCTCAACACAAATTCAAATCTCATTTTAAGGCCATGAAATTGAGGGACATGATACAGCAATTTCTTAACATTAAAATTTAATTACTACGCAACAGTTTAAGCAACAAATTCAAAACAAAATATCTGTATCACTTGCTTGTTTCCCTCCAGCACAATTAAGACTGTGGCAGGCACTGCTGATCTGGTCACACAAATCCTTGCACGAACAATATTTGTTCTTTTCAAAAGAAAAATGGAAATTTTACTTGTTTTTCTTTTCTATTATGGAAAAGAGAGTTAAACAGTGTTAGCATCATCTTCTGCTGGCTATTCAAGTCGTGAGTACATAGATCCTCTTGGTCTCCTAACCTCCATCCAGCATGGAGAAGCACAAACATCATTCTCATCAACAGGAAAGCCAGAGAAAAATAGAGCCCCATAGAAATTTCAACATTGAATTGTTTTAAAATCTGGAAGCTTAAGAGTCAAAGCTTTATGTGTCAGTAGATTCTGCAAATCTTTGTAGCTCAAGTTAAACCCTGATGTAGCAGATGTGCATTCCAAAGCCCATCTCTCAGAAAGTCCCACTTTCCTCTAAGGTCTATTAGAGGCCGGCGGTAACCACATGCCCCCCATTTGCACTCTATGAGAGCCATGTCCCTGTGATATAAAGGACAGCAATCAATCTCTAGAGTGTGTCAATCCACGCACGCACACACATACACCCTTATCAATAGTCAACACTGTTGACATTCAGAAAGCTAAATACTTTTCTAACTGAACTATGAAGAAAAAGTATCTTGAATTTAAGGTTTTTTTTTTTTTCAAACTTCAGTCTTCAATATTGAAATTGCTAAGTTACTCCATTTTTCCATGAAAAGAAATAAAAAAATTAAGTTGGAGGGAAAATGCTTAAAAATGACCTTGGGAAAACATTACTAAATAGGTTAAGAAAAAAACCTACATATAAAGAAAACATCCCAACAGGAGATTGGGATACTCACAAGAGCAAAACGGATAATAAATAACAGAAGAAATGAAATATTCAGTAATAAAACTATGAAATAAATTAAGAAATGCCCAATTGATAAAAGCCATATAGCCATCAAAGATAATGAGGAAGATGATGAAAGATGGGGACCTGTGACATGGCCACGCAGATACCAGCAGAACGTCTGCCTGCCGTGTGAACAGCAGGTACACGGTGCTCCTGCGCAGAACTACCTGGAACATGAGCTGAAATGCTGTGTCACTGATCATGGGGAGTTTTCCCTTTGTTGAAAAATGATATAAAGGTTTTGGAGTGGCTATACATTCTTTAGAAGAAAACAGAAATATAAAGCACGTCTTTGGAAAGAAATCATCTGAGGGGACACAGTGCTGATGCCAGGCAGAAGTCCATTTGCCTGACTAGGGAAGGTGGCTTGTGGCCAGCACAGCTCTCAGGAGGGGGAGGCCCTTCAACAGGACAGAGAGATGGGGAGTCCCCCAGAATGCCCATGGCCTCACCCTGAGGTCCCCACTTTCGGCAGTGCCAACCAGGCCCCGATGAGCCCACCTACAGCACTTTTACAAAGCCTTTCCCACAAGCCCCCAAATACAGGATAGAATATTTTTTATTGTTCTTTAATGACAATTATAAACCACTAGTAAGTTTAGCTCTCTGACAAAATGTTAAGATTAAATTATACAGAGCAGTAATAATTCTCAAACAGTTGCCTAATAACAAAATTTTAAAATAGGAAATCATTCATAGCACTAAATTATTGTTATCAAATATGCGAACATCAATGAATCACCATATGTCATCATATATCATCAACATCAATAAATGCTGTAATCAAGTGCCTTGTTAGTATACTGCAGTACTCTACTACAAAAATAGTCATAAGGAGTTTAACATACTCAATATAATGATGTTGTTTTACTTTTTGCACGCCATGTACCTTTCAGTTACATTCTCCCAGTTGATTACATTCCAAATAGCTTTTAGATAATCGGGTCTGACATTTTTATACTGAAGGTAATAAGCATGCTCCCATACATCAATCCCCAGCAGTGGGATAAGACCTACCAGAAAGAAGAGAAAAAAGAAAAAATCTTTAAATTTCAATCTAAAACATTATAGCTTCTCAATTTAAATTTTATTATTCTATGCACACAAAAATACCATTTACAACAATTTCACCTATTTGTTTATTTTCTTTCTTTCTTTCTTTTGGGGGGAGGGGGGTACCAGAGATTGAACTTGGGGGAACTCAACCACTGAGCCATGTCTCCAGCCCTTTTTTAAATTTTATTTAGAGACAGGGTCTCACTGAGTTGCTTAGTGCCTCATTGTTGCTGAGGCGGGCTTTGAACTCACGATCCTCCTGCCTCAGCCTCCTGAGCTGCTGGGATTACAGGCATGCAACCCTGTGCCTGGCGGTTTCTTATTTTTTGTGTAAGAATATTCCTATAAATAAAAGATTTTAAACTTTACTTCAGAAGAAAATGTGATAAATTGAAAAAAATTATTGAATTAGAATTGAATCCCAGCTACTTGGGAGGCTGAGGCAGAAAAATCTCAAGTTTGAACCCAGCCTGGGCAACTTAGCAAGACCCTGTCTCAAAGTGAAAACTGCTGGGGACATAGCCTAGAAGTAGCACAGTCCCGAGTTCAATCTCAATTTAAAAAAAAAAAAAAAAAAGACTTGGGAAAATCAAGTAACTACCGTACTTTAATAGCTGTTTTTAAAATACCAACAGATTCGTAGAAGAACCAACCAGTCCCCAGCCTTCCTCACAGTGGTCTCAGATGCCACAGTAAGGATGTGCTATGTCTCGGGGCGGGGATATGGTTGAGGCTTTGTTGTCTCTTCCAAAAGGCATGAAAACTTGGGTGCTTATGAGAAACCTGCTCTGCTCCCCAAAGCTAACTGTAGTCTTAGGGAGTAAACACCAGTTATGAGGCACTAATAAAAGAGCAAGTTTACAAGGAAAAGGACTGAAGAAGATAACATACTATTTTCAGAAATCAAATAAGGTAAATGAAGAACTCAGTTCTATCCATAAAAAAAGACAGGCACATCCATGTTTGTAGCACAGTCCACAACAGACAAACTAGGAACCAGCCTAAGTGTCCATCAATGGATAAATAAAATGTATATACAAAAAATGGGGACTGGGGTTGTGGCTCAGCAGAAGTGCTCGCCTAGTATGTGTGAGGCCCTGGATTTGATCCTCAGCACCACATATAAATAAATAAAATAAAGGTATTCCCCAAAGATTCCACACAAAAAAAAATTAAAAATAAAGGTATTGTGTCCACCTACAACTAAAAATAAACATAAATAAATGGAGTTTTATTCAGTCATAAAAAAAATTATCATTTACAGGAAAATAGATGACACTTGAGAAACTTATATTAAACGAAATAAGCCAAACTCAGAAGGGTCAAGGGTCATATGTTTTCTCTCAGATCTAAACGCTAGAGAGGAAAAGAAAGATGGGGGGATCTCACAACAATTGAAGAGAGATCAACAGAGGAAGAGATCCAAGAAGGGAGGAGGAAAGGGAAAATACTGGGGAATATATTGGCCAAATTATATTATTATACTATGTGCATGTATGAATATGTTAACAAATCCCACCATTAGATACAACCATAGGCACCAAATTAAAAAGGAAAAAAACTCTCAAACTCTTCTACCAAAATAATTCTCAACAGTATGTCTTGACCAGTTGTGAGATGTGTTGCTATCAATTTATCATTAAAAAAGCAGCAAAAAAATGTCATGATTTTTCCCAATATGTAAAAAGTCGTGCCTTATCATCCGATGGGCTTTCTCCAAGCAGGAGAGAAAGAAGCACTGTGCTCAGATCCACAGAAACCAATCTTCCCAACAGGCACCTTGAGCTGCACCTGACTCTGCAACCTTCAGGCTCACAACTCTTTGACTCTTTTGGGACTTTTCCAAAAGAACTGTTTAGATTCCAGCAAAATCTGAGCGTGTCAGGGAAGTGAGTCGGGTGAGTGCAAGGGGGGAGGTGGCAGAGAACTACCGCTGCTTAATGTTAAGAAATCAGGTAAAATTAATTCCATCCCAGCTTAGAGCCCCAGCTGACTGCCTATGACTTCTGACTCTATCCTATCCTCTCCAGTGACATGTTATTTGGGGTTACCAATTCAATGAGACCCAACAGAAAAAATGGATTTGCTGAGTCCAGCCCAGAGTTTCCAAGTCAAATACTTACACATACCAAGACGAGCAGATAGGTAGAGTGTGGAAACTCGAGTTCTCGCCCCAGCCTAACCAAAAGTTCTGGCAAAGGGGAGAGCACTGGAAAAGATGTGGGCCTCGCTCCACTTGAGCTTCCCTCTTGTCATCTAGTTACAGTTTTTTATTTTAGTGCATATAAGTAATTAAACTAATACTGATTCTCTGTAGAACAAAGTAGGATCTAGATTAAAATGATTGTTAGTGTATCTACAAAAATTATATGTGATATTTTACAAAATAGCAAACTCTTGGAGCATTTTTTACCTACTCAAGACTCTGGGTATAAGGTTTGTTTAAACTATTATATATTCATGGTAAGTTTAAACACTGTTAGTTTTCCTTATTCCTAGTTACATGCCTACATAAACCACATCTCCCAAAGGAAATAAGTAGCAGTTTTTAAATCTAACCTGTTGTTCCTTGCAATGGATCCTGATTAGCACAGGCAGCAATCTGCAAGCGTCCCTGCTCCTTATTGAAACCGAGCCAACCCCAACCTGAGCCCTGGACACCAGCAGAGACAGTTGTCAGCTTCTCCTTAAACTTGTCAAAAGAACCAAAGTCACGTTTGATAGCTTCCAGCAACTCTCCTATAAAAAAAGATCCAAAACACAAACAGATTTCAACAATTATAATAAAATATTATGTATATTAAAATATTCTTGTCACATGGCCCAAGAAGATAAACATAATCCAGCACACACCACACCAGCTTTCCTCCTGCTGACAACAGGATGTAGTTTCACACTTATGATCCACATGGTTCTTAGTGAAGCTAGTCTAATACCATTAGGGATTTCTTTATTCACTGAGCTATTTCTTTCTTTTTTTTTTTTTTTTTTTTTAAAGAGAGAGAGAGAGAGAGAGAAAATTTTTTTTAATATTTATTTTTTAGTTTTCGGTGGACACAACATCTTTATTTTATTTTTTTATGTGGTGCTGAGGATTGAACCCAGTTCCCCACGCATGACAGGCGAGCGTGTTACCACTTGAGCCACATCCCCAGCCCCTCACTGTGCTATTTCTACCAGTGAATAAATTCATTTTCCATTGCTTCTTTTAAAACTTTCCCCCTCAATAGAAAATTTTACTTTGACTTCTAGCCTACTTACTCTATGTCCCCATTGGGGAATAAAAAGTTATGGCTGGCCAGGCACAGTGGCACACACCTGTAATCCCAGCAGCTCGGCCGGCTGAAGCAGGAGGATCGAGGATCGCAGGTTCAAAGCCAGCCTCAGCAAAAACGAGGTGCTAAGCAACCCAGTGAGACCCTGTCTCTAAATAAAATACAAAATAGGGCTGGAGTGTAGCTCAGGGGCTGACTGCCCCCAAGATCAATCCTTAGTACCAAAATTTAAAAAAAAAAAAAAAAAAAGTTATGGCTGTTATTCAGTTCTCCAAGGCATCCTAGATCTTTCCTCCTGCTTCAGCCTCCTGAGTCACTGGGATTAAAGGCATGCACCACTGTGCCAGGCTTGATCTTCTTATCGTGATTGTTTTAAACAGGGTGATTTTTCCCTTCTATTACCGAATTAAAGGTATACTTTAAGAGCTATAACTGGGCTGGGATGTAGCTCAGTAGTACAGCACTTACTTAGCATGCATGAGGTTCTATCCACTATACTGCAAAAAATGGAAAAGAGAGCCATAAACTTTTTATTCTGTAGCACTGTAGAATCAATTCTACATTGAGCATATCAACTAAATCAACTGGGTCATATCTCATTTTTCATAGACTACTGGCTTAAAAGTAATCATCTTTTATAAGTGTAAATGGAATCAAAGGGTACAGATAATACAAAATGTCAAAGAATGCCAAAACCATTGGTTGAATATAGGTATATCTGATATTCTGGTAGCTGACAAACCTCAAAGGCATTAAGTCTCAATTCTAAGGCCTCATTCAGAAGAAATAAATTATCCACTTTCCCAGACTTATTCCCCCATTTAATATCACCCCAAAGGAAACTTTGCAGGCATAAGATAAGCTGCCTTGGATAACACTGATTAAAAACAAACAGTAAGGGCTGGGGCTCAGTGGTAGAGCGCTTGACTAGCACATGTGAGGCACTGGTTTTGATCCTCAGCACTACATAAAAAAAGAATAATAATAAATAAAATAAAGTTGTTGTGTCTATCTACAACTAAAATATATATATATTTAAAAAAAAAAAAAAACCAATAAAATCACAGAAACTTAGGGTATGTGTAAGGAGTCCAGACTTATGGGCTCCAACAGAGACAGCTGTCAGCTTCTCCTTAAACTCTAAAAGGAACCAAAGTCACATTTGATGGCTTCCAGAAACTCTTGTACTGAAAAAACAAGAGACCTGTACTTATGCTTCATACCTTCGGCTGGGAGTAGTGGGGGGGTGGAATAATGAGTCAGACAGCCACACTGACAAAGCAGTGAACCAGACACTGCTCTGTGTGCCCCTCGTTACCTGCAGCAGTTTGTTTTGTTTTTAATTTTTGCAGTGCTGGGCACGAACCCAGGGTCTCACACATGCTAGGCAAGTGTTCTACCACTGAGCTACTACTTCAGCCCTATTTGTAATTTTTTAAAAACACCTGGAAAACCTAATTTTTTGTGACAAGTGACCTCATAACAGGAACATTAATGACATAGACACCTTTCTAAGCACTTTACATTTAGTTTTGAAAACAGCCCCATTATTCCCTCTGTCTCACACAGTATCCTACCCTGGACATCCCAGGCTAGTAAGTGGAAAGTTAATCCTTTCCAAAAACTGTTTCTCAGTCTTTCTCTAATATTTAAACCAAGAAAGGGCAGTGTAGTGAAATCGTGTGTGTGTAAAAACTGAGGACGTAACTACCAGAATGTATTCTCCTTTCCTAGTCTTTCCCTTTGAAAGTTACAACTCTGCTATGCCCCTTGCTATGAAAGATATGCCAGTATGGTACTTTAGGGAGAATTATGGTAACAAGAAAATCAACAATGCACTGGGGATATAGCTCAGGAGTAGGGTATACTCTTGGCATGCATGAGATCCTGGCTTCAATCCCCAGCACCAAAGGGGAAAAAAAAAAATCAGCAATCTTTACTACTGTGCAAATATATAGATAAGGTGAACCAATATATACCAACCTTTGGGTTCTCCACCACCATTAGGACTCAAATTTGTCCAGAAAATGGTGTGATTGATATGACCTCCGCCATTGAACTTCAGTGCAGGTTGAAGGGCTACCTGAGCGGTAACATCTCCTGAAATGTAAAAAAGCAAACACATTTTTAAAACATTTTTATTCTTTAATCACTCTAACACTGTTTTTTTTTTCCTTTGTGAGTTAGCAGATAATTGTACCAGCCTGTTTGTTCTAAAATTCAGCAATTTCAGATTCTATCAAAAATCGGACACTCCCCAAATTATACACCCAGTGGATTTTCAGTTCAATTAATCACATGCAGAACTGCTGAGCACAGCAGAGAAGGTAAAGCTAGGAGAAAATTCACTCCTGACCACCAAAGGCTGAGGGTTCTCTTGGATAAAAAAAGACTTCGGCAAATAAAACACTAAAGAGAGCAAAGAAAGTACAGTAAACGAGCTAAAATGCACGGCTCAGTGTACCTACAACAGGGAAACTTTCAGCTCTCATTTCAAGACAGACAAATACTGGGAAACGTTTTAAATTGACATTATCAAAAAACTCAACTTATTCACACTGAACTCCTGATTTGCAACTCCAAACTTACTCCTATGGCAGACACCATCTCAGTGAACGCCAGCTGTCCCACAGGACATTGATATCACCTTTAATTCTTCTCCTTTCACACCTTACACCCAATCCACTAGGATACCCATCAGCAAAGCCAGCTCTCCTTTAAGGACACAATGGTACACGCCTATAATGGCAGCAACTCTGGAAGCCACAGCAGAATTGCAAGTTCAAGGCCGGCCTCTATGACCTAAAAAGACCCTGTCTCAAAAATTAAAAAATAAAAATAGCTGGGAGGAAGCTGGATTCAATCCCCAGTACCCCTCTCAAAAAAGACATCCAGAATCCAATCCCTTCTCCCCAACTTTGTTGCTACCTGTTGGTGCACAGCACTAGCATCTCCCACCTACTTTGGAGCCACAGTCCTGTTTCCAAAAGATGTCCCTTCTCACTAGGAGCCCGCCCCAAGTCTTACACCTAGCTGTAAGGAGGCATGTCACCTGTCACCTGACCCTTTGCCAGCCACACTGGCCGGGGAGCCTTCCAAGACAAGCTCAGCATGCCCTCTCCCTGCCAAGGATGACCACTGCTGCCTCTGCTGGAACCACTTCCCAGCTGAGGGCTTAGGCTTCATCCTCTGCCTCTTCTCATTCTCCAAACAGCACTCACCAGACTTTGGCCAGGATATACCAGTTGCCAGTTCCCATCACCCCTCCAGACTCTGCATCCCATCTCTCCTAGAAGGCGGTATAACTCCTGGCACACTGCTTCATCTGTCTCCTGGCGGAGGAGGTAGTTTGGTTTTGTTTTGTGTTTGTTTTTTGTACTGGGGATTGAACCCAGGGGTGTTCTACCACTGAACTATATCTTCGGCCATTTTCATGCCTCAAACTTGTGATCCTCCTGCCCCAGTCTCCCAAGTCACTGGCACAGTGGCTTTTGTGTATGACTTCGGTTCTCAATTCCTAACACACTACCCACTGCCACCTACACAGCAGGCACTCAATAAATATTTGTTGATTCACTAGATGATTAAATACATTGAATACGTAATGAAAATAAATAATTAAAAAAAGGAAAAATGGCAAGAAAAAAATACATTGAATACAATTTTTTCTTTTTTTTTTTTTGTTATAGCTGGTGCACAGCACTAATATACCTTTGTTTTATTTATATTTATGTGGTGCTGAGGATCGAACCCAGTGCCTCACACATGCTAGGCAAGTGTTCTACCACTGAGCTACAACCCTAGTCCTTGAGTACAATTTCTGAGGGGAAAAAAAAAACTTTCTCCAATCTATAGTTTAACAAAAAAGAATGTCATATTTGGACAATCTGAATATATTCTCAAAACACTAGATAAAATAAACTGAAACCAAAAAGGTTTTTCTCCAGCTTGCTAAACAAGTAGGTGAAATAAGTTTTTTTCTGCTTCTTCCAGAAACTACAGATTAACTGAAGTATTGAGAAAACAGAAATCCCCTGTACAAAATGTACCAAGTTCTTTCTATTCAAATTACCAAGAAAAGCAAAGTGAAAGCAAACCACTGGAGCTCTGCTCTCCAGGAGCTGGAAGTGTAGAAAAAGTTCTCAAGCCCTGATCTGAACGTCTCGGTGCAGGTAAGGTGGGGCATGCCTGGCATTTCAGCGACTTCAGAGGCTGAGGCAGGAGGATCACAAATTGAAGGCCAGCCTGGGCAACTTAGCAAGATTCTGTCTCAAAATAAAACATAAAAAAAAAAAAAAAAAAAAGTGCTGGAGAGTTTAACCCACTGTACTGAAGGCTGGAAATAAAAAAAGAACCAGTTAAGAAATTCTATCTTCTGAAACAATGCCAAATCTCCAATTGTTAGCAATTCAGAAGGAGAGGATTAAGTGATATCTCACCTACTTGTTTAGCAAGCTGGAGTTGTGGCTCAGCGGTAGAGTGCTCGCTTAGCACATGAGAGGCCCTGGGTTCGATCTTCAATACCACACAAAAATAAGTAAATAAAGATATTGTATCCAACTATAACTAAAAAATAAATATTCAAATAAAATAATTTTTTTAAAAAATGTATAAAAATACATTTATAAATCAGTGTTTCCCTTGTTAATTTTCCTTGGAGTCACCCTAAAAATGTAAATACAGGTTTTATGCTTTTTTGTTGTTGCGGTTCTAGGGATCAAACCCAGGGGTGCTTAAACAGTAAGTCCTTGAGGTTCTCACTAAATTACTGAGGCTAGCCTCAGATTTTTTTATCCTCCTGCCTCAGCCTCCAGTCTCTGGGATTATAGGCATAGGCCAGCATGCCCATCTTGTTTTTCCTAAATGAAAAAGAAACATGTTTACTAAGAGATAATTTAATAAACTCAACATTTTAAGCTGGGCAAGTAATGCACATATGTAACCCTGGCTACTTGGAGGCTGAAGCTGAAGCACTGTAAATTCAAGGCTAGCCTGGGCAATTTAACAAGACCATGTCTCAAAACAGAATAAATAGAATAAAAAGGGCTAAACGCAGTGGTACGGGCCTATAATCCCAGCAGCTCCGGAGGCTGAGGCAGGAGGATAAAGAATTCAAAGCCAGCCTCAGCAAAAGCCAGGCACTAAGCAACTCAGTGAGACCCTGTCTCTAAATAAAATACAAAAAAGGGTTTGGAATGTGACCCAGTGGTACAGTGCCCGAGTTCAATCCTTAGTACCAAAAAAAGGGGGGGGGGGGGCTGGAGAAGTAGCTCAGTGCTTCCCCGATATATGCCAACCCTGGGTTCAATAACCTTAATCCTCAATATCTCAAAAAAATAAAAAATAATAATCTCAACATCTTAAAGTTTACTTAGCCAATTTAAAGCTCTTAAGACTTTTCTGAAGTTTAACTTTTTTTTGTTTCAGATCAGGGTTTTCCCCTGAAATGCAATAAAAAAAGGCAAGAACTTTTGGTTGAAAAGACAGTTATGATGAGATTATTAAGTTATTTTATTTATACTCTTATCACAATATTGGAGATATGAAAATTTACTTAATAATTTCAAAAATATAATTTCTATGTAAAAGAAACTCTGCAATATAATACTGCAATACAACAACTTTTTTTTTCAGTGATATCATTAAGGAAGCAAAGCTTTGATTCCACAAGAAAGGGATTAAAACTAAGATGCCTTTAAAATATTGGAAAGATGGTTTCCCAGGTGTCAGATGCTGCCTTGCTGGAAATACTTTCACAACGGGGAGCTTCCCAGCTTCCCCATTACCACATCACAGTTTGTTATTTCCTAAATCACAGCCTTTTCCCGTATTCAAATCATCTAACTGTTGCAAGCAAATCTTCCAGAATGTGGTAACTTCCTGCTCTTTAGGTGTAGCCTTTTATTTACCTCAAACACAATTTGGCTGAAATACTACTTCTGTCCACTAGATGTCCCTCGTCAACCAAACATCACTCTGAAAATTACTTAACAAATTTCATAGGCCTGAAATGCAACAAAAACACTTTTTTGAAAAAAAAGGAAATTTTCTTTACTGTGTAGTTTATCAAGCAATATAGTCTGAAAACAACTATCAATTATTTTTCCATTGTGCAAACTAATGGAACAAAACAAAATATTATTTACAGAGATATTAAAACAATATTCCCATATACACCTTCAGAGCCATAAACACAAAAATCATATACTACTGATTTTATCAACTCAGCACTTAAAAAGAAAAGAAAAAACAACCAGGTGCCTATAACTCCAATGATTTAGGAGGCTGAGACAGGAGGATTACAAGTTCAAAGCCAGCCTCAGCAACTTAATGAAGCCTAGGAGGCTGAGACAGGAGGATTACAAGTTCAAAGCCAGCCTCAGCAACTTAATGAAGCCCTAAACAACTTAGTAAGACCTTGTCTCAAAGTGAAAAATTAAAAGAGCTGGGGATGTGGCTTAGTGGTTAAGCATCCCTGGGTTCAATTCCTGGTACCAAAATAAAAGTTAACTCCATATTATATTTTAATCCAATTTACAAATATTGTTTCCCACGGAATGACTATTTTTTTTGTGAATTTTAACCCCTAAATTAAATACAGAAACCAAGTCCACAGAGGCCTGACCTGTCTCACAACCAGGTTAAGTGCTTTTTTGGTACTGAACATCATAATGCTGACTCCTGCCTCTTCTCTCCCTCATAAAGTAAATCAAGTTTCACGGTGCAGGGCAGCTCAGGATACAAGGAATCTCCCAGTCGTAGACTGGACTCTCAGGAAGTTCCAGGAAGATGTCAAGGACCACTGTTCCTATCACCTAGCAGTCTCCTTCCTTCTCCCACTATCAGAGGGACCACACCTGGCACTGCTTGCTTAACGCTACAATACACTTGAAAGAGGAGGCAGAGAGGCTGTCCTCCTCCACTTGAGGCCCAGACACAGAGAGGAAGTGGGGACAGCAAAGCCCCAGGCCACCTTTCAGGACTGACCCCAACATTCAAGAGCACTTGCATCTGGGCCACAAGTGTATGAGTGCCCTCAGACCTCCTGCTAATGATTGGCAAACCTACCTGAGAGTCCAAACATTTCCAAGAGCACATTACATAACGAGTGCAAATTTTAAATGCTTATATCCAAACAGGGGCTAGAGCTTCCTTTACAACTCACCAATATGGGTAACAGAAAAGGGCTTAACACAGTCAAACTCACAACTTCCTTCGTGGCTTCTGTTTTCTGGGACGGTAAGAAAACAAACCAGTCAAGACACAAGACACTCTTCTACGATGGGGAGGATCATGGTTTGGGGGCGGCCCTCGTGCGGGGCGAACTCGGGGGTCTCCGTGCGCAGACGGCGCGGGGCTGCGGCGCCGGCACCCACCCTTGGCCAGCGCCTCGCGGTACTTGTCCTCCGTGACGTTCAGGTTGTTCACGTAGGCCGCGTGGTGCTTGCTGTGGTGCAGCTCCATGATCTGGGCGTTGATGTGCGGCTCCAGGGCGCCGTAGTCGTAGGGCAGGTCGGGGAGGCTGTGCTTCTGCCGGCAGCCCAGAGCCCCCAGGGCCGGGGCCAGCCTCGCGCCCGCGCTGGAAGACAGAGGGCACCCGGGTCACGTGCGGCCCGCCCCGCGCCCGCCTCCCGACGCGCGCACCGGACACCTGCCGCCCCCGGCGGAGCGCCCCGGGCCCCGGCGCCCGCATCTCACCTGCACGCTGCCCGGGACAACATAGCGCTCTCCGCCGTCGGCCGCCGCCTCAGAGCCTCTCAGACGCAACGCCGAACCACACCAGCGAGCGTGTGCCCGCGGTGTCCCGGGCAGCGCATAAGGACCTTCGCCGCCTGGGCCCCGCCCCCTCCGGCCGCGTCCACCACAGGAGGAACGCGGGGGGAACCCAGGGCGGCCGGAGAACCGTCATCCCGCGCAGGCCTCACACCCTGCGTCCAGGAGGCTGGAAGAGGGAGCGGTAAGCTTTTTCGCAGTCGTGACCACCCTGCTGCCTATCTGCCTGGGCTCTGTGACGTGTAGCGAGAGGAAGGCGCACGTTTCCCCCCCCATGTAGAGTTGGTATGGCCCACAGGCCTGCCCTCGTCTCCGCCCCTCCGAAGGCGGGGCCTGCGAGGCCCGCTGCAGCCCTCCCCCTCTAGGCCGCGGTGGTACTGCTGTTGCCGCACGGGGTCTGGAAGCCGCCCGGGGAAGGTTTGGGGACTTTTTCTCTCCCTAAGAGCCCCAGGGACCGTCCCTTGGAAGGCAGCCAGCGTGTTAGTGGAGGGTGAAGGGACAGTGCCCTCATGTTTCGTCTTCTTGCCAGGTGCCCTTAGTGACCTTGCTTTGCCAGTAAACTGGCCTTGAGGCCTTCACCAGGCCAGAAGCCAGGCCAGCCCCATCCCGCTGGCTGTCTGACAGTAGTGCTGCTATGGACGTCTACCATGGACTGCACTGCAAGATTTACATGCATTTATCTCTGTAAATGTATGTGTTGTCGACTCCAGGCGACAATGAAAGATTGTCGTTGAGATTAAGCAGCTTGCAGTGGTCCCACGGTTTAATAAGGTAAGAGTTCGGGATTAGAGGCAACAAGGTGGAGAATGCCACTAATCCCAGGGCCTCTGGAGGTTGAAGCAGGTGGATCACAAATCGCCCAGCCTGAGAAATCTAGTGAGACTCTGTCTCAAAATACAAAACAAAAAGGACTGGGGATGTAGCTTAGTGGTAGAGCATCCCTGGGTTCAATCCCCACTACAAAAAAAAAAAAAAAAAAAAAATGTTGGAATTAGAACCCAAAACACAGAAGATTATACTTCATGACTACTAAGCCCAGTCAGTCAAGCTGTATGTATTTGTTCAGAGTGACTTCTATGAACCAATTGCCCAGGAGAATATAAAAGATGGACAACAGGGAAATCTTTCCTATGCTGCTTTATAGTCCAATAAGCTGTATCAAACGTTTTCTCAACAATTTAAAAATATCCTCAGTTGTGTTAATTAGGAAAACACTAAGCTGTCTTTGATATGATTTGGGTCTTTACTGAATAGAATAATATCAAAAGAAGCAAAGCTAGGAGTGGTGATGCTGGCTATAGTCCCAGCTACACAGAAGCTGAGGTGGGAGGATCACTTGAGTCCACAAGTTGGAGACCAGCCTAGGCAACACAGCCAGACCCCTCTCAAAAAAAAAAGGTGGGTGGGGAGCAGAGTTTCTGTTGTTTTCTTCCACACCCTTTGCAGCCTAAGGATGACTAGGTTTCCCATCAGGCAAAGAGGAACTTCCAGGAAGGGCTGAGGTTGTTTACAGATGGCAGGAAAATGAAACTCAGGGCATATGTTGGGGTGAAGGAGGAAATTCAGGTTGGGCCCTCATTATGGATTTTCTCTAAAACCAAAAAGAACATGGATTTGATAAGATTGGTAAAAGGACGTTGAGACATCTGTTAGCTGAGGTAAGACATCAAAAGTAGTTTTTCAGGCAAGGCAGTCTGGCATTGATATGAGGGCCAGGCTAGTTAGAAAGCTGTTGCGTTAATCCCAGAATGAAGTACTACCAGCCATTTTTAGAGTACTAGCTATGGGAACTTTGGGGAGAAAACATTTTGAAGGGTGAAACAACAGAATTCAGTGATGGGTTGTGCACTGTAATGAAGGGGCTTGATCTAGTCAGAACAGAATGTCACACAAGGAGAGAGTGGTCAGGCTATATTTGTGCACTTCTTGTCTGTAGAGATATGCTACTTTGAGACTAACTGACTCCTAGGATATGTCCTTTTGAACAAGCAACAAATGTTGGGGACAGGGGGAGTGACAACAGCAAAAAGAAGTATATCTAACATAATTAACTGCCTCAGCTCCATCCTTTCAGAAGACCACGCCAACCTCTGGAACACCAAGCACTGAGACCAAGGTGGTTGGGGGTGGGAGATAAAGAGAAGTTGACTGTCATCTTTGCATACCACACCTAATAAAAAGGCTTCTTTTTCTTTTTTAGATGGCCACTGAAAGGAGTACCCCCCACACATACCCCATTCAGATGGCCCGGGGAGTTACGTGACTGTTGACTGGGTTCTGTGCTCTTACTCCAGGCAGCTCATGACATCCTCTGCAATGTCAGGTCACCATGAGTATGCACTTCCCTCAGAGACACTTCCTCAGGCTACTTCACAGCCATTGTGAGACCCCTATAGTATATGTATTGATGGGAGAAGGAAACCAATGTGGGTTGAGATGAAATTTTAAGCCAGCTGTAAATTACATTCACATCCCAGTAACAGCCCGTTGCAGTGTCTTAAACACAAAAGAGTATATTCCCTCATGGGTACAAGGTCTGGGATAGACAGTTCAGTGACGTCATCAAGGACACAAGCTCACTAGGTGTAATGACACACACCTGAAATCCCAGCAACTCAGGAGGCTGAGGCTGGAGGATCTCAAGTTTAAGGCCAGCCTGGGCAACTTAGTGAGACTTTGTCTCAGAATAAAATGGGCTGGGTGTGGGGGCTGGAGAATAGCTCAGTTGGTAGAGTGCTTGCCTCACATGCACAAGACATTGGGTTTAATCCCCAGCACCACACAAAAAAAAGATGGGGGACTGGGTGTGTATCTCAGTGGTAAAAGCCCCCACAGGTTCAATCACCAGGACAAAAAAGACTTAAAAAAAATCAAAAAGAAAAGATACAAACTCCTCTATCCCCCTAGCTGCCTCATGATCTGTTAAAACTCCTAAAGTACCAGCCATGTTATTACGTTTCCAGGAAGGGGAAAGAATAAAAGGTTGGGTTCCATTTGTCTCCTTTTATGGATCCTCTGTGGGAGATTCACCCAACAAATTCTACTCAAGACATCACTGGTCAAAATTTACATAAAAAGCTACGGTTATCCAGAAGGAAAGCTGGTAAATGTAATGATTTTGCTGTGCACATTTTCAGTTTGAAAAAATGTGGAATTCTGTATCTAAAGGAATAACAAATAGTGAATTAGAAAATGACAGTTTTTGTTACAAATCCTTCTCTAACTTTATTTCCACACCCTTAGACATAAACACTATCATTAATAGAATCATCTTAGGTAGATTCTCTTGTTTTTCTTTTATGCCTTCTTTTACTTTGGTGTGTAACAGATCTTACCACACAGGAATCTAAGTGAGAAGGTCTTTTATCCAGTGTTGATCATAATCCCGAACACCAAAATCCTGAATGTTGCAATCCCTAAGGTGTAAAATCCTGAAATCACTATTTTGAAAGATTATAATCCTGAATGTGGAAATCCTGACTGCTGAAATTCCCCAAACCTCAGTTTCGACATTGGGGAAAGCTCTCTAATGGGATAGTAATTCTGTTCCGGGAAGTGATTGCCATGACAACAACTTGAGTTTAAAAAATGCATCCTCTGTTTGTACTGAAGTTCTTTCCAGCTGATGAAATTTCAAAATTTTTTTATGAAGTAAAGCTGTATTTGCTTAAAGGAACTAGTGAAGTTACTGACTCACAAACAGTTATGTGTGAATGAAATTGACCAAACTGTGTTATGTACATGTGCAAATATGCCATAATGAGCCCCACTATTGTGTATAATTAAAACACACCAATTAAAACAAAAGAAAAAATTGTATGCTCAGTTGGATAATAAGACACAGCTGGGTGCAGTGGTACATGCCCGTAATCCCAGCAAGATGACTGAAAATTTGAGGCCAGAGCTGGGGTTGTAGCTCAGTGATAGAGAGCACTTGCTTCGCACTTGTGAGGCACTGGGTTCCATCCTCAGCACCACATAAAAATAAATAAATAAATATGTTGTGTCCATCTACAACTAAAAAAATTTTTTTAAAAAAGAAAAAGAAAATTTGAGGCCAGCTTTGGCAACTTGGTGAGACCCTATTTGAAAATCAAAAGGACTAGAGACAGAGTTCAGCACTCCTGGGTTTAATCTAACCCAGTACAAGAAAAAGGAAAAAGGAGATACTTATACAACAGTGTTGCTATTCAGTGCCAGTATTCTTTCTGCCAACTCTGTGATCTGCATATGGGGGTTATGGAACAGATCTAATGCCCTCCAACATTGAACTCAACCCTGTCTTGTTTGTGTAGAGTTCAAATTTGTTTGTTTTTTGACACTGGGAATTGAACCCAAGGGGTTACTTAACCACTAAGCTACATCCCCAGCTCTTTTTATTTTTTATTTTCAGAGAGGGTCTCATTAAGTTCCGTAGGCTTTCACTAAATTGCTGAGGCTGGCCTCAAACCTGCAAACCTCCTGCCTTGACCTCCCAAGTCTCTGGGATTATAGGGATGCACCATGAAACCCAACTCAGCACAGTTCTAAGAACAACTCTCAAGAGCTACCAAATTACTCAGAAGCGGCCCAGAGAACTGAGGACAGTGACCAGGCATAAGGATCTTGGCTGGCTATATCTCCATCAACACCCAGGAAGAATAGCCTTGTGTACCACTGAGGTTCTGTGCCAGAATGTGGTCCACTGGAACTGTATGAAAGTCAGAGCATTTGTGGGAAACTGTGTTTCGTCCCAGATGCTACCATCCTGGCTCAAATCACCCTACTCTAGTGCCAGCTTATATCTATGAGGCCCTTTGGTGAGAATGTCACCTATTTTGCCCACTGCAGTGTGTCTATCACTGAAACAGATTTTATCACTGAGATGAATATTTCTGAGGTGCACAGGTGTGAGGTGACAGGAGACCCTAGTTTCAAATCCACCTCTCTGATGCCAATGTTTGGGGATGTTTATGGGATAAAGAAGCAGGGTAATTTCAGGCATGGGAAAATGAGATTGGAAGGGAAGTAATCAGTGATCTGCTGAAACATAATCAGCCTTCGTGGCTCTTCATGGGGTACATGTTCAGAAAATGGAGTGTGAGGGCTGGGGATGTGGCTCAAGTGGTAGCGTGCTCGCCTGGCATGCGTGCGGCCCGGGTTCGATCCTCAGCACCACATACCAACAAAGATGTTGTGTCCGCCGAGAACTAAAAAATAAATATTAAAAATTCTCTCTCTCTCTCCTCTCTCACTCTCTCTTTAAAAAAAAGAAAAAAGAAAATGGAGTGTGAGCATGAGATGAGGGCGTTCTCAGCCTCCTGATGTCAAAAGCTCACCTATTGGATACCTGCAGAGGCCCAAGTGAAGAGTTGGTGGTTTCCCCAAAAATGGCCCTCGGGTCCCTGAAACCTAACTTAGGCAAACATCTTCATAACCCATACCTCAGTAAAGATAGTGGGGGACTAATAATGTAATATTATTTTGAAGAACAGCTGTGTAGCCTCCAAAACCAGCAATTTAAAGCCTACTAAAAGCAAATAACCAGTGGGAGGGGTCTCAGAGAAGTAAAAAGTATAAAGGGGTGATAAGTGTGAGACTAGGCCATTTGTGTTTGATGACTGGCCATTGTCAAGGTTAGGATTCTGTTGTCCCATTCCTGAGAATGGCTCCCCGGTCCTTTAGAGAAGCTTCTGAGCTGCAAAAGATGTGTATTTACAGTTAAAAACCTTTGTTTTAGTAAATGCCATAGAAGGTTGTAGCCTATCAAGCAAATACTCAGTTTTAAGAAATTTATAAAATCATGTAAAGTAAGACTGAGAGTGTTCCATAAAATCACAGGAGGGCATTGTTTTGAACTGAGTTCCTGCATTGGGCCCCATAGGCTGAAAATTAAAATGGAATCAACTTTGCTGAAATTCCATGTCACCAAAAGTAAAGCAAACTCTTTATCTGACCTGCTGAAGAATCAGAATCAGATAGAAACCATCCAGATTTCCCAAGCAGACTGGATTGATAATGAAGTTAATCTTTACTCCACAAAAATTAGTCTGATATTAACCAATCATTTATTTTTCCATTGCTTTTGTCTCTTTCCTGCTTTCCAAGGAAAGTAATTTTGAAATGATCAATCCATTTTTTTTGTTCCTGCTTTCTTCAAGTTTTCACTCTCTATAAATCTAACCTTCCTTGTTCAACCTATCGTAATACTCATTCTGTTTTGTGGAGTGAAATGTTGCCCAATTCTGGAATGAAAAAATAACGCTAGTCAGCATTTGTGTGATCAGTGACAAATCCTCTGAAAGGGAAATGAGGAAAACTACCTCATTTACAATACCCTCAAAAAAAACAAAACAACTTGGGAACCAACCCAATGAAAGAGGTGAAAGACCCCTACAATGAAAACTACAGAAAGCTAAAGAAAGAAATTAAAGAAGACCTTAGAAGATAGAAAGATCTACCTTGTTCTTGGATAGACAGAATTAATATTGTCAAAATGACCATTCTGTCAAAAGCACTCTACAGATTTAATGCAATTCCAATCAAAATCCTAATGACATTCCTCATAGAAATAGAAAAGGCAGACATGAAATTCATCTGGAAAAATAAGAGACCCAGAATAGCTAAAGCAATCCATAGCAAGAAGAGTGAAGCAGGTGACATCACTATACCAGACCTTAAACTGCAGAGCAATAGTAACAAAAACAACATGGTATTGGCACCAAAATAGACTGGTTGACCAATGATACAGAATAGAGGACAGACTAACCCACATAATTACAGTTATCTTATATTAGACAAAGGCACCAAAAACATACATTGGAGAGAAGATAGACTCCTCAACAAATGGTGCTGGGAAAACTGGAACTCCATATACAACAAAATGAAATTAAACTCTTATGTCTCACCATGCACAAAACTCAAAGTAGATCAAGGACCTTGGAATTAAACCAGAGACACTGCATCTAATAGAAGAAAAAATAGGCCCATATGTCCATCATGTCAGATTAGGCCCTGGCTTCCTTAATAAGACTCCTATAGTTCAAGAATTAATAAATGGGATGGATTCAAACTAAAAAGCTTCTCAGCAAAAGAAACAATCAGGTGAATAGAGACCCTACATTTTGGGAGAAAAGTTTTACCAAACACACATAAGACAGAGCACTAATCTCTAGATATATAAAGAACTCAAAAATCTTAATACCAAAAAAAATAAATAAATAACCCAATCAATATATGGGCCAAGGAACTGAACAGACACTTCTCAGAAGATGGTATATGACCAGTCAACAAATATATGAAAAAATATTCAACATCTCTAGCAATTAAAGAAATGCAAATCAAAACTACTCTAAGATTTCCTCTCACTCCAGTCAGAATGGCAGCTATTGATAATACTAATAACAATAAGTGTTGGCAAGGATGTGGGGGAAAAGGCACACTCATACATTGTTGGTGGGATTATAAATTGGTGTGACCAATATGGAAAGCAGTATGGAGATTCCTTGGAAAACTGGGAATGGAACCACCATTTGACCCAGCTATCCCACTCCTTAGCCTATATCCAAAGGACTTAAAAACAGCATAGTACAGTGATACAGCTACATCAATGTTTATAGGAGCACAAATCACAATAGCTAAATTGTGGAACCAACCTAGATGCCCTTCAGTAGAGGAATGGCTAAAGAAAATGTGGTATATGTGCATAATGGAATATTATTGAGCATTAAAAGAGAATAAAATCATGGAATTTTCAGGTAAATGGATGGAGTTGAAGAATATAATGCTAAGTGAAGTTAGCCAATCACCCCCAAAAAAATATAAGGAGGCCGATTCATAATGGGTTTGCGGGGGAGCATGGGAAGATTAGTCGAACTCTAGATAGGGAAAAGGGATGGGAGGAGAAGGGTGGGGGCATGGGGGTAGAAAGGATGGGGGAATGTGATGGACATCATTACCCTAACTACATGTATGAAGACATGGTGTGACTCTACTTTGTATACAACCAGAGATATGAAAAATTGTGCTCTATATGTGTAATATGAATTGTAATGCATACTATCATATATAATAAATTAGAATAAAAATAAATAAAGCCAGTAAGGCTTCAACTGTAGCTCAGTGGTAGAGTGCTTGCCTAGCACGTGTGAGGCACTGGGTTTGATCCTCAGCATCACATAAAAACATAAATAAAAATAAAGATATTGTGTCCATCTATAAATTTTTTTAAAAAATAAAGCTAATCAAGATTTCAATTGTGATTTTGTTCTTTGACAGACACTAATTAATTAATTAGTTAATTTTTGGTACTAGGAATTGACCTGAGAGGAATTCTACCATTGAGCTTCATTCCCAGTCTTTTTTAATGTTTTATTTTGAGATGGAGTCTGCTAAGTTGCTGAGTCTGGTCTTGAACTTTGGCTCCTCCTGCATCAGCCTCCTGAGTCACTGAGATTACACATGTGCATCACTATGCCCAACTATAGGCAGACATTAGCTTAGATTATGAAACTTACTGCATAAAAGTCTAGATCTGCTCACATGACAGGAAACCAGTTAGTCAAGGGGGCAAAGCAATGGTAGTTTTCTATGATGAGCAAGCTGAATAGAAAAACAGCAGTCTAAAGGACCATCTTGGCTAACAACCACAAGTGAAGAGCTTACACAGAAAACTTAAGGAAGTGTGTTTTTACCCACTGATGAGTGGGTACCAAAATCATTAATCATGCACTGGTCTATTTGAGGCACATTCTGTTACTATGTGAAGGTCACCAGATATTCTGTGTTCTATAAATCTAAAGAATGGTTACTAGATATATACAAATAACTCAATAAATGAGCTAAGGCACTGAATAGCCTCTTCACAGAGAAGAAATACAATTGATCAACAAATATATGAAAAAGTGTTCAACATCTCTAGCAATTAGAGAAATGCAAATCAAAACTAAGATTTCACCTCACTCCTTTCAGAATGATAGGGAATACATCAAGAATACAGGAAACTTGGCTGGGGTTGTGGCTCAGTGGTAGAGTGCTTGCCTAGCATATTCAAGGTCCTGGGTTCAATCCTCAGTACCACATAAAAATAAATAAATAAAATAAAGATATTGTGTCCAACTAAAAAATAAAATATTAAAAAAAAGAATACAGGCAATAATAAATGTTGGCAAGGATGTGGTGAAAAAGGTACACTCATTCATTGCTGGTGGGACTGCAAATTGGTGCAACCACTATGGAAAGCAGTATGGAGATTCCTCAGAAAACTGGGAATGGAACTACCATTTGACCCAGCTATCCCACTTCTTGGTTTATACCCAAAGGATTTAAAATCAGCATCCTATAGTGATGCAGCCACATCAATGTTTATAGCAGCTCAATTCACAATAGTTAGACTATGGAACCAACCTAGGTGTCCTTCAATAGATGAATGGCTAAAGAAAATGTGGTATATATACTCAATGGAACATTACTCGGCTTTAAAGAACAGTGAAATTATGGCATTTGCAGTAAATGGTCAGAATTGGAGAATATCATGCTAAGCAAAATAAGCCAATCTCACAAAACCAAAGACTGAATGTTTCCTCTAATATGCGGATGCTAATTCACAATAAGGTGGGAGCAGGGAACTGGGGAAGAATAGCAATTACCTTAGGTTAGGAAGAGGGAAGTGATGGGAGGGGAGGGGAGAGGATGTGAGATAGGAAAGATAGTAGAATAAAAGAAACATTATTACTGTATGTATGTGACTACAGGATCAATTTTATTCTACAACATGTACACTCAGAAAAATGAAAAATTATATCCCATCTATGTATGATATATCAAAGTGCATAAATACATTCTACTAATGTGTAACTAATTAAAACAAATTTGAAAATTTGAAAAAAAAAAAGAATGATTACTACCTACTGTGGTGGTGCATGCCTGTAATGCCAGTGACTCCGATGTTTCTCTTGTTCCTTTTCCCTGTAATGGCTGTATTTAGGTTCAGCTTTTCCTTAAAACTAGGAAAAACAAAAATTAAGTTTGCAAAGCTCCAGAACTAGTCAGCTCTGTTCAGTACAAAGTACCCCAGTTAATAGTGAGATGGCTCATCAATTTCTCTTGCACTGGGTTTGAAGAGTATCCTCTCCATAATGAACATAAAACTCTTTCATCTCAAAACTGACCCTGGAGCCAGGCACAGTGGTGCACACTTGTAATCCCAGTGGCTAAGGAGACTGAAACCAGGTGGTGGTGGGGGGGGGGGGGGGGGGGGGGGGCGGGATCGTGACTTCAAAGCCAGCCTCAGCCAAACGAGGCACTAAGCAACCCAATGAGACCCTGTCTCTAAATAAAATACAAAATAGGGCTGGGGATGTGGCTCAGTGGTCGAGTGCCCCTGAGTTTCATCCCCAGTACACCCTCTCCCCAAAAAAACAACTGACCCTGAACACTCCAACTCCTCTTGAACATACATCTTAGATTTGCCTCAGACCTGTTCAATCCTGAATTCAGTTCTTATAGGCTTTAATTTGTTTCCCCAATTCCTATGAAATTTAACATATTGAAGTTTAACACCCAGTATCTCAGAGTGGGACTATTTGCAAACAGAAACTTTATAGAGGTAAGTAAGTTAAAGTGATGTCACATGGACAAACCCCAATCCAACATGATTGGGTGACCTTATAAGAGGAGACTCAGAGACATGCAGAGACCAAGGGGCAACCATCCACAGACTGAGGAGAGAGACCTGATGAAAAATCAATCCTACAAACATCTTGAACTTGAACTTCATAGCCACTAGAACTATGAGAAAATATATCTGTTGTTTAAGCCATCCGTCTTTGTGGTATTTTGTTATGGCAGCTGAAGCAAACTAATACACCAGGTCAGCAATTTCTGTAATCTGACCTGGTTATCAAAATTTTAACCACAGTTTGTGTTAATTGCAGCCACAGGACTTTCTTCCTACCTGGGACTCCCCACTGCACTCATCTGCCCTCGCTGCTGTGTTCCTTCAGAGAGCTTGGTGGTTTCTACCTGCACTCAGCTAGCCTTTCTCAGCTGGCTCTTGTTCTGTCCTCACTAGGCCCTGGGTATTAGTGACACCAGCTCTAGCCGCAGGCAGAGACTGAAAGAGAAGAGGTGTTTCCTGGCTTGGCCTAGTTCACTTCAGTTTTTTGTTTGTTTTTGTTTTGAGACAGAGTCTTACTGTGTTTCCCAGGCGGGTCTTGAACTCCGGGGCTCAAGGTGTCCTCCTGCCTCAGTATCCCTAGTGCTGGAACCACAGTTCATGCCAATGCACCTGGCTTGAAGTACTTTATGTCTTTCACCCATGTCAGAGTTTTGGTACAGGTGACATGTCTGGTATTTTTTGAGCAAGATGCTCTGGACCAAATCTGGGTAGTTGCTATGTCTGAAGTCCTGAGATAGGACTTGTGCATACAGCAGGAAAAAAAAAAAAAGATAAACTGAGTCTCAAATGAGAACTGCTAAGCCAGGTATGGTGGTGCAGCCTGTAATCCCAGCAACATGGGAGGCTGAGACAGGAGGGCTTCAAGTTCAAAGCCAGTCTCAGCAACTTGGTGAGGCTCTTAGCAACTCAGTGAGACCCTGTCTCTAAATAAAAATACAAAAAAAAAAAAGAAAAGAAAAGAAAGGCTGGGGATGTGACCTTGTGGTAAAACGACCCTGAGTTCAATCCCCAGTACCAACAACAACAACAAAAAAGAACTGCCAAAAATGAAAATTTTGGAGTATGAGAAATTCCCATGAACTGTGGAAATGCAGGAAATTCCCTGAACTGTTAAAATGCAAAACAAGCCACTGTGAGCAACCAAGCCCACACCCTTGCATCCGTCTTCTTGACCCAAGAAAGGGACATGATGTGGTTAAAATGTGCTAGTCACAGGGAAAACTGGCATGAGTTGCATCTCCACCTCTAGCTCAGCGCCCTCTGTAAATAGTCAGACATCAGACCAATGCTTCTCTCTCTGGAGACAGCTTGTACTCTCTCTCTCTTTCTCTTTGAGGTGTACTCCTTTGCCTTCCTAAATAAATCCCTTCTGATGCCTGTCTCTGATGAACCTGACTGTGATCAGAGACAGACTCACTTCCATCTGGCTTCAGCAGAGGTGAGGGAGAAAAGCACTCTCTAGCTTTCCTCTCTCACCTCTACCCATCTGATGCCAGTAGCACTGACCCACCTCCAGGGTGACAACCAAAAATGTTTCCCAAAATTGCTAAATGTTCCCTGGGGACCAAACCCTTCCTGGTTAGGAGCCACTTTCATAGAGGTATAACTATTACAAAATATCAAGTCAAATGAGTCAGCAGAGGGTGCCAGACCATGAAGGCCATGTTGAGTAAGACCAGAGACAACAGAGGGTTCAGAGGACCAGAGGAGCTCAGGCTGCATCCTCAGGCCTGGGTGGTGATACACGGGGCACAAAGTACTCATTGTATCTGATGATACCCCAGTTCCCCTGTGTTCAAGTCTTCTCAGTCTCAAATTAGCCATGGCCTGAAGCTGGTTTGAGGGGCTTATAATAAGTAAGAAGATAAATAATCTCTATGGGAGAATAAACAAGCTCTTAGGATCCATTACGAAGAAAGGATGGTTGGTTAAAAACAACAAATTAGAGCAAGAATTGGTGTACCTGCAAAAAAAGAAAAGACAAGACAAGAAAAAGAAAGAGGTTCACCACCACTGCATTACTCAGCTTCCTGCCATGTGATAAACACTTTTAAAGGAGAAAAGATTTATTTTGGCTCAAAGCTCAGACATTTCAGTCCATGGCTGGTTGGCTTGTTGTTTTTAGGCCTGGGGAGAGGAAGAACATCATGGCAGGAGTGTGTGGCAGAGGAGATTGATCCCCTCGAGGCAGTCAAGAAGCTCAGGGAGAAACAGGAAGAGGCTGGGGTGACAAGGCATGCCCCCAGCGAGGTGTGCCCACTGGGCACCCCCCAGGAGCACCACAGACTGGGTAACAAGCCTTCAATACATGGGCCTTTGAAGACATTTAAGGTCCAAGCCACTATGCCAGATGGGGTGGGCCACACCTGCATTCCCAGCTACTTAGGAAGCTAAGGCAGGAAGGTCTCAAATTCAAGACCATCTTGGGCAATTTAGTGAAATCCTATCTCAAAAAAAAAAAAAAAAAAAAAAAAGCTGGGGATGTACCTTGTATACCTCTTATGTAGAAGTCCCTCAGTCCAATCTCCAGAACACATACTGGAAAATTTAAATAATGATACCAAACAAGAGAGATATATTAACATTTTTTCTTTCTATCTTTTTTTGAGACAGGGTCTCTCTAATTTGTGAGACTGACCTTGAATTTGTGATCCTCCTTGGAAGCTTCAGGCTTCCAAGTTGCTGGGATTGCAGACATGCTGCACTGTGCCCAGAAGGTGTGTCTCATTTGTATAACTGACGTTGTTACCCGGATTGAATGTAGGAATAATCCATGCTGGTACACAACAACCCATCTAGCCCAAGGTCAGGAATGGCCTAATGACATTCAGTGGGCACTTGACTCTGGCTTTCCAAAAGTCAAGGCCAAAGCCACCTAGTAAATTTTAGAAAAATAGGTCAAAACAAAACCATGCCAAGTTTGATTCTTGAAATACTTACTAAATGTACATTTCTTCTCCCTGCCTTCTAGTGAGATTCCTATATAGGACAGGGATACCTTGTGCCATTTATCCATCTTGTTCATTTGCTATTGGCAGAGTTGGAGCCTCCCAAACACTCTAGGGGCTGAATCCCCATCTCTGTGTCCTGGACTTCTTCCTAAGGTCTGTCTTGGAACATAACCAGCTGATACATGTATACCTCTGCCTCCTGTGTCCCTGCTGGGCCCTGCTCAGGCAATAGTCCTCTCCAAACCTTTGTTGGCCTAGAACACACCTAAGTTCCCCATGGTTCTGGACGGGGCCTTATGCAGCCTGGTTTCTGTTATTAAGGCTCTGTGCCTCTCATTATTTCCACACAGCCCCCTTAGCTTGCCTCCTGCCCAAACTTGTCTACACTATTCAAACTTATTGGGTCATCTGGCTAAATTAAGTATTTTATCTCTCTTATTTCTTTCCTAGGAAGCAAGAATAAAACCCACTTCTCCTGTATCTAAGGTTTCTCCTATAAAGAAAGAGGCTTGATGTTCAGTTCGAGAGTATGTGGGCAGGGGCTGGGGATGTGGCTCAAGCGGTAGCGCGCTCACCTGGCATGCGTGCGGCCTGAGTTCGATCCTCAGCACCACATACCAACAAAGATGTTGTGTCCGCCGAGAACTAAAAAATAAATATTAAAAATTCTCTCTCTCTCTCTCCCTCTCTCTCTCCCTCTCTCTAAAAAAAAAAAAAAAAAAAGAGTATGTGGGCATAAATTGTGCACACCTGTAACACCAGTGGCTTGGGAAGGTGAGGCAGGAAGATCACAAGTTCAAAGCCAGCTTCAGCAACTTAGCAAGGCCCTAAGCAACTCAGTGAGGCCTTGTCTCAAAAATAAATAAGTAAATAAATAAAGGTGGGGGGCTGGGGATGTGGCTCAGTGGTTAAGCACCCCTGGGTTTTTTTTTTTTTTTATTGGTTGTTCACAACATTACAAAGCTCTTGACATATCATATTTCATACATTAGATTGAAGTGGGTTATGAACTCCCAATTTTACCCCAAATGCAGATTGCAGAATCACGTCGGTTACACATCCACAATTTTACATAATGCCCTATTAGTAATTATTGTATTCTGCTACCTTTCCTATCTTCTACTATCCCCCCTCCCCTTCCCTCACATCTTCTAAGCACCCCTGGGTTTAATCGCTAGTAACAACAATGAAAAAGTGTAAAGGCATTTAAAAAAAAAAAAAAGATGTTCCAAATAAGGGACAGTGACTTTTTTCAGAACATCAGTCTGATGAAATTAAACGTACTCTGTCGCCTTCTATGAAGTAGCGGTAGCCTCGGGTTGCTGGAGGATTGTCTTTGCACGTGGAAAACCTCTGGTGCGTTCAAGAGTGGGCCCTGGAATCAGCCCGTCTTCATCAGAGTTCATGTGTTACCTTCTTATCTGTGCTGTCAAATGCCTCTGCTCTCCCATGGTCGAGGGTCACCAGCCATTACTTCCCCAGAGGTCCCATAGCGAGGAATAATGGAACTTCATCTCCCATCCCTCTTGCTGCTTCTGCATTTCCCTATTCTTTTTCCTCTCCAGAAACCCAGCGGCTTCAGAGTTCCCCTAGCCCACCCGGGTCGAGGCTCCTCCACGACTTTCCCCTCCCGCGAGGGATGAGCTTGGCTTTGATCAGATTCAGACTCCAAGTGGCCGCTGGCCTTCCCCGTCCTCGCCACCGCTCCTGCCGCGGCGTGCTGCTCTCCTCGCGTCGCCAGGGGGTGCTCTTTCCCCGAGAACTGTCACCGCGCGTTCCAGCTTCGGCTCCGGGTGCCCGGGCTGCGCCGCGATCCTACCGGGGTCTCCCCGGAAGAGCTACGTCGCCTTCCACGGGTCTCCGCACAGGCCTTTGCCGGAGTGGATGGGTGCCCACCGGTTTTTCTCCAGGATCGTCGGAGCAGAGCAGTTATTGTCTAAAGCGTTCTGTCCGACAAGGGCGCCCCTTCCTGCCCTTTGGTTTGAGAGAGCAGGGTTTGCCCGGCGCTGTGGTGCACGCCTGTAATTGCAGCTCGGGAGGCTGAAGCTGGAGGATCGCGAGTTCAAAGCCAGCCTCAGCCATGGAGAGGCCCTAAGCAACTCAGGACTGGAGATGTGGCTCAGTGGCTCCTGAGTTCAATCTCTAGTATCAAAGGAAAAAAAAAAAAAAAAAAGCAGGTGGTTGTTGTTGTGGACTTTTGGTCTGTGCTTGTTGCTATTTCCAGATTTCCAGCATCTGGGATATTGGGGCAAGAAAGAAACCTAGGCATCCCACTCCTTATACACTCTTTATATTTGTTTTATATAAAAAGCACAAGATTTTTAGTGAGAGGAACGTGGAAATTATGACCGTTCCATTTTCCCAGGAATGTGAAACTCCTGGGCTTCTATTTGGAAAGGGCTTGCTATGTGGAAGATCCTCTTGATGGGAAAGCAGGGGTGAGAGGATTAACCGGGAGGTTATTGCTTTAGTCCATGAGATAAGATAAAGACCTAGATATGGCCAGTAGCATTGGGTCAGAGATGAGAATAAGGGAAAAACATAGAAAGCTAATGTACACAGAAAAAAAGGAAGGAAAATAAGTCATTTTTTCATCGTAAAGCATGTTAAACATCCCTATAATGAAAGACAGGTTAACAAGAGAAAAACAAAACATTTATTTTTGGTGCTGAGAATTTAACCCAGGGTCTCACGAATGCTAAGCGCACATTTAACCACTAAGCTACACTCTCCAACCCCATAACAAATTTATTATTGTACATAAGCATGATGATTATAGAAAATATAAAACTCAAAGGTGGGACCATTTGATTTTTCACAGGATAAGAGACGGGAGCCTGTAGGTAATTTTTGAAAAGTAGTTCATAACTTCTAGAAGAAATGAGCTCCGAGAACAGACAATGACCTGGGGCAAATTCCCTCTGAGCTCTGGATGTGGTGTTTGCTCTTTAGTCTCTTCCTCTGTGATATGTATTTGGTCTTTCTCAGTTCATGAAATTTCAGGAAGAAGATTGAGGACAATCGTGTTCCTCTTAGGTAGATCTGGTCTTTGGGTAGATAAGGGAACTTCAAGGATACCTCTCCTTGTGCTTTGGAAGAAAGAGACAATCAAAGAGGATTAAGAGACAGGGATGAGGCTGGGGATATAGCTCAGTTGGTCGGGTGTTTTCCTTGCAAGCACAAGGCCCTGGGTTCAATCCCTAGCACCACAAAAAGTGGGAGGGGGAGGGGGGCGGAGTGGAAACAAGGGATGGGAAAGAGCAGAGACTTTGGTTTGAGAGTATTTCTCCAGCTCAGCAGTCAAAGCTCCACACATCAGGGTATAGTTTTCTGAGTCCAACGTTTCTGTAGCAGGTGTCAGTTTGGCCACCAGTAGGATGATTGCCCATTCAGTACAGAGAATGTTTCTTATCTGTCAAGGGTACAATTTGCAATTTGTCAAAAGGCACATATTTTTGTATTGACTGTCTTCAGGGTTGTGGTCTTCAGTCAGTGATAAACAGAGAACTGTCCTTTTTCAAAAATTAGGAAAAAACTTCACTGAGTGTTCAACCAAACAAGATTTTATCTGTCCTATTCATATGGTTAAACAGAATTAGCAAGGATATGAGGTAGAGGGAATAGTATTTTGAAAAGTCCTGAAAATGAGATTTCTCCAATACTCTTAATTTTAAATGTGGCAAGGTCTGGCTAAGCTTGGCTTGCTGTAAGAGAATAGTGAACTTTTGTTCCATCATACTGACAAACATTGAGGGCTGATAAACAATAAAGCTATATGTCACAGAACCTCTTAGAGATGGAGCCCAGCTTTATTGGCATTTTCCTGTTTTGTTTTCCTGGTGTATGACATAAATACCCTCCCTCTCTGTGTAGGTTAAAATGTGTTTGGCTAGGGGAAATTGGCCACCTAATGGGCTATGATTTTAAATATAAGAATATTCCTGTTTTCTTAATAAAAAGCCCAGGGCTATGGTTATAGCTCAGCTGGTAGAATGCTTGCCTCGGATGCACAAGGACCTGGGTTCAATCCCCAGCACCACAATAAATAAATAAACAAACAAACAAATAAATAAATCCCAGGTGAGGTTAGAAGCTTAATATCATCCAGGGGCTTTATTTTATTTTATTTTATTTTTTAGTTGTGGGAATTGAACGCAGGCATGTTTTGCCATTGAGCTACATCCCCATTTTTACTTTCTATTTTGAGACAAGGTCTGGCTAAACTGTGGAGGCTGCCCTGCTCTCTTCCTGCCTCAGCCTCCTGAGTCACTGGGATTACAGGTTCACACCCTCTGGCAGGGTTCGGGATTTTCCAACCTCGGCTCAGCATTCTCAGCAGCCATTGCCTCCATGTTATGTGATGTAAATGCAAGCCATCACTGAAACGAGACAAGAAGGAAGGACCAGGAAAAAATTAAGTTCTCCTCAGTTCCTCAGTGCCTCTTTCTTATCAGGGAGGAAAATCTTTCTCACGTGCCCAGGGAGATTTCCTTTGGTTCCAGACAGAATTGTTCAACTCTGACTGTCTCTCTGTCTCTCTGTCTCTCTGTCTCTCTCTCTCTCTCTCTTTCTCTTTAAAAAAAAAATGGGGCTGGGGGTGTGGCTCAAGCGGTAGCTGCTCGTGTGTGTTCGGCCTGGGTTCGATCCTCATACAAAGATGTTGTTGTAAGGGCTGTTGTCTCCCCTTTTTATAGTTCTTTCAGTGATGGAATGTAGGTGGGAAGGCCCGAGGGGTGGGACACAGGTGGGCCAAAGAAATAGTCTGAGCAGGAAGGGCTTCTGAGTCAGCACCTTCAAGTTTGCTAGGGGATGTTCATTAACACTTCTTTGGGATGGGCTCTGGCCTTGGGCTTTTTCCTGGACTTCATTAACATTCCATGAGTTGACCTGCGTTTCCCTGAGTCATTCTCAGCATGGCCTCCATTTTAGATTTCACTCGATATTAGACTCGATCTAACTACACTGACTACCTGACTTTAAATCTGGCTTCAAGAGTTGAACCCAGGGTGATCTACCACTGAGTCATATTACCAATCTTTTTTAAATTTTGAGACAGGGTCTCATTAAGTGGCACAGGCTGGCCTTGAGCTTGCAATCCTCCCGCCTTGGCCTCCCAAGTCATTGGGATTACAGGCATATGCCCCACTGTGCCTGGCATAGACAGTGTTTCCAACAAGCATGATATTGGGCAGAAAATAATCTTTTTTTTTTAAATGCAAAATTGTTCTATGCATTTTAGGCTACTTAGCATTACTAGACCAAGCACTAGACTCCAGAATCACCTCTCAATTCATGTTATAACCAACAGTGTCCCCACTTATTTCCAATACTCTCTTGTCCCTGATGAGAACCTATGGTCTAAGATAAGATAGGGTATCATGATTGTTAGACCACGATGCAAGAAAAGACCACTGACTCCAATTAAAATCAAATTAAAGCAAGCTTATTATTTCGACCGGCCGGGCTGCCTTGCCCCTCAAAATCGTGGGAGCCAAGGACAGCCCCGAGGCTTCTTTGTGGCCCAGTTTTATAGCCCAAAAAGTTACACAAAGGGGGGTTACAGATAACAACACTCTGAAGAGCATAACACAAGTTTACATTTTTGCTGGCCCCGGCATCAGAGTTTATGGAGATCTTAGAGACTCAGAGAGGGTCCTTATCCGGCCAGGGAAGGCCAGAATTTATGAGGCGTCACTAAGGTTTAGGAAAGGGTTGTTATATGGTCAGGGAAAACCGGACCTGGGTGAGTTCAGGGCACGGGCAGGCATTCCAATCAGCTTTACAACATCAACTGATGGCCAGGCCATACAGACATCCTGATATTTTTACAGAAAACAGAAATGAATCCTTCATAACCTGTGACAAGCTGGCTTCTGATCTAATGAGATGACTAGGCTAGGTATATCAATGATCTTTTTTAACCTCTTGGGTCCCCTTCTTCCTCTGGGAGAAGTCTTTTCTGCTGTCCTTTAATAAACTTCTAATTTCTACTCTGACCTTGCCTCGGCGTGCTTCTTTGGTGTTATTCTTCAACATCGGGGAAGCAAGGACTCGTCACCGGCCAACAGCGGTAACACTCTCAGTACCAAATAAATAGAAAAAGGAAGGAAAACACTGTCCCATGCCAGCCATAATCCACACCTTGGGTTGAAGATGCTGCATTAAACTCAGTCAAGGCATCATCAGCAAGAAGAGGCATACACCTTCCTGCAGCATGTGCCCTGGTCTCCCAGCAAAAGCTGGGAGGTGATCAGTGGTGCTTAGTCATCCTGGCACATTGAACTCTTTTTAGAAAGCTGCTTTTATTTGCACTGACCAAATGACAAGGAAACACATTAGAGAGATCAGAATAGGGGAATTACTTCCGAAGGGTACCTTTTTTTTTTTTTTTTTTTTCCATAATGAAGGGATTTCCCCTGGGGTTGGAGGCTAGAGTTCAAATCTAGAATGTCACCAGAAGGCCAGGTGTTGAAAGCTGAGTCTATTGGGGAGTAGTGGAGCCTTTAGGAAGTAGTGCCTGGTATAAGCAAATTAGGTTATTGGAACTGTGCCCTTGAAGGAGACTTGGGACCCCAGTCTCTCCTCTTCCCTCTCCTCTCCTCTTCTGTCTTCTCATCTCTTTTCTTCTTGAAGTGGCACCCCCTTTCTCCACAGAAAAGCCCTCTTCACCATGGTTGATTTTAGGACTATCAAAAAAAGAGTCCACTGTAAATATACTTCCTATTTTCATGTCACCCTGTTTACTTGGCCACTGGCCAAGAAGATACCAGCACTCCAGGTGCTGGACACCCTCGTACTAGTTTTTCACAAACATATCCAGTAAAATACTTTGAAGAAATGTGTAAGCAAGGCCTCTGGCCTTGAGCTGGGCTTCACAGAGATGTCTACATTTTGAAGATAAGTTACAAATGGGCCCATGGTAACAGCTGGCAGGGGGAGGAAAGAAAGGGGAGAAGAAGCTCTCCCCTTCTTAGGTGTTGTCCTTGAAGAGTTAACTTGCCCAGAACAGTGAAAGCAAAAGCTGCTTTTATGTGAACTTCTGCAGACTGTGAACTTCTGAGCCCCTCCCCTTACACAACTGGGTATAAAACTGTGAAACTCCCTGAACTCAGGATTCAGGGGATTGATTGATTACAGCAAAGGCTGTACCCTCTGAACCCGGCTGCAGCCAAATAAAACTGTTTCCTGCTATCTTTGGTGCCTTGCCTAGTTTGTACCTACAACATTCTCTCTCTCTCTGTCTCTCTCTCTCTCTCTCTCTCTCTCTCTCTCTCTCCCTCCCTCCCTCCCTCCCTCTCTCTGGCTTTCTGTCTGCCAAGAGGTAAACAGTCTTCCTTCACCTTGCACTCTAGCCAGGATGTTCTGTGTTGCAAAAGGGCCAAGTGCTCCTTCTCTGAAACCTCTGAAAAACATGAGCGGAACTAAACCTTTCCTCCTGTAAGTTAATTTATTGAAGGTATTTGTCACAGTGACAGAAGCTAACACAAAGTTAATGTCCCTATCCTTACTTTTAATTAACACACCATGTACATACATATTTGTGTGGTACAAAGTGATCATTTAACACATTAATACAATGTGTAATGATCATATCAAAGCAATTAGCATTTCTGTCTCCTTAAACATTTCCTTGTGTTGGGAAACATTGAACTCCTCAATTCTAGTTCCTTATAAAATATATAATAAATTGCTGTAGATTACAGTTGCCCTACTATGTTATAGAACACGAAAACTTGGTGATTCAGTGGTAGAGTGCTTGTCTAACACACAACTCCTGGGCTCTATCCACAGTACTGGAAAATAAATAACAAAACAAAACAATAAGGGGCTGGGGATGTGGCTCAAGCGGTAGCGCGCTCGCCTAGCATGCGTGCGGCCCGGGTTCGATCCTCAGCAGCACCACATACCAACAAAGATGTTGTGTCCACCGAGAACTAAGAAAAAATAAATAAATGTTAAAATTCTCTCTCTCTCTCTCTGTCCCCCTCTCTCTCACTCTCTCTTTAAAAAAAAAAAAAAAAAAAAAAAAAAAAAAAACCTCTAGAACTTATTCCTCCCATCCAATTTTGGCGCCTGTTATATAGTCTCCTTCTATGTTCCCAACCCTCCACCCATTATTTAAAAAAAAAAAAATTATTTTTATTATTTTTTAAAATATTTATTTATTTATTTTTTAGTTTTCGGCGGACACAACATCTTTGTTGGTATGTGGTGCTGAGGATCGAACCTGGGCCGCACACATGCCAGGCAAGTGCGCTACCGCTTGAGCCACATCCCCAGCCCCCTCCACCTATTCTTAACCTCTGACATATCACACATAAATGGAGTATAACTTTTCATACTTCTGGTTGTATGTGGGGTAGAGTTACACCAGTTGTGTAGTCATATATGCATATAGCATAATAATGTCTGATTCATTCTACTATCCTTCCTATTTCCATATAGCCACCCCTCCCTTCAATTCCCTCTAATTCAAAATACTTCTATTCTTCCCAGCCACCACCATCCCTTATTGTGAATTAGCATCCGCATATCAGAGAAAACATTCTGCCTTTGGTACTTTGGGATTGGCTTACTTTCACTTAGCATGATATTCTCCGGTTCCATCTATCTACTGGCAAATACCATAATTTCAGAGATGAACACTTTTGAGACAGGGTCTCAGTATATTGACCAGGCTGACCTCAAACTCATAATCTTCCTGCCTCAACCTCCTGGGTAGCTGGGATTAGTAGGTATGTGCCTGGCAAGAGATCATCTTTTTTAGTTTCCCCATGAATGAAAACACGCAGTTTTGTCTTTCTGTGCTGTAATTTCTCTTAAGGCAATTACTGATGATGGATAGGGTATCTCTCTAGGCAAGGAAGAGTAGAAATAGTATTCCAGCTGGAAGGAGTAGACCCAGAAAATGTACTGACTCATGAAAAGCATGATGGTCATAGTTGCACCAACTCTGAACCCAGGAGAGTATCTGGAACCACTACCAGCTTCTTCTTCAACTACCAAATTGGGACCATCTCCAGTCTGCCTGAATTTCTTAGGTGTCAATACCAAAGGTTAGACTATTGCTATTGTCTTTTTTTTTCTTTTTCTTTTAAAAAGTCTTACAATAACTGAATGTTTGTGTTTCCTCCCTGAACTTCCTATGTGAAAACCCTAACCCCCAATGTGATGGGATTGAATGTGGAGGTCTTGGAGAGGATTAGGTCATAAGGGTGGAGCTCTCATGAATGAGATTACTGCTCTTATAAAAAGGGACCCAAAGAGTTCTCTCATACTCTTTCTGCCAAATGAAGATAGGAGAAATCGGTCATATGGAAGCCAGAAGAGAGCCCTCATCAGAACCTGACCATGCTGTACCCTGATCTCAGACTTCAGCCTCCAGAACTGTGGGGAAAAACATTCCAGGGTGACCTCAAACGTGAAGTCCTCTTGCCTCAGCTTCACAAAAAGCTGGGATTACAGGCATGTGTCACCACACCTGGTTAGAGTAATAGATTTTTATTTATTCTGTTTTTATTTATTTATTTATTTATTTTTTGTGGTGTTGGGGATTGAATCCACAGCCTTGTGCATGCAAGGCAAGCACTCTGCCAACTGAGCTATATCCCTAGCCCTATTTATTCTGTATTTATAACCAATTGTAGTCATCCCCCCCCCTTTTTAATGTGGTGCTGAGATGGAACTCAATGCATCAAGTGCTCTATCATGGAGCCACAACATCAGCCTGTTATTTTCCTTATGATGCTAAAATTGCCCCAAATTCGACCTGTGGGAAATCCTTTGAGCTGACTCCCATGACTTTAAAATTTATAATGGCCATTGGGAATGTGGCTCAGTGGTGCAGTGCCCCTGAGTTCAATCTCCAGTACCCAATACACACATACATACATACATACATACATACATAAATTTACAATGGCCACTACATGTTGTACTCTAATAATTCTAACCCATAACCTGTAACAAATGGCCCAAGAAATCAACCCCTTATCAACAATAACCCATCCTAAAGCCAACCTGCATTAATAAAGTCAGATTTGTAGGAAGTCAGACTGCTATCATAATAATCCAGGAAGCTAAGCAATAATAAGAATCAGCTCAAAATGGCCAGGATTTGATTAAAAACTGTCAGATTCTCTAATTTTGTTCCCAGTTGCAATTTTAATTTGTGCCCAGGCTTCCAATCATGGAACTGCCCTTTCCCACTGTGAATGCTTTCCCCTTCTCTGCCTGCTCTGGAGCCTCTGCCAGAACCAAGAACATGGTCCATTCCCTTACTGCACAGCAAGCTCTCAATAAATGGCCTTTGTTTTTCATTTGGTTTGTGTATTTTCCACACTTCACTGAAATAAAATTTATGTGAAATACAATACACCCATATTAATGATAGTGTGATGAAGTTTGACAAATGCCTATATTGGAGGTAATGATATAGAATACACAACATATACCTGGGTAACCATAATACAGAGCATTCCATTAGCCCCACCCCCCAGTTCCCTTATGTTCCTTTCCAATTGATTCCTCCTCTTTTTTCCTCTTAACCAACTACTGATCTGAAGTCTATTACTATGGATTAGTTTTGTCTTTTCTCCTAAATCCTGTAGACATGGCCTTGATGCCTAAGCACTTCTTGAATTCAGGCAATAAAATGACTCATCTCCCCCAGAAGTGGAATCCAAGGAGCTCTGAATCCTTTTAGAGGGAAAGGAATGTAGCAACCAACATTTGGGTGCTAGGGTGTGCACTTGTTATCTTAGGGTGAAAATCATCTTGGTTTGCCTGGGGCAGTTTTAACCTGAAAGTTCAGTTTCCCAGGAAATCCTAGCAAACAGGACAAATGGTCACCCTTGCTTCTAAGCCATTGAAGTGCATAGAACTAAGAAATTTATTGAGTTCAAGTTAGTATTTCAAATTTAATCTTAATATTAGAGATTTTTTTCCCCTGAATGTCTTTGGTCCTCTCTTTATATTGCATCTCTCTTACCCACAAAGTCTTTTGTACATAGTAACATTAAAATACTTGTGTTGTCCTATGATAGACATGATTGCAAAACCACAGCAACAATATTACTGTTAACTATAAATCATATGAGTGAAACAAAAGATTACTTTGTACTTCTTTTTCGTCATTAGGATATGTCCCTCCATACTACCATTGTTCCAATTTAAACGCTCCAGGGAATAAGTCTTTCCTCTATGTATCTCAGGTAAGTTACTGATTTGTCTTAGTGTTAAGTTCATTTGTTTCAGTTTGCTTTCAACTTTGAGGTTTACGTTGTTTCCTTTTTTATTTACCTTTTCGAGATGTATAACAAAATTCAAGAACTCAAGTAAGCCTTGCTTCTAATTCTATCCCCTGCTTTCCCCCACCATCTACTTTAGGTAATGATTTTTATTTTCTAGGGTATCTTTCCAATCCCTTCTACCCAAGTATTTCTGCACCTTGCTTCATTCACCTAATATAACCTGGGACTCATTCCAAATCAACATCTGTTTCCTATTTTATGGCTGCACTGTATTTCATTGCATGGAGATACCATAGCTAAACAGTTCCCTATTACTGGACATCAGAATTATTTCCAAACTTTTGCTTTTTCTGTCACTGCAAATTAACCTTGTGTCCATGCTGCCATTTGTGGAAGTGTAATTTCAAAACAAAGTCAGGATTTGAATAAGAATTAGAAGATATGGGGTAAATGCACATGTAATTTTGGTACTCCACAAGGCTTGCATAATTTTTCCATTTCACCATGAAACGATTTTAATGTGTATTTCCATTACATCCTTTTATGTTTAAGGACACCCCCCCCCCCCGCTTTCTTCTGATAGTCATCTATTTCGTGTCCTTCCCCACTTTCCTCTTCCTTTGGTTTTTGAACTCTTTTTGGCTTTCAAAGAGTTTCTGTGAGGGCTGGGGATGTGGCTCAAGCGTAGCGCGCTCGCCTGGCACATGTGCGGCCCGGTTCGATCCTCAGCATCACATACAAACAAAGATGTTGTGTCTCTCCCACTCCCTCTCTCTTAAAAAAAAAAAAAAAAAGAGTTTCTGTGATGTAAATTGCAAATATTTTCTCCATACTGGCAGATTATATCCTTTGACCATCTGGAGGATGCATACTTCAGGTACAGCCGGTTAAGCCGACCAATGCTGAGGCTTCCCTGGCCCCTCTGGAAAGCGGTAGGGCTTCGCTTTACAGGTAACACCGTGGTTCCTGCTCAGCGGCCCAGGCGGCGCTCACCGTCTGGCGCAAGGGAGCGCAAGGAGGTAGGCTCTATAGAGCCTCCCAGGATTCGCCGTCTCCTTTCCGAGTTTACAGGGTGTCCCCGGAGGGACCGTCACGTCCTGCCTCCACTAGGGAGCAAACAATAGCGCCTGGCTTTCGCCTCCAGAGATATCCAGGCGAGACCGACCGAAGGCCAGGAGGCTGCCGCGGCGGCGAGGAGGGCGCAGTCCCCGGGTGCCTCGGAGTCTGCCCGCCCACGCCGGGTTCCCGCGGCTGCACCTGGCCCGCCGCGCGGAAGCATCGCCTTTCACAACACGCGCAAAGAGCGGCCAATCACGCGCCGCCTTCGCCAGATCCCTCCGCTCGAGGCCGCGCCGCAGTCGCAGGTGGTCCCGGCGAGCGCGTCCAGTGGCGGCCGCCGTCCCGTGATGCCTCGCGGCTGACCTCCGACCTTGGCGGCCCGCCCCGCGCTTCGGCCGCTTCCCTCCCCGCCCTCACGGAGCTAGCTGAGCCCCGGCAGCCGCGGGGCGCGCGCCGCACTCCGGGAAGGGCCGGGGCGTGGCGCGGGGGTGCAGCTGCTCCATTACGGCTCGAGGCCCCGCTCGGGCCAGGCGGGCGGCCGGCCTCTCTCGTCTTTTCCGTCCCGGCGGGGCCGGCCGCGGGCGGGCGGGCGGGCGGCTGCGGCCGCGGCCAGGAGGCGACTCCTCGGTGAGCGGCCTGGGTGATGCTGGCGGGAGGCTGCGGCGGCGGCGCGTTCGGGCCGGCGGCGGGGCGGGGCGGGGCGGAGCGGGGCCGGCGGCGGGGCGGGGCCGGCGGCGGGGCCGGGTTTCCTCCCTCAGCGCCATTTTGTGGCAGCGAGACCCGCAAATAAAGGGGAGCGCCGGGGCTGCGGCGGCGCGGCCTCGGCCCTTGTGACTGGCGGCGCCCGCGCGGCCGCGGCCTGGAGAGGTAGGTGCAGGCGGGCGGCGTAGCGGCCGCGGGGCCCCGGGACGGCCGCGCGGTCGCCCCCAGCCGGGAAGCGGGGCGCAGGGCCCGCGCCGGCCTCGGGTTGCGGAGGCCGCGGTGCGCGGTGCCGGCGGCCGGGAGATCGCGGGCCGCGCCGTGCCCTCCCCGTCGCCCCCTCCGCTCGCTCGGCGGGACTTGCGAGGGCTGCATCGCACTGGCGGGGCGGCCGGGTTCCGCGCCGCGCGCCGGCTTGTCACTGCGGCCGCCTGCCCCGCGGACTCCCTCCCTGAGCGAGGGCGCGCCCGTGAGGGGCCGGCGGCCTGACAGCGCGGGAGGTGGTCGTGCACCTCGCTCGCGTCCCGGTCCCTGCGGGGCTGCTGTTGGGCGGTGTTCAGGCCGCTCCCCGTAAGTCAGCGCCCTCGGCGGAAAAGCCCCAGCTCCGGGTCCGTAGAAGAAGAAAGTCAGTTCATTTGCTGGATCTCGGAGGGTCATTAAAGTGTTCGCTGGTTGTCAGATATAAAACGGTTCTTTGGCCCGGTGGGAAAGTACTTGGTCGAGCACCCCGGAGGCGTGAGTTGTCCGCCGCTTCGCCTAGCTCTTCATTAGCGATTTCCGTTGCCTTGGAAGAGCAGTGGAAGTCACAGATCTGTCATCACCATTTTACCCGTGTTTTTTTTTTTTTTTTTAATTTAAAAAATTTGACCCTTAAGTTCTCCAGGATAGGTAAACATGTAGACATTTAAAATCCCATTTAAAAAATTGTGGGGACGTATTTTTAAGATTGCTAAATTTTACTTATATTTTAATTCATTCAGTAGTATATGATTAGGCAAATTGGGGAAAGATTGCAGTTTATCAGTTAGCGTTGCGATGTGGTTGAGGTTAACTTCCTGAAGGGTTAATTAAGATAGGTGTGTTTTAAGAATGCTTTTAGATCTTCCCAATCTTAATCGGATGGCTAAGCGGATCAGTACTTGCACACACCTTTCAGTGCCAAAGGAAACTACCAAATTTTCTGCATCCTAAAGCATGAACTGTAGTAGATATGGAAATAAAAGTTGTAACAATTATGTTTGTACAGTACATTACAACTTTGAAGGTCTCTTGTGTCTTGAATGTATGTAGTATAGAATCGCTTTGAAAATATTGTTTAAATAGCAATCTTGATAATTACTGTATAATGCAGTTGTATTTGAATCTTGCTCTTTGGAAGTTTATGTAGGTGAGTCCTTTATCAAAACAATACTTAGATAGCTTTTTGATTTTATTATTCTCATTTTTTAAAATTACTCCCACTTTCCTGCCGGTAAATAATTTTTATTTCTTGCAATTGCTAAGCATGGAGCAAACTTTTTAAAATATTTCTATTGCTAGTATAATCCATTGGTTATATTAGAGTGTTCCATCAGACTAGAATTCAGTATTATAAATGTTTTTTGTCTTTTTTTTTTTTTTTTTTGGTAGATGGACACAATACCTTCAATTTATTTATTTTTATGTGGTGCTAAAGATTGAACCCAGTGCCTCATACTTAGGCAAGCACTCTGCCATTGAGCTACCACCACAGCCTTGTTCTTCTTCGATTTTGGGGATATATTTTATGGGATTTACTTTCATTTACTGAATGCTTGTTGAAGTTTTCTTTTATGTTCATGTTATGTTCATGTTTTATTTATAAATCCTTGTACGTATAGCATTTTTATGGTACTGAAAGCATTGAGATTTGCAGCATTTGTGAGGCAGAAGAAGTTGGTATCTTCTTTTATGCTGTTTTGGAACTATACCCCATAGAGCTAAGTGATTTGCTCAAGATCACACACATGACTGATAGATTAAGGAAGTCAGGAATTCCTGACTTTCTGCTGCATTGCTAAAGCTACTACTATATCAGGTGGTTGATTGCTTGCAACCAATTAAGGTTTGTTTCAGTGATTTACATGCTTTTTCTAACTAAAGGTACATAGACTGGTGTTTGCTGCTCTACAGAGAGAACTGAGTTTCCTGCCTTAGGATCTAATGCTAAGAGCCAGGAAACTGGGATTTGGCATACTAGGCACCCGACTAACCAAAACTGAGCTCCCCATCCCATGCTGTTTCTCTATGTGAAGGTTTCAAGAATAAAAGTTGGTTATGACATTATAAATTTGAGATATTACCTCCAAAGTATCTACATAAATAGCCTTTATAGTTAGTTTTAAAATCAATCATCTTAGACTTTTGAAAGGTAGCCAGATTGGCTATTTTGCTTTTCATTCTCTTTTTTTTTTTTTTTTAAAGAATTTTAATATTTATTTTTTAGTTTTTGGCGGACACAACATCTTTGTTTGTATGTGGTGCTGAGGATCGAACCTGGGCCGCATGCATGCCAGGCTAGCACGGTACCGCTTGAGCCACAACCCCAGCCCTGCTTTTCATTCTCTACCCCAGCTAAGCTTAATGGTTATTGAGGATGGGGGAGTGGGCCGTGTATCCATCTTCATTAGTTACCAACTTTTGAGAGGCACTGAATTTAGGGTCCACGCCCCCAATTTAATAGCTGATTTAATCTGAGCAAATCACCTAATGACTCAGTCATTTCCATCCTGGAAAATGGGGACTGACTTGTGAGTTTGAAGAGTTGTGATTATTAAATAAGTCTGACTCATAAGTACTGAGTGTATATTCTTCAAGATTCAGGATTCAACTTTGACTCCAAATGGTGTTTCAGTCATTACATTTTTCTGATGGGAGAATAGTTTGTTCTTAGAACTTTGTATAATCTTTTGTCTTTTATGTATCTAGAATTGACTTTAGATGGTTATTGTGCTTGTTAGTCTAAAAAACTTCAGGAATAATAAATTTCTTAGCATACTCATACATTGTGAATGTTAACATTTAAGGATCATTTTCTGTTTTGACTGAATAGTTGAACATTGTAGATATTTAAAAATTTTAAATTTTTTGTAATTCACCTTTTGTTAGAGTGTGCATTTAAACCCATCTATGTGGTATATCGTGAACTCTTGAGGAAAGATTGACTTTTCATCAACTAAAGTTAAGGGAATATTTTCTTGCAAATGCTGAGGCGCTAAATTTCCCAGATCAGATTACCTTATACACAAGGAATAACCTGTGATTCTAAGAGTTGATTTGTGAAGAATGTTTATATGAAACAGATATTTATCCCTGACTTATATTGCAAATTTAAGATTTATTTATTTATTTATTTATTTGGCGCTGAGGATTGAACCCAGAGCCTTGTGCATGCAAGGCAAGCACTCTACCAACTGAGCTATATCCCCAGCCCTAAGATATTTTTATAAAGAAAAATTTAGATAGCCTTCAATTCTAAAATCTGGGGCTGGGGATGTGGCTCAAGCGGTAGCGTACTCGCCTGGCATGTGTGCGGCCCGGGTTCGATCCTCAGCACCACATACCAACAAAGATGTTGTGTCTGCCGAGAACTAAAAAATAAAATATTAAATTCTCTCTCTCTCTCTCTCTCTCAAAAAAAAAAAATTCTAAAATCTGCCCAATATAAACTTTTTATGGTGTTTTTTTGTTTGTACTGGAGTTGAACCCAGGGGCACTTTTACCACTGAGCTATATCCCCAGCCCATTGTATTTTTATATTTATAGATATATTTTTTTTAGTTGTAGATGGATACAATATCTTTCTTTTCATGTGGTGCTGAGGTTCTAACCCAGTGCCTCACACATGCTAGGCAAGTGCTCTACTTCTGAGCCACAACCCCAGCCCCCTATTTTTTATTTTGAGATAGGATTTTACCAAGTTGTCCAGGCTGACCTTGAATTTGAGATTCTCCTGCTTCAGCCTCCTGAATTGCTGGCATTATAGGCTGGTGCTTCTGTATCCAGCCTAACATCAGATTTTTTAAAAGAGAAATGAACATAAACCAACATTAGATATTTAAATAATTGGGTTTTTAAGAATTCTGAAAATTAGAAATCATCAAGAATAATTCTGTGAAAGAAACAGGAAGGCCATTTTTTGGGGGAGGAAGGTTACTAAGGATTTAACCCAGGAGTACTTTACTATTCAGCTACATTCTCCAGCCCTTTTTATTTTTTATTTTGATACAGGGTCTCACTAAGATGCTTAAGGTCTTGCTAGGTAGCTGAGGCTGGCCTTGAATTTGCAGTCCTCCTTTATCAGCCTCTAGAGTTGCTGGGATTTCAGGTATGTACCACCACAGCCAGCCTAGGAAGGCTTTTTGATTGTTCTTGTCCACTTGTGAATGATCTCTTCAGGTTTTTCAACAAACACTGAATGAGAGTCTTGTGGTTTTTTATGGGGGGCCATGCTTGTAATCTTTTTTGAGATAAGGAGCTTAAAGGTTCTATTCCTTTTTTGTTTGTTTTCCAAGTTTAATGTCCTTTCCTAGAAAACCAGGGTTATCCGAATTTCCTTCATATGTTTTCTAGTCAGTCATTTATTTATATATTGTAGTACCTGGTATTGAACCCAGGGCAGTTTACTACTGACATACCTAATTAACACTTCCTAGGGAAAGTGTTGGGTTGTAGGGTTATATAATAAAGCTTAAACTAGAATTTATATGGAATAACATTCATGATACTTAAGGATTTTTTATTTTTATTTTTTGGTATCAGGGATTGAACCCAGGGGCGCTTAACCACTGAGTCGCATACCCAGCCATCTTTTTATATTTTATTTAGAGAAAGGGTTTCACAGAATTGCTTAGGGTTTTGCTAAGTTTCTGGGGCTGGCTTTGAACTTTCTATCCTCTTGCCTCAGCCTTTCCAACTGCTGGGATTATAGGTGTGCGCCACTATGCCTCTGATATTTAAGTTTTATAACCAAAATCCTACATGCCAAGTTGGTAAGGTGCCTGGTAACTAGATAACAGGTAGGCTACCTAGTCTTAGTAATAAATTTGGCTGTTTTTATTTTTTATTTACTTTATTTTTTATTTTTATTTTTTAAAGAGAGAGAGAATTTTTAATATTTATTTTTTAGTTTTTTCGGCGGACACAACACCCCTGTTTGCACGTGGTGCTGAGGATCGAACCCAGGCCGCATGCATGTCAGGCGAGCGCGCTACTGCTTGAGCCACATCCCCAGCCCAATTTAGCTGTTTTTAAACTGTGACTCATATAATTCTGCCACAGTACTTATTATATTAAGGTCTGATTTATCAATTGCAAAATTTTATGTAACGATCACCAGCACCACTTAAAAAAAATGTAATGGTCTGGTCATCTTGGTTAATTCTGGAAGATAATTAGTTTGGCTTATTTAAATAAGTTCACCTTTATGATTTTACTACTGACAGAAGCATATTCATTTGTTTATACTTTCAAGTAACATACTTTAGTGCCCGGTAGGCAATAGGACATCAATGAATGAAACAATTCTGCCATTATAGAGCATATTATAATTTCAGGAAATAGGAGGTAAGCATAACAAATGTCAGGTTGCAATAAAAATTATGAAGAAAAATGAAGGTTAATAGAAGGGGGATACCAAAAACTGGGTATGTAGTAGTTTGAGTGAGATGGGAAGCCTTTAGATTTTTGGGTTTTGCTACTCTACCTTCCACCCCTGCATTCCAAAATGGGAATTGCTCCAAGGGCCTTGTGAATGCTAAGCTCTTAGGAGCTGTACCACTGAACCACCCCCTACCCTACCTCTTTTTCTTTTATTATATAAAGTACTGGGGATCCAGCCTAGGACCTTGTGCAAGGTAGGCAAGTGCTCAAACACTGAGCTATATCCCCAGCCCTTTTTAAATTTTGAGACAGAAGTCTTACTAAGTTGCCTAGGATGGCCTCAAACTTGTGATCCTTTTTCCTCAGCCTCTTGGATTGCTGGGATCATAGGTGTGCGATAGCTCACCCAGTCTGAATTAAACATATTTAGTGTGTGTCTATGTGTCACTATTCTGGTTAAATCTTAAAGGCTTCCCATCAACTTCTGCAATGTAGGAGACCCTGAAAGGCTGGGTGCAGTGGTGCACATCTTCAATCCTACCTGCTTAGGAGGTTGAGGCAGGAGGATCGAAAGTTCAAGCAAGCAAGCAAGCAAGTAAATAAATAAATAAATAAATAAATAAACAAGCACAGTTCAAGACCAGCTAAATAAATAAATATGTACAGTTCAAATTGTTAAAATTGTGGGTGATTTTTTTTTTAATTAAAGAGGTTCTTTACATTTACTTACTATATTTTTCTGTGAACAAATGTAAAATTACAAGGAGGTGCCAGGCTTGATTTCTGTTATAAGATTTTGTAGTCTAGTGGAGGGAAGATATAATCATGCAAAAATAGAAATAGTTAGATCTTTGTGCAGATAAACATAGTGAGAGTTTCCTCAATGATTGGAATGAGTGATTGCTATCAGATTAGGATAGTCACTAAGCAACTTTCTGTAACTATAGCATAGTTTATAAACTGCAACAAAGGTTGTAAAGTTAGTAGTGATGCTTTAAAGAAAAAAATAAAATAGTATATATTATGGAAATATGGTCATGACCACATAGGAGAGAAAAACTTGATTAAAGAAAAAAATCAAAATGTAGAACCAGGCAAGAAGGTATGTACCTATAGTCTCTTGAAAGTTTGTGCCTGCCCCCCTTCTGGTACAGGGGATCCAATCCAATGCCTCGCTGATGCTAGGTAAGCACTCTACAACTGAGTTACACCCCAAACCACATATGAAGATTTCTAAAGAGAAGAATGAAAGTAGTAATTTATGATATGGTCAGTGTATGATTTTCTTCCCCTCAAACATCGATTTCTGAAAAACAGGGTTTAATGATGATATGATTAGAATATCTTGACTATGTGTAGAGTTGGGATTTTGTGTATAAATAGTACTAGAAAATAATCTTTCTTTTTTTTTTTTTTTTGTACTGGGGATTGAACTCAGGGGTACTTAACCACTAAGCTACAACCCCAGGCTTTTTTTTTTTTTTTTAAATTGTTGGTCGTTCAAAACATTGCATCTTTCTTAATATATCATATTTCACAGTTTTTGTTTTTTTTTTAGAATTTTTTTAATATTTATTTTTCAGTTCTCGGCGGACACAACATCTTTGTTTGTATGTGGTGCTAAGGATCGAACCCGGGCCGCATGCATGCCAGGCTAGCGCGCTACCGCTTGAGCCACATCCCCAGCCCCATTAGAAAATAATCTTGAGGAATCCCAAATATTCACTAAGAAATGAAATGCCGTTTTAAAAAATTCACCTAAACATAATTTTTTAAATTACATCTCTAGTATTTTAGAGTTATACTAAATGTGAGTAAGTAATTTAAACTGGATAAAAATATTTTAAAATTTAAGAGAACAGTCATGAACCTTCTGTAACAAATAATACCTAGGAATAACAAAATTAGCTTGTCTTCTGATTAAATTCAAACATTAGGAAGTAGCAGAAGTGTTTGCAATATAAGAGCTAATTTCTTAGTTGGTATAAATTATATTTCAAACTCAATTAAGATGTTTGTTAACAAACGGTACAGGAACCCAAACTGATTCAATATTTTATGCTTATAGAATTCATATGAACATTTTATTGGGTACTGAGAATCAAACCTAGTGCCTCACATGTGTGAGGCAGGCGCTCTACCACTGAGCTGCAGCCTCAGCCCTCAGCCTTGTATTTTAAGACATTATTTAAAGTATGTCTGTTATATATTTCTTTCTCTCCTTCCCCCTTCAGTTTCTTTTTTTTTAGTTTTTGAATTGGTGTTTAACAAGTAATAACTGCTATTGGCCTCATTATAAAAGACAGCATTATACAGTAGATCTGCAGTTAAATTCATTATTTATCTTTAAGGCAGCATGGTTAAGTGAATTTTGTATAAGTATATTTGAAGAGCTATTTTTCAAACATTTTGTGGAATTAGTGTAGAAATGATTTCATTAGGTATAAACATGTATTTCAAAACATATACATAGGAAGATAGCAGATGTATGTGACACTGGAAAGTAGCGAATCGTAATATTATAATAGATTCTACCTTGCTATACAACATAATTCTGTAAAAGGAAAGCTTGGAAACTGATTACTACCTACCCTTCTCTATTCCTTCAGCAACATGTGTAGGTGACTGCCTGTGGTCAGTGTCTGATTTGAGCAGTTACCACTTCTGCTTTCACTGGAGGTTGGGGTGGGGGAGTTAAGATCGCAGTGCAAAGTTATATTTCTCTTGATCCTTTTTCTCTCTTTTTAAGAACATTTATTTTAATTTTTTATTTTATTTTTTTAAGAGAGAGAGAGAGAGAATTTTTTAATATTTGTTTTTTAGTTATCGGCGGATACAACATCTTTGTTTGTATGTGGTGCTGAGGATCGAACCTGGGCTGCATGCATGCCAGGCACTTGAGCCACATCTCTAGCCCATTGATCCTTTTTCATCAAAAGGATTCATTCCTTTGTTATAGGGAATTATTAAAAATTAACAAAGAACCATGATAATGGAGACAACAATGGAGCTCATTAACAAGGAGCAAATTTGGTGTAGGGTATACAGGAATTCTAATAGCTTTCCACTTTTTTTATAAATTAAAACTGTTCTAAAATAAAAGGTTTATTTAAATTAAAAAATGCTAATTATTTAACCAAAACTTAGTTTACTAATAAATTGCTTTGAAAGAGTATTTTTTGTTCTATTTTAATTGGAAGATTAAACCTCTTTTCTCCAACTTTTAATTTTTTTAAATTTTTTTAGGATTCAAGATGACCAACGAAGAACCTCTTCCAAAAAAGGTATGTTTTCTCAGCAGTATTTTTTAAAAATTTTTATTTTAGTTGTAGATGAACACAATATCTTTTTATTTATTTATTAATGTGATGCTGAGGATTGAACCCAGTACCTTAGGCATGAGGTCGTGAGTGCCCTACTAATGAGCCACAACCCCAGCCCTCTCAGCAGTTTGTAAGCACTTATTTTTTTATAGTAGAGTTTAAAGGACTCTTCTGTATTGTTTGCTTATTTTTTTACTCCCTTTCCTTTATAACAATAATAGCATCTGGGCTATAGGGGGATACAGTGTGCTAGCTAATTGTATCTTACATACACTCTATATTTAGACTATTTGTAGCTTTTGAAAAACATTTATCTTGATAAAATTTCCATCTTTCTCTTTCACTATATGTATGTGTATGTATAGTACTTAATAAGTAATATATAATGTATAATAAGTAAGTGTATCTGAAAAAGCTATTTTTGAAATACAGATTATTCTGTGGCATACAGTTAGTATAGAAATATTTTCATTGGGTATGTACTTAATAAGTAATCACTGCTATTGGCCTTCATTGTAAAAGTCAGCATTATATAGTGGTTCTCCACTTGAATTCATTATTTGTCTTTAATGCAAAATGGTTAAGTTACACACATACACAATGTCAATTAAAAAAAGATTACTTTTCAAGTTCCCATATTGTTCCTTTTTCCTAATTTAAATCCCCATTATCAGAATTAAAAATTACTTCTATATATTTTTTAAGATTATAGCTAGCCATTCCCTCTGAAGTTGTTTTTTAACTTGAATTTTTTCCTGTTTTCTATCCTTACCTTAACTGATTTTAGACACTATTGCCTATAGTCTGTATACATACGCACACAATGAGTGTTACAAAAGAGTAACATAATTTCTAGGAGAAATTTAGGATTCAGTTAGTAAAGTAGGGTATTTGCTTAATAAATTGTTAATACTTTAGTGCACAACTTAGATAATGTGTCATAGCAATTTCTATCCTAAGTTTTAGAATCACATTATTCACAAAATGAATAAAGAATTATATTGTTTTACTTTTTTTGTGGGGGGGAAGTACTGGGGATTGAACTCAGGGGCACTCAACCACTCAGCCATATCCCCAGCCCTTTTTTGTATTTTATTTAGAGACAGGTTCTCACAGAGCTACTTAGCACCTTGCTGTTGTTGAGGCTGGCTTCGAACTCCTCCTGTCTTAGCATGAGGAGCACTGGATGTTTGTTTTAATTTCTTTGGGATACATAATGTTACTCCTTTGTAGCCATATGCACCCCTTCCCTCCAGCTCTAACACCACCACCCCCAACTCCTAATTTGCTTTCCCTTCCTATGTTACATAAAGGAAATCATGCAGTATATAATTTGAGATTATTTTTTCACTGGATTTTCTTAGGATTTATTCAAGTTGTTTTATTTATCAGTGGTTTATTTGTTTATTCCTAAATGGTATTACATAGAGTGGATGTATCAATAGTTTAACAAACATCTACCTTTTAAAAAACACTTGGATAATTTCCAGTTTGGGGCTTTATTTATTTTTTTCTTTTTTGATAGTTGTAGATGGACAGAATGCTTTCATTTTATTTTTTATTTTTATGTGGTGCTGAGGATTGAACCCAGTGCGTCACTCATGTCAGGCAAGTGCTCTGCCACTGAGCTCCAGCCCCAGCCCCAGCCCATTTTGGGGCTATTTTAAAGCTGCCATGAATATTTGTTTTAATTTCTTTGGGATACATGCTTAAGAATGCAACTGCTGTATTACATGGCACATTGTGTTTAGTTTTTGTTGTCTTTGTTTTTGTTTTTGTGTTTTTAGTTTTAAAAAGAACTGTGTGGTTATGCATGCCTGTAATACCAGCTACTCAGGAGGCTAATATAAGAGAATCCCAAGTTCAAGGCCATCCTGGGCAATTTAGAAGGATCATATCTCAAAATGAAAATTAAAAAGAGTATTTACCTATCAAATGTGAGGCCCTGATTTTGATTCTAGTACCACATGAATAAAGAAACAAACAGAACCAGCTATTTTTCATGGTGGGCATTACCATTTTGCTTGCTTTTTTTTTTTTTTTTTTGCACTAGGGATTAAACCCATGGGCACTTCAACCACTGAACCACATCCCCAACCCATTTTTTATTTTTTATTTTGAGATAGGGCCTTGCTAAGTTTCTGTGGCTGACTTTGAACTTGCTGTCCTCTTGCCTCAGCCCTCCCAGCTGCTGTGATTACGGGTGTACCCCACTGTACGTGGCCCATTTTTTCTTCTCACCAGCAATGAATGAAAGCTCAATTTCTCCAAATCTTCACCAGTAATTGTTACCACTTTTTATTTATTTTTTAGTTTTCGGCGGACACAACATCTTTGTTTGTATGTGGTGCTGAGGATCGAACCCAGGCCGCACGCATGCCAGATGAGCGCGCTACCGCTTGAGCCACATCCCCAGCCCCTTGTTACCACTTTTTTTAAAAGCCATTTTAATCAATGTGTAGTGATTCCTCATTGGAATTTTAATTTGCATTTCTGTAATGATGATGAATATTAAGATACCAAATAGTGCTGGGCCTAGTGGCCCCAATATATTTTTTAAAAAATAAATGACAGCGGAATGCATTACAATTCATATTACATCTATACAGCACAATTTTTCATATCTCTGGTTTTTATAAAGTATGTTCACACCAATTCGTGTTTTCATATGTGTACTTTGATAATGATGACTATCACATTCCACCATCATTGCTAACCCACTACCCCCTCCCTTCCCCTTCCACCCCTCTGGCAGTGGCCCAATCTTTAATCCTTGAGTATCTGAAGCAGTAAGATTGCAAGTTCAAGGCCACCCTCAGTAACTTAACAAGTCCCTATGTACTTTAGCAAGACCCTGTCTCAAATATAAAGGGCTGGGGATGAGGCTTGGTAGTAAAGCACTATTGGGTTCAATCCCCAGTAACCCCACCCCCTAAAAAAAGATACCAGATGGTTTGCCTTTTTAAAACTACTGTACTTTTGAAAATATGATAATAACTATTTAGCATTATAAGTCTTGATGTTTTATAGGTCTCATTATAGAGCTCCTTTTGGGAATAACTGTGTATTTTCAGGAAGAGCAGCACTCAGTTCATTTTTTAATTCTCTTTATAGGTTCGACTGAGTGAAACAGACTTCAAAGTTATGGCAAGAGACGAGTTAATTCTAAGGTAAAGTGTTTTTTAAATCCTTTCTTTAGAATGTTGTATTTTTATTCTATACTGTTATGCTTATCCTTATGGCAAATATTATTTTGTTTTTAAAGTTAACATGTCCTTAAGTCATTTGATGTCTTTTTGAACATATTTACTTTGGTGTGTTTCTTCATTACATAAGGACTGAGAAATACAACACTTTATTTACAACATTAGCTTGGGTAACTTATAGACAAACATAGATAACATAGATTTTGATTTCTTTCTTTTATTTTGGTAGAGGTAAAATGTTCAGAGTTTGTTACTTGGGAGGCATTTGTACTTAATGTGTATAACTTGCTGTAAGGAAAGACCTGGCTCTAATTTTCAGTATAACAAATTAAAAGCTTATTTTGATATATTCTTCTTACTGTATATTGAAAAAGTTGTTCTAAATAATGACATTCAGTTGTGGAAGGAATGCATGATTTACTAATGTTGGGAAGTTACTCTTCCTTCTAGGGTTGACCTTGACCAATTCATTTATCTTAATGTCCAAAGGAGTTGGATTAAATTGTTTTGAAGCTCACTTCCAGTTCTGAATTTCTGTTTTTTTTTTTTTTTTTTGGTACTGGAGATTGAACCCAGGGCCTTGTGCATGCTTCGCAAGCAATCTACCAACTGAGCTATATCCCTAGCCCACCTTATAAAAGTTTTACCAAAGGAGATTATCAAGTCCCATATTATAGTATTTAAATATAAGGAATCAAAGAATAGGATATTTTATGTTTTATAACATAAGTATATTCTTTATGTAAAATTATTAACCGTAGTTATTAAATTAAATACTTAAAAAGCTAGTATTTTTCAGGGCAACCACTGGAAAGTCATTGAACTCTGCTTTCCCTAGAAATTTCAAGGATTTTTTATTTTAAGGAAGCAAGTTTAACAGCTTGAAAGCAGGGAAGAGAAAGATGTTTTATATGTTAAGGAGCCGGATGATGAGCTTCATCCGTCTACCTTTTGAAAGATTCTTTCCAAGAGTCTGATAATTTCCTACTTTCATTTGTATTAAACTATTCTATTATGGACTTTAAACTTTTATCTTTTGCTATGTTGTCTCAGTTATAAGACAGTTTTCCATTGGATACATTTATCACTCTTGTCCTCTTTTGCTGAGAAAGACACCTGCTTGGGATATGATATATCATATGTTCTCTTTTGTATTTCTGACATAGGACTTCCTTGTTTATCCCTTCTTAGGTAATTTCCCTAGTCTGCAATCCACTTATTTATTTATTTATTTTTGGTACTAAGGATTGAACTGGGGCGGGGGGCACTCAACCACTGAGCCACATCCCCAGCCCTATTTTGTATTTTATTTAGAGACAGGGTCTCTCTGAGTTGCTTAGCACCTCGCCAAATTTCTGAGGCTAGTTTTGAACTCGTGATCCTCCTGTGTTGGCCTCCCAAGCCGCTAGGATTGCAGGCATGTACCATTACACCTGGCTGTTTTTTGTTTGTTTGTTTTAGTGCTGAAAATCAAGCCTGGGGCCTTGCACATATAGTAGGCAAGTGCTCTATCACTGAGCTATACCCTCATCACCGCCCCCATCTTTTTTATTTGGAGATTGGTTCTCCAGGCTGGCCTTGAATTTGTAGTCCTCCGGTGTAGCTGGGATGACCTGGGATATTCTATTTACTCTTGTCCAGGTTTGCTTTGAACTTTTAGGCTCCAATGATCCTCCTGCCTCAGCCTTTCTGAGTAGCTAGGATTAATAGGTGTATAGTACTGTATCTGGCATGTAGTCTTTTTCTTGATTTAATTATAGGAGGAAAAAACATGATAATCTTGCTGGGTGTGGTGGCACACACCTATAATGAGAAGCTGAAGTAAGATGTTTTGAAGTTAAAATAAAATTTTGGCCAGGTGTGGTAGTGCATGCCTGTAATCCCAGCAATTATAACTAAACTGTTTTTGGTGGAAGATTAGGATGAATAAAAAATTCACAATTATACATTAATGAGGTAGCAATGGTATGTGGTGACATACAGTAGTCTGTGATTTCCATTTTAATATGTATGGTTTGCTTGAACATTTATACTTTTTAGTTCCTCTGAAATAGTCTCATGTATCCCCGCCACCCCCTTTGATACTGGGGATCGATCTCAGGGCCTAACACATAATAGGCAAGTATTCTACCACTCAGCTACATTCCCAGTCCTTTTAAAATTTTATTTTAAGGCAGGGTCTTGCTGGTTGCCCAATCTAGTCTTAAACTGGTGATTCTCCTGCTTCAGCCTCCCAAGTAGTACTGCAAAAAGAAAGAAAAAGTTTGAGAAAGATCTTTATTGTTTTTCTCCAGTAGTGACTAAGAGCTGCTACTGATCTATATATATATTGAGGACAAAGGAGTTACAACAAGAAAGAAAGGCTGCCTCACCCTGATAACATATGGCATTTGTATTACTTGACAAAGAATTAGAAGAACTAGAAGGTAGATGTTTGAAGGTTCTTGGTACAGAAGCATGGTAAATGTTTAGAGAGATGGAAATGCTGATTGCCCTGATTTAATCATTACATGTTGTACACATGTATAAAATTATTGCAGTGTACCCTGTGAATGTCTGTCCAATTATTATGTCAGTTTAAAAAGTAGGAAAAAATTAATACTTTGAGACAGTGACATGGTATTTTCACAAAAGAACATTTTACATGCCTTTTGTTTTAAATGGAAAGTAGTATGGCGTTTTTCATAGACCTTCTGTAATTTATGCATCGTCCTATGTATCAGTGATACCAAATGAATCCGGGATGTGATCTCTCCCAGAAGAGTATATTTAGGGAGTTTCCAGCAGAGAACACTTTTCTTTGTTTCCTTTTACCTGTCTTCTGTAAATATCTAGAATTGTATATTTCACAATTAAAAATCATCCAGCAGAATTCTCAGTATTATGGATATAATTTTCTAGAATATTTAATAAAACCAATTTCAAAATAATAACTAATATGTGGATTTAATTTTCTACTAGATGGAAACAGTATGAAGCTTACGTTCAAGCTTTGGAGGGCAAGTACACAGATCTTAACTGTAAGTTTGAATTTTAGCTATCTAAAGATTATGTGAATAGTCACCTCATTTTAGATTTGTTATTACAAAGGATAATTCATTTTACTAAAGCAAATGTAATTTCTACTCAAGCATTTTATTGTGAGAATTGTCCAGGCACTCTGTTGAATGCTGGGAAATGTAATGATCTCTTGTGGAATTTCCAGTCTTTGCGGCCGACAGACGTGTAGTAATCATATAATGGCATTACTGTTTTTAGTAAAATTAAGTGCTGGTTTCTGAGAGAGTATATATTATGTTAACTCAACACCTACTTGAAACTTTACTTGATATGTACCTCCTTCTACATAGGAGTTTGAATTGAACCATGAATTATTAGTCTAGAGGGAGCTGTGTTGAAGCAACCATTATGAGAACTTAAATTGTAATGTTAGGATATAGCTAGATATTTATAGATTCCTTTCAAGGTCTGCTAAAAGTAATACCAACAAATTTAATAATTTTCAATCATTTTAGTCTCACTTTTCACTGAGTAACATTTGTGAGTGTAAAAACCAATGTAGTTTTCCAAGACTAGAAAGCTTAATATCCTGATGTTTTAATAATTTATGTAACTGTATTATTCATAGAAGTTAGGAATATAATGAATTATTTTGTTTTGGTACCAGGGATTGAGCCCAGGGGCACTTAACCACTGAGCCACATCCCCACCTTTTTTTTATACTTTGATACAAGGTCTTGCTGAATTGCTTAGGCTTCGCTAAATTGCTGAGGAGCTGGCTTTGAACTCTGTAGCTGCTGGGATTACAGGCGTGTGCTACTACACCTGGCATGAAAATTTAAAGTATTATTTGTCCATGCAGTTATTGGCAATTTTTTATATTGAATTGGTTAGAAAATACCAGTTGGCATTTTTGTGGATATTATATACAATAAACAAATTCAAATAATGCTGTTTTCTGTTTTGGTTTCATTGTGGTCTGACAGGTTCTCACTTAGTTGCTGAGGCTGGCCTTGAACTTGCCATAATTCTGCCTCAGCTCCCTAAGTCACTGGGACTATAAACTCATAACTCAGTGTAGTAGATAGTTGTGGAACATAATATCATTACTTCCTAAAAAGAGTTCTCATAAGCAAGAACAAATATCCTTGTTTTAAAAATAGGAGGAAAACTATACTTGATTGACCCTGTATTTTATTAATCTTGTCAGAGATCATTGAAACTTTCTTTTGGTTTATTCTTGAAATTATATTCAGAATGTTTTGTAATTTTTTTCTTTTAATCAGCAAATGACGTAACTGGTTTAAGGGAGTCTGAAGAGAAACTGAAGCAACAGCAGCAGGAGTCTGCACGCAGGGAAAACATCCTTGTAATGCGACTAGCAACGAAGGAACAAGAGATGCAGGAGTGTACTGTAAGTATTTCACATTGTGTAAGCCTTTAGTTGAGGAATTGGATTTTAATTCAGATTATTATGTGTTAATTTTAAATACTTACAATGGTAAATATGAATGCCTATTATTTATTTATTTATTTTTAAAATTTTTTAGTTGTAAATGGACACAATACCTTTATTTTATGTATTTTTATGTGGTGCTGAGGATTAAAGCTAGTGCCTCAAATGTGCTAGGCAAGTGCTCATAAAGAGTGTCTCATCATTAGATTTTAAATTTTCATCTGTGGCCAAGAAGGCATTCTCTGAAATTTTCATGTTTTATGAGAATTAGTATATATGACTTACAGATATATTCTCAGCTTGATATCTGAGGGTGTAATTAATTTAAAAAAAAAAAAACCTCTTTTTGTTTATTGCCTAATTTCTACTGTCTAGGCAAGGCATCTGATTCCTTTATCTTCTACTCTTGACCCTTTGCAAAGAACTATTTATTCTAGCCATCAGCAACTTCTGTGTCTCCTTTTTAATTGTTAGAGCATAAATTTGTGCTGTTTGACATGTCTACATAGATCTGAAATCTAGTGTTATGTTTGATTGTCTGTCTTTGATAATTTAGATTCAGTGTGAGATTATCTTTGACAGTCCTAGCCATTTCTTTTTTTAAGAGTGTGAATATATAAGAAAGACAAATTTTATTTAAAGATCAGAGGCAACACTATCATTGTGAGCCAGCGGGATTATAGGCATGAGCTATTGCACTTGGCTTGTTTCTAGTTTCAAAATCACAAATGCTTCTTCAACTCTTATTTGATCAGTCTCTTAAAATCTTCTAATGTATAAGGCATTATTTTGGTCACATGGATATACTAAAAGTATATAGTGTGTGTATGTGCATGTATGTATATATAGTATAAAATACATTCCTATTTTTGCTTTCTTATAGAATGTACATTAGGGCCCAGTAATGATTCTTTCATTTATTGCTCAGAAATGCATCTGCATTTCTTCAAAAGCCTTATTCTTTTTTCCTTCATTTCATAGCATAAGATCTGCACACATATTCATTTTCTCTCTCTCTTTTTCTGTAGTACTGGGGATTAAATCCAGGGCTCTCTACCACTGAGCTACATGTCCCCAACTCTTTGACTGTTTTTTTAGGGGAAAGAGGGCGGGTTGGTGATGCTAGGGATTGAACCTATGGCCTCATACATCCTAGGCAAGTGCTTTACCCTTGAGCCACATCCCCTTCCCCCTGCACTTCCTTTTTATTTTTTGAGTCAGAGATTTACCAAGTTGCTCAGTCTGGCCTCAAATTTTTGATCCTCCTGCCTCAGCCTCCTACATTGCTGGGATTATATGCAAACACCACCATGCCTGGCTACTTTTTTCGCTTCTTTCTTCACTGAGGAAAAGAGTAGGGGCTGGGGTTGTGGCTCAGTGGTAGAGCACTTGCTAGCATATGTGAGGCACTGGGTTTGATGCGCAGCACCACATAAAAATAAATAAAGGTATTGGGTTCATAAAAAGTATTAAAAAAGGAAAGAACAAAGAGTAGCCTTTGTGATCTCCCCCCCTCTGCTTTTCACCACTTTTCATCCTCTCAGTTTAGTTTCTGTCCTACCACTGCTACTTTTTTTCCTCCCTGAGAAGTAACGAATGTCTTAACAAATACCCTTCAGAGTGCTACTACCTGGGAGAGAATAAATGGATGGTATAATGTCTTATGTCATTTCAGTGTCTTTTAAGTTCTTTCTCTCCTCCTGATTTCTACTCTTTACATCATAGTTCGGGTGCTTCTTACTAGTTGCCTAGACATTAAGTATTATTGACTCATGTCTGAGTCTCCAGCTTTTCTACACACATTCACATATAGTGGCGATTATGATCATTATCATGCTTGGTTGAATCCTGGTGGACAATATGCCATGACCCTTGTAGTTGTTTTTGTTTATTTTTGGGTAGTTTTTTTTTTTTTTTTTTTTAGTCATAGATGAACAGAATGCCTTTATTTCACCTGTTCATTTTTATGTGGTGCTGAGGATTGAACTCAGTGCCTCACACATGCTAGGCAAGTGCTGTGCCATTGAGCTACAGCCCCAGCACCCCTTTACTTTTTCAGTCTAGATTTTAAGATTATTTCAAGTAGAACCTAACTTTTTCATAGCTCTGCCTTGCATAGTACAGCCGGTTCCTTCAGTTATTATATACAGAGAGCAGGAGTAAAGCCCCAAGGAAAGTTGGGGTTTCAGCTGAGGGTGAAAAGAAAGGATGAGGATCTGGGATTCTGCATATTATTCTCGGTAAGAGGGAGCCACTGAAGAAGTTTGAAGCAGGAAATTTATGTGGTTGATCAGATTGGTATTTTAAGTTGATCATTCTGGCTCACATATTTAAAATAGATTTGAGAATGGCCTTACAACAAGAAAACCAGTTGGTAGTTCTTAAGTAGTCCAAAGAAGAGGGAGGCGTCCAAATGAGATAATAAAGCCGCTTGTGATAGGGAGTGGGAGGACAGGATAGATGTTTTTGAGGCACAATCAGCACAGCTTGTTCAGCTGGATGTTGTTGGGGAAACAACAAGGACGTTTATGGGAGGAATCACAGCTGGATCTCAGGTTTGTCTTTTGTGTAATTGTAAGAAATGATGCTACTAGGACAGAACCTATTAAAAAAAACATGAAATTTAAAGATGCAAAATATTGTGTTAGGAAATAAAGAGCAAAATATAGTGTTAGGAAAACTGAGGAAATGCAATCCCATCCCATCCCATCCCTACAGTGGTAAAGAAATTGATTAATAGTGTGAAAGGCAAAAAGTAAGTTTCAGTAAAATAGGAATTTTTTTAGTTTTTATTTTTAAAATTTTGTTGGTGTCAGAGATTGAGCCCAGGCCACCTACATGTTGCAAGTGCCCTACCCCTTTCTGGTATTCTTTTTTTTTTTTTTTTTTTTTTTTTTTTAGTCTTTTGCCAGTCAAGTCAAAATAACATAGGAGTAAAACTGACTTTGAAAGTACTTCACTCAGTGATCTCTCTTCCCCAGCATAAGTTATGTTTGCCTCTCTTCATGACCAAAAAGTATTAATTGTTTGGAACTTTGCAAACCTATATATAGAAACAACGTAGAAACTGTTTTGGAGTGGGGTTTTCAGTTTTTGTTTTGTTCTGTTCTGTTATTGTGGGTTTTCTTTTTTTCTTTTTCTTTCTTTCTTTCTTTTTTTTTTTTTTTTTTTGAGATTGGGTCTTACTCTTGCCTTGCTAGACTGATTGAACTTCTGGGCTCAGGAGTTCTGCTTCAGCCTCCCAAGTAGCTGGGACTGCAGGCGTCTACCACCAACCATGCCTGGCTTAAATCACATTTTACTCTGTGATATCAGCATGTGATTTTATACTATAAGATATACCTTATTCTTCCTGTGTTAAATTATCTTAGTAGTTGATTTTATATTGAATAAGAAGTTGTACTTTTTTGTTTAAACTGATTTACTTTTAAAAAATCTGCATTAAGTTAAACATTGTTTCTTTTGTATGATAAAATAGTAATTAAATATATTCCTAATCCATTTAGTATGTTTATGCCTTGTACTAAAGCTTTGGTAGGAAATTTTAGCCTTCATCCTGTTTAAAAACAGCCTTAATGTGGAGCAGAATCTTGAATCAGTTCTACTTTGGATATGAAGAAAGTGATGAATTTAATACTAGTAACGGTATTTCACATTTTGGAAATGTGTTTTTAGTGTGCTAGTACGTAATCAACTCAAGTTGCAATTGAAGTTTTCATGTGTAAGTAGAGGGGTTCTTGAATGGTGGGAGCAGCTCTATGCTGAGTGCCAGGAGGCCCCAGAACTAGAATTCTAGTCACAGTTCTGGCCGTGACCTACCTGTATCCTTGAACAGTGGTTTCTTTCTTTCTCAAAAATAAGCAGTTGGACTAGGTCAGTTAACTATCAGCTTTATAATTCTGTGATTTAAATCTACTCAGAAGGAAAATGAAAAGGATATGTACTTGATTTTGACTTAAGGTGCTTTAGAATTTTGCTTTTAGAAAGGTATAATGCAAACTTATATAACTATATGTACTGTATATTTTTAAATTTAGAAATGCAAATGTTTTTAAGTTATAGTCTTGTGTTTGGTATATTTTTAGGAGAATTTATGATCTTTTTTAATGTAGAATAATTTCATAGGCAAAAATCACAACAACTAATCAAGGACTCCACTGACTTTTTTCTTTCTTTTGTGGTACTGGAGATTGAACCCAGGGCATGCTGTACCACTGAGCTACATTCCCCATCCCTTTTTGTTTTTGATAAAAGGTCTTGCTAAAGTTAGCAAGGCTGGCCTTGAGCCTGCTATCCTCCTGCCTCAGCCCAGTTGCTGGGATTACAGGCATGTGCCACCCCACCTGGCTCTACTCAGTCTTTTATAATTAATATTTTAAACTTTGCCTTTTTTTTTTTTTTTTTTTTAGTGTGTGTCAGTATTCTTTAGTAAATATAGCCTTTTTTGTGTGTGTATGTGTGTGGTAGTTTTATATTTGCAATGATGAGGCCTTTTTTGTTTCAGTGTCCCACATACATGGAGATGCAATCAGATGGTCACAATTCTTGCATGAATAACAACTTTCAATTATAGTTGTTCTTAATTTAATCAGTGCTTTTTCTAGTGGATTTGTGTGTGTGCAGGGAGAGAAGCCAGGGCTTTGCATTCATGCACTCTGTCACCTCATGTGCTCTGTCACCTGTCTATTCCCTTAGCCCTTTAGGGGAAAAATTTTAAGATCAAAGGGGATAGGGATTTAATAAATGGAGCTGGTAAATCAAGTTAATGCAAGGGCATTTCCCCCATCATTTTACATATGTTTTCTTTGATTTGGCAATAATTGTTTCTTTTGCTTTGTACAGACTCAAATTCAGTACCTCAAGCAAGTCCAGCAGCCGAGTGTTGCTCAACTGAGATCAACAATGGTAGACCCAGCGATCAACTTGTTTTTCCTAAAAATGAAAGGCGAACTGGAACAGACTAAAGACAAACTGGAACAAGCCCAAAATGAACTGAGTGCCTGGAAGTTTACGCCTGATAGGTAAACAAATCATACTCCCCAGTCAAGACTTCCCTGACAGTCCCACTGCGAGAAAGCTGTGGTGGGACAGCCAAGTACTCGTTTCCACACCAAGACTCAGACTTTTTGAGCCAAAAAAAAAAAAACCACATTCTTATACCGTGCAGCTTGTAATGATTAATGTAAAACTTACCAGATGAACCTTGTGTTTCAGCTTTTTTTTCTTCCCCTTCCCTTTGCTTCTGAGGCCTGATGTCGTCGGACTATTCCGAAGAAGAGGCCACCTCCGAAAAATTCCCCTTCTAGAACATGTAGACACTTGAGAAATGTTTCTGTTTGAAGAAAATAGAGGGAGAAACAGAAGTCTTAAGTCTGTGGCACACTGTGTCTTCAGACAGTTTGGAGGATTGAAAACCTAGAGATTTAAAAATCATGAATTGAACATGTAAAATTCCAGTAAAATGTAAAAACGGAATATGCATCGCTCTTAGCCTTGAGCATAATAGAGACACTGTGTATCAGTTTTGCCAATAAGACTGTGGACTTCATGATTGTTGTTGAACTTCTGGGTCAAAACTCAAATGAGGTGATATTGCCTTTAAAGGTTTTTCTGCTGAGAACCAACTTTTAATAGTCATGAGAAAATCAAATAATAGCTGTCAGTACAAGTAGAGCATATATTTAACCATCTAGCTTAGGGCTCTTTCTTACATAATGGAGCCTTAAATCAATGTGGTTTTCATCAATGGTTCTTTGAATGGTTTTTAAAACTGCAGACAACTGAGGACTGTGCAGACATGAAGGTGTGGTATTGAACTTCAGGTTTAAACTGTGTGAAGCATTATGAACGTTCATTTCACAACTAGATTGTATAAGGACATTGGCTGTGATGATGAGACTCACTGCATTATTTTTTTCTCAGTAGTGAACTTTATGAATCCTCATCCCATTCAACAGGCACATGTTAAAAGAGCATTGTCACTGGTGTTAATGGGGGAATGTGTTCCTTCGTTGTATTGGGGCCTTTTGTATTACACTCTTGATATTAAATTAAGTGTGCCTTGGAATAGTCGCTTTTTTCCCCCCAAAGTTCAAGGAATACTATGATTTTGTTGTACTCTTAACATTTTAATTTTGGGGGGCTGTGGAGAGCAGATTCATTTTGGAAAAATGGTTGCTGTGCTCTCAAAGTGAAGGAAAAAGCTATCTCATTTTTAAAAGACCTACTTTGTTCCAGCTAGTATCATAAGGAGACTTGATACTTATTACTTTTTGACACTTGTCCTAGGGTATTGTAGTAGAAATTAATGTGGGACAATCTCACAGGGTGCCTGCCAGAAGATTGGGGACATAATATGTTGGAACTATGGGCTGGCCTAAGTGAGACATTTTGCGAACCAAAAAAAAGGTATAGTGACCATTTCTAGAAAATTCATATGATCATTTAGATAAATGAGGCATTATTTTCTTCATGCTTCCATCCAATCCTGGAGATGAATTTTTTTTTCATCAGAACATTGTATAAGTCACCAATTTGAATTTTCGCTTGGTGATAATGGAGTCTGAGATGAGTAGAAGATAAATGTTCCAGCTTGTCCCATCGTTTAAGTGCAGTTTTAACAAGGGTGACTTAAGTTCTTTCTTAATCATTCAAATCAATTGTAAGTATCTTGTATGTTTGTGCTTTAGGGAATTTATGGGGCAGAGGGTGGGTTGAGGTGGTTTATGTGACTTTGCAGCAAGAAATCTGCTTCTAAAAATTGTGTTTTAAATTATCTTATTGTGCCCACATTAAGTCTTTTGTATTTATTTTGTGCTTTTTAAGATTTATGGCCTAACTGTATTTATAGTAGGTCAAAAGGTAGTTCATAAAATGTATCAATTATCATGTACTCAAATTTAGCTAGCATCTTTCTTTGCCACTTAGGTACAGTCACTTTGAGGTCTGTGGGCTATTATAAATGTTATTGTAAAACTTTTCTCTTAAATTAACAAGATAATAGATGCTTGTATGTAAAATTGAAACACTTGGAAAAAGGTAGAAATGAAAAGTGAGTGTCACTCCTGGATGTGACCTCATTCTTCCACTCTGCTTTCCAGGAGTAGTAACCATTGTTGAATTTCTTGGGTATCATCAAGATAATTTGTATGCATACACAATCATTTTATGTGTATTGATTTAAACAGATGTGATTATACCATTACATACAAATGATTTGTAGGTCCCCACCACCTTTCTTTTTTCTCTTGGGCATTTTTTAGTACATATAGGTTACTATATTTTAATGGTTACGTAGTATTTCCATTTAGTGAATCATAATTTATTTTAATGAAATTTTGTTCTGTAAAATTAGGCTATAAATCCAAAGTTTTTTGGGTACTAAAAATACATTATTAATTTGGAACAAATAATGCTCCATCGATTATAATTAATTTGTAATAATTCAAGTAGAATTTGTGTAATAATTCAAGTAGAATGGGGTTTTGTGTATGTGTGGTATTTTTTTTTCCACTTTAGTATTTTTCTGCTTTAATTTTATGGGAGAAAGATTCCTGAGTTAAATTGTCCACTTTAGTCAAAATATTTCATTCATGTGTATAATGCATACATTTTAGCCTGTGTTTCAGCACATTTAAAGAGGTATGTTTTAGTATTTGGCAGTTTTCAGTTTGCATTTAATCACATAGGTAATTGTGTGCTCATTTCTGCAAAATAGCCTGCCGGGCCTCCCTTCACCTCGAAATACAATGTTCATTTCTTCATTCCTTTTTAAAAATCCTTCTCTTCAAATATTTCCCATTGTATTTGTTTTGTGAGTTGTTTGGTTTTAGAAATGATGTGTGTGTGTGTATAATTTAAAAATTATTTCAGAAACATTTGAATGAATGAAAAAAAAGAAAAAGAAAGAAATATTTGAATGAGAGGAATGATCCTGACTTTTTATTCATCTTTCAAATACTTTTTATTTATTTATTTGGTACTGGGATTAAACCCAGGCCTTTTTAATTTTTGTTTTGAAACAGGGCCTTGCTAAATTGCCCAGGCTAGCCTCATGTTCGATCCTCCTTTTTTTAAATATTTATTTTTTAGTTGTACTTGAACATAATACCTTTGTTTTTATTCTTATGCGGTGCTGAGGATCAAACCCAGGGGCTTGCATGTGCTAGGCGGAGCGCTCTACAGCTGAGCTGCAACCCAGCCCAATATGTAGCAATCCTTCTGTCTCATCCTCCCCAGTTGCTGGGGTTATAGACCTGCCCCTCCAGTTCTGACTTTTAACTATTTTGTATGTTTTGTTTCCTAAACATTTTATTTACTTATTTAGTTGTGTTGGGGATCAAACCCAAAGCCTTGCACATGCTAGGCAAGTGCTCTATCACTGAGCTACACCCCACTCCCTGTTTGCTGGGGGCAGGTGCTGAAGCTTGAATGTAGGGCCTCACATGCTAAACATAGGTTCCACCTCTGATTATAACCCCAAGCCTTTTTTTTTTTTGTGTGTGTGTGTGTGTGTTATACATCACATAAATTTTACATGAGATAATTAATAAAAATGAGATAAAATTACATAATTTTTTTGAAAAGTGTTTTTGTGTTTGAGTTATCACTAATTTTAGAAGTGATAGTGTTATCTTAGATCAACTATTTATAAAAAGATGAGTTTTTAAAATTTTTTTTTTGCAATAGAATTTTTTTGGGAGGTGATTGGGGGGGATGCCAGGGATTGAAATCAGGGGCACTTGAACACTGAGCCACATTCCCAGCCCTTTTTTGTGTTTATTTAGAGACAGGATCTCATTGAGTTGCTAAGTGCCTTGCTTTTGCTGAGGCTGGTTTTGAACTTGAGATCCTCCTGTCTCAGCCTCCTGAGCCGCTGGGATTATAGGCGTGTACCACCAGCCCAGCTTGCAATAGAATTTTCGATGTTTTTATATGGGGTTAAGTCAGGTCATTAATGTATTTTACAGCTTTCTTTTCCTAATCTTTATTAAATTCATAGAAAAGAATTTTCAGTTTAATTGCTGTATGCCTTGCAAGAAATAAAGTTGTTGCAACATTGGTAGCCAAGTGAAAAGAATTCCACTGCCTTTGACAGCGGTGTTCATTATATCTTTTTTGTTGTTGTTGTCTGAATATCTTATTTCCTCACTGTTTTGTTTCTAAGTGCTTGTTCAGTGGAGGGTAAGTCCGAGGATGCTTATGAAAAATGGGATAAATCTGAAGCTACAGTAGCAATGAAGAAGAACACCAGCTAAAATAATTGAACTGTAAAAGAATAAAACCCTTGTCATGTGCTAACTCGTGAGTTTAACCTCGTACTCATTGAGTAGTGTTAAACTGGGTTTTACTGTTCCACAGATTTTTGTAAGGAAACTTACAGGCTTTTTGTTGGGTTAGAACATAAGCTGTGATAGTGAAAAGAACTTTGCCATACTACTTGAAAGAATAAGAATTATCTATCAAGTGCTCCCATTTTTAAAGTTCTAAGTCTTGATAGAATCAGATGCACTCAGAAGTAATGTATCAGGAAAGTGCATTACTACTAGAACAAGGAAAAACTAGAATTAAAATATTTTTAACCAATAAAGTCATTTTGAGCTTAATTCAGTGAAAAGAATGTCATACTGTCCCTATCCACAACCCAAAGTTATTATCACAGTTATATACTTAAATTAATACCTTTAAAAGTACCACTAATTTCTGTCAGTATTGCTGAGGCTGAAGTAAAGCTGTTATCAGGGCTTCTGATTTTACTTCTGCCATTACTGTGCATGTGCTTATAGGAACTACAGTATATGGCCCTAGCATTTGGAAATGGAGCTATTGAAAGTAAGGCACTCCTAATTTGGTAGACATTTTTATGTTTGCATTATTTGTCTTAAGTAATCCCTGATCGTTGTGATTCATAGTTGATCTTTTTCCACATCAGTAAAAGCTAAGCTGCATATTAGTATTAAATTTTAAAACTTATGCCCCGGTTTGGTGACTTAAAAAAAATATCTATATGATATATATATATATATATATATATATTTCATATAAAAAGTTAAACGAGACTGGGCGGCTGTGGCACATGCCTGTAATCCCAGCTACCTGGGAGGCTGAGGCAGGAGGATAACAAATTCAGGGTCAGCTTGGGCAATTTATTAGCAAGACCCTGTCTCAAAAAATAAAGGGCTGGAGGTGATAGAGTGTCCCTGGGTTCAGTCCCTAGGCTGGGGAAAGAAAAAGTTAAATGAGGCATTGATGAGTGAGTAGAAAAGAGCCCCCACCCTCCATTCCCACTGCTAGGGATCAGGCCCGGGGCCTTGTACATGCTGGGCAAGTGTTCTACCACTGGGCTACCCCAGCTCAGAAGAGTTTTAAGGCTTAAAATAGTAATACTGAAAATGCTTCACTTAACAGAATAGATATATTCTTGAGAAGTATGAAATATTCATGTGCCAGAGAATCTACTTAGTACGAGGAATTTATATGTTTTTCTAGCAAGGATAAATATATTTTGATTCATTTATAGGTATTTTAAAGAAAGTATATTTATGACTGATACTGCATGTACCTTTTCAAGAACTTTTGTTTGATAAAGCTAAGTACCTGAGTGTAGTTAATATGGTATATGCAAGATGTGTATTACTTAACTGGACTGTTTCTATTTTATTTTATTTTATTTTATTTTTTTTTAAAATACATTTAATACACGTAATACTGAACATTTTTTTTTTTTAGAGAGGAGAGAGAGAGAGAGAGAGAGAGAGAGAGAGAGAGAGAGAGAGAGAATTTTCAATATTTATTTTCTAGTTCTTGGCGGACACAACATTCTTGTTGGTATGTGGTGCTGAGGATCGAACCCGGGCCGCACGCATGCCAGGCGAGTGCGCTACAGCTTGAGCCACATCCCCAGCCCTGTTTCTATTTTAAATGATATTTTGAGTTGAATAGATTATTGATGTAAAAGAAACAACAATAAAAAAAGGCTTTTTGGGTACTCTCTGTATAGGGGTTATTTTTGCTGGTGTATAGGCAAAATACTGACATACAGAAGATGGACATGTTCCAGAAAAGAAGATGGTAATTATAGGGTGGCATTTATTGTGAAGTAGTTATGTTCTGTATGTGTTATATCTACTGCTGTAGTAATGCAAAGAAGGTTATAGAGATTTTTATCTTCATTTTGTGATGGTTGGCTCTTTCCTTTGCAGCCAAACAGGCAAAAAGTTAATGGCGAAGTGTCGAATGCTTATCCAGGAGAACCAGGAGCTTGGAAGGCAACTGTCCCAGGGTCGTATTGCACAGCTTGAAGCAGAGTTGGCTTTACAGAAGAAATATAGTGAGGAACTTAAAAGCAGTCAGGATGGTAAGGGGTTTTTTGAAAAGTTTGCTTAACTTTGCACTGGCTTTAAAACACTGCCAGGCATGATCACATAGGTTAGATTCTGTGCATGCTGTTCTCTGTCTGGTTATATAAAATTATGAATGAAACATTTTTAGTTAAGTCAAAAAACAGCTATTTAATTTTAGGGTTTTTCCCTCCTCTCCTAATTGCTTACTCCACAAATTGCATAAGAAATTTTTTTTTTGTTTGGTGGTTAAAAGGTGTATCTTTAACCAATTCTCGGTAAGAGTGAATCTTAGAAATGTTTAGCAATTTCCAGTAGTCTGAAAAGAATATAATTTTATCTATCAGGGTCCTAGTGAATAAGAGATTTAATATTTAAATTTGCTAAGACAACCCAAGTTTAATTGTTAGCCACTGTCCTCTTTGGGGCAAGTAGAGGTGCATCCAGTGCTCTTTCTCCTGTTTGTGAAGAGGACTGATAGTGAGGCACATAGCCAAACTGAACATTCAAACTGAGGGATACCATATCTGATGGTTAATTGCAAAGAGAATCAGTGGCCAAGTACTACCTTTAAAACTACCTTTTAGTTGGGCACAGTGGCGAACACCTGTAATCCCAGTGCTCCAGAGGCTGGGACAAGAGGATCATATGTTTGAGACCTGTCTGGGCAACTTAGTGAGACCCTGTTTCAGAATTAAAAAAGGACTGGGGTTAACTTGTACTACTTGTAAACATGTTAACTAGGAGATTTTTATATATTAGGGACTTTGTTTTCCCAAAGTCTTTTAAAACCTTAACAGACGTGTATTTGGGGGTGGGGTATGGGTAAAGGGAATTGAACTTGGGGCACTTGGCCACTGGGCCCCATCCCAGCTTTATTTTGTATTTGTAGACAGGATCTCATTGAGCTGCTAAGCACCTCACCTTTGTTGAGGCTGGTTTTGAACTCGTGATCCTCCTGTCTCAGCCCCCTGGGCCGCTGGGATTACAGGTGCCATGGGGCCCAGCTCAGACATATCTTAACTAGTCTCCTAGTAGTATTTTATGTGATTTTGTTCTTATATGTGAAGCAGTCTTTGGTAACAGCACAGACCTCTTAAGAGAATTAAAGAACCATACTGTCCTGAGGACTGGACCTACTGTGGAGTTAAGACACTGACTAAGAGGGTGAGGAGTAAGGGGATTGGCTGTGGGAAACCCACAGGTAAATGTGGGTCATATTTTTCAGGCTGTAACCAGCTATGGGTAGCAGGATGGCTTGAATCATTTTCAGCTCGGTTCTTTAGTATATTACTTGAAGTATCCAATTTGCCCCCACACTCATTTCTTTTTTTTTTTTAAAGAGAGAGTGAGAGAGGAGAGAGAGAGAGAGAATTTTTAATATTTATTTTTTAGTTCTCGGCGGACACAACGTCTTTGTTGGTATGTGGTGCTGAGGATCGAACCCGGGCCGCACGCATGGCAGGCGAGCGCGCTACCGCTTGAGCCACATCCCCAGCCCCCCCACACTCATTTCTGAATGGCTATTTTAAAATTTCAAGTAAAAATTTAAAATGTGTTGTGGTATTAGCATCATTGTTTCTTAGCTGGTTTTGGTGGCACACACCTGTAATCTCAGCCACTCAGGAGGCTGAGGCAGGAAAATCGAAGTTCAAATTCAGTCTGGGCAACTTAGCAAGACCTGGTCTCAAAGTAAAAAATAAAAAGGGCTGGGGATGTAGCTCAGTGGTTAAGTGCTCCTCAGTATCTCAAAAAAGAAAGAAAAGTTGTATTTCTTTACTTACTTAGTATTTATTGACTGCTTGGCTTTATGACTTTATTGAGAAATATTTTAAAATATTTTAAGAGATATTAAAGTAGGTTTGACTCTCCTTTGCACAGAACTAAATGATTTCATCATACAACTTGACGAAGAAGTAGAAGGTATGCAGAGTACCATTCTAGTTCTTCAGCAACAACTGAAGGAGACGCGCCAGCAGTTGGCTCAGTACCAACAGCAGCAGTCTCAAGCCTCAGCCCCAAGTACCAGCAGGACTACATCTTCTGAACCTGTAGAACAGGCAGAGGCCACAAGTAAAGACTGCAGTCGTCTGGCAAATGGACCAAGCAATGGCAGCTCCTCCCGTCAGAGGACGTCTGGGTCTGGATTTCACAGGGAGGGGAACACAACAGAGGATGACTTTCCTTCTTCTCCAGGGAATGGTAATAAGGCCTCCAACAGCTCAGAGGAGAGAACTGGCAGAGGAGGTAGTAGTTACGTAAACCAACTCAGTGCGGGGTATGAAAGTGTAGACTCTCCCACGGGCAGTGAAAATTCTCTTACACATCATTCAAATGACACAGACTCCAATCATGACCCTCAAGAGGAGAAAGCAGTGAGTGGGAAAGGTAACCGAACTGTGGGTTCCCGCCACGTTCAGAATGGCTTGGACTCAAGTGTAAATGTACAGGGTTCAGTTTTGTAATATTTTTCCAGCAAATTTTTATACAGTGTCATTTAATTTGGGAGAGGATACTGTCCAGAAAATTGATGCATACTTTTTGTCACAACTTGCCTTTTTATGGGTGTGTTTTTGTTTTGTTTGATTCTTTTCTTTTTACCCTTTCTTTTTTCTTTTTTTCCCTGGCTTCAATACCTCTGCCACTTTGGAAATTGTAACAGTTAATTACTTTGAATGTTGCTAAAAGGACATTTTGTGTAGGGTCAAGTTATTTTTATATGAGTTAATGTGAAGTTGTAAATGGAAATCTTTCCTTAAAAGTATAACACAATGATGTCTGTATAAATCTGTGTCTCTAGAACCCGTGCTGTGTAAGGGCATTCTTCCTCATGCTGTTATATACTTCCGCACCATTCAGACTTGTTAGAGTAGATGTGGGTTTATGACTGCCAAGTTTGCCCAGTACCGTAGATTTTTATCACTAAAAGTTGGACTTGTTGATGGAATCCTATAGTAGTTTCAGTGTTAGATACAATTTTTTCCACCATACATCTGTGCATTTTCTCTTTAGGTGACTGAATGTTTAAGATATTTGTGTGCATAGTTAACTCAATTTTTATGAACTGTTGTATCCTGTTAATGCATATTGCTCTGTGACTCCAGTATATCTTACCTGTACTGACCAAACCTAAATAAAGATTTTTATTGTAACTCTTTATCATTGGTAAAAATTTTTTGTTTAGTTGTTTTGGTTGTTTAGCTTTTGTCACATTGTCATTGACTTGCTGAATTTCTAATCATTATCCTTTAACATGCTACAAAGCTGAAATTTATGTCTGTCCATTCATCAGTTTTGATTGTGCACATGATTATTAATCTGTGCTTTTTTTGCAAAATGAAGTTGGAGTTTAGGACTGTACTTTAATGTTTTTTTCCTGACATAAAAATAATAACTTAAAAATATTTGAAAATACAGAAAAGTCTAAAGAAAATAGTCACCCAGCGATTTTTTTGGTTTTAACTGAAAAGCAGCTTATTTCTGTGACCTGATTTTAGTTAAATAGTGTATCCTTGTAGTCAGTGATGTTTGTTTTGAAACATAGGCCAGTATTATTGAGTTTCACTAACATATCTGTATATATTATATCACTAAGTCTATGGGGGTATTGAGATGTAGGAGAAAATGCTAAGATTGCTAAAGCTGGTTCCATTTTTTCCCCCTCAACGTAATTATCAAGGACTAAGACATCAGGTCTTTAGAATTCTGTAACATATTTATATACGGTTGATACAAAACATGTCATTTCTGCTAAAAGCAAAACAGTTTTTAGACATAACTTGTAACCAGTGAACCTCAGAAGTGGAGTTACAACAATAATTGTAACAGAAGTTCAACTTAATTTGGAAATGATGACTATATTTTGCTTATCTAGCTGACATATCTGTGGTCTTAAGTGGTGTATTAAAAATAATTACTGGGGGGGCTGTAGTTGTGGCTCATGGTAGAGCGCTCGTCTGGCACGTGCGAGGCCCTGGGTTCATTTCTCAACATTACATAAAAATAAATAAAATAAAGGTATTGTGTCCAACTACAACTAAAAATAATTATTAAAAATAATAATAATGTATTGGGCTGTGGATGTGGCTCAGTGGTACAGTACTTGCATAGCATACACAAGGCCCTGGGCTCAATCCCCAGAACTGTAAAAAATGAAAAACCTTTTTTCCTTCATTATTGGGTATTGTGCTTGCTAGGCAAGATGTCTAGTCTACTGTGCTGAATCCCCAGCCCCATCCCTGCTTTTTGATACAGATTGCCCAGGCTGGCTTCCGCCTCAGCCTCCCTAGTTGCTGGGATTGTAGGCATGTACCACTGCCTGGCCTGCACATAAAAAAAATATATATATATTATATTTTAGTTATAGTTGAACACAATATCTCAATATCTATTTTTAATTTTTATGTGGTGCTGAGGATGGAACCTGGTGCCTCACACCTGAGAGGCAAGTGCTCTACCACTGAGCTACAACCCCAGCTTTTGCACTGTCTTTTGATTAACCTTTTGTTCAGTCTTCTAAAGTGAATGAAAAATAATATACAATTTGAATTTTTATATTAAACATTTTGATACATGCTAAATTAATATTCCCTGAGCAGGATGTGGTGGTACATGCCCATTATCCCAGCAACTGAGGAGGGTAAGACAGGATGATCACAAGCTCAAGGCAACTTAGTGAAAACCTGTCTCAAGATTAAACAAATTTTTTTTTTTTAAAGGGCTAGACATGCAACATAGTAAAGTACCTCTGTGTTCGATCCCCAGTACTAGGGGCAGGGAGGATATCTATGGAATGGAACTCACCTGTCGTGTTATCATTGGTGTGCAATAGGAAATTAGTTTTTCAAGGAGTAGTGCAATTTTATGACTAAACTTGTGTAGACTTCTTAATGTGACATTACCAGTTTTCATGTTTCTGTTGAATCTGCCTTGATGAATAACATAAAGAACTTAGGGTTGTACATAGTCAATAATCCTTATTTTTGGAACTGGATGATGTTTGCTGGTATGACTGCTGGTAAGAAAACAGGTGATATCACAATATTCAGGTTGAAAAAGCAGCTTCTGGAATTAGTGGGCTTGAATCTTGTCATTACCACTTATTACATGAGTGGGGAAAAACTATGTAAACTCTCTGGTTCACTTTTTTCCCCCATATAATACCATTAAGTGAGTTAATACATGCCTAAATGCTTTTTGACAATGTTGTCTTAGCTTGGGCTGCTTTAACAAAAATACTATAGACTGGGTGGCTTCAACAAACATTTTTATTTTTCACAGTTCTGAAGGCTAGGAAACCTGAGATCAGTTTGATTTGACATGCTGGTTGATTTGGTTCCCAGTGAGGGCCCTCTTCCTGGCTTGCAGAGGGCCACCTTCTTGCTAGATCCTCCAGGATGATGCCCTATTTCTCATATCCTATCCATAGGGCTCCATTCTTCTTAATTACTCACCTAAAGCTTTCACATTGGGATGCAACACATGAATGGGGGGGCACCAACATTTGGTCCACAGCAAGTGCCAAGTACATAGTGACTGCTCAGTAAATGTCAGCCACTACTGTATCAAAGTGAAGTTCCAGTCCTTTAAGTCCATCTCCCTTTGTTAAACTACTCCCAATAGAAATTTTTATTTGCAGGGTTGGGGTTGTAGCTCAGTGGTAGAGCGCTCACCTAGCATATGTGGGTCCCTGGGTTTGATCTTCAGTATCACATAAATAAAAAAAGGTATTGTGTCCAATAAAAATTAAAAATTATTTTAAAAAATTTATTTGAGCAGTTGATTTTAAAAAGAAGAGATAATAATAGCTTTACTTAAAGAATCCTTTAATTTTTCAACAGGTTACTGTTAGAGCTGCCCCTTTAGAGTGTTGCCATTAGAGCTCCCTCAGTAATATCCCCCTCAAAGCTGGTAGCTGAACTATGATTCCAAGAATTGAGACACTGTTAGTCTTCCTTCATTTTTCAGTAAAAAGAATTGTACCTGAACCAGAGATGCCAACTCAAGCAGTCTTAATGACAGCTGTGCCAAATACTTAAAAAGTTGGGCACAATCACGTGAAATGGCAATGGAATAACCAAAAAACTACAATTATGCAGATCTTAAGTATATAGCTAAAGACATAGATTAATTTAATGGATTTAGTTAAGTACTGTCTCTTAGAAGTAATTTGGTGGTTAGGAGCAAAGCTCAATGGTAGAGTGCTGGCCTGGCAGGCTCTAGGCTGGTGTTATCCACAGCACTGACAAAAATGTCAAATTTCGCCTGTGAAGGAAATACCAATAAGAGGAATAAAAACATTTCACAAGCCAGGTGCAGTGGTGCACACCTGTATGTAACCCCAGCCACTCAGACTGAGGCAGGAGGAGTACAAGTTCAAAGCCAGCCTTGGCCTTAGCAAGGCCTCAGCAATTTAGTGAGACTGTCTCAAAAAGGGCTGGGAATATAGCTTAGTGGTAAAGTGCCCTCGAGTTCATTTCCCAGTAAAAGAAAAAAAACAAAAAACCAAAAAAACAAGTCTTGCCTTGAAGGATGGACCAATTGACATTCACATAAAGTAGTGAATGCCTCTATGCTACTACAGGGAAGATTTCAAGAACATCTGTTTTGTTAGTACTTGTTACTTAGAGCTCTATGGATGAGCTTGGTTTCTCAGCTGTTATGTGGCTGACCACTTCTGAGATACCTTTACAGAATTATGGAAAGTTATCCTGACAGTTTTGTCTCTCAGATGTTCCCCATTTCTCACACGAATAGCTCTTTATTCCCTGTACTCCATCATTATTCACTACTCTTCTATGATGATGCTGTCTTGGGCATCCATCTGTCTCCATGGCTATAATGAATACTTTATAGCCTTGAATAAAGTAATTATCTCTGATCTGGACCTATTATGGGGCAGTTGTGATGAGGCAGTGTGGAGCTACCCTTAGTGGTACAGAGCACACTGCCAACCTCCATCCTACGCAAATCCACTGGGGATTCACCACTCCTCACATGAATACCAATTTGCTAATTGGTAAGTTGGTGAATTCTGCTTTGTACCTAAAACCTGACTTGGATCCTTGCAACTGTTTATGAAACAACCAAGAATGGTTTCAAAGCCTCTACAGGACAAACTAGCTCTGTAATACCAGTAAAATGGTGGCTACTTATAAGCACTTGGAAATTATGGTGGTTACCCACCCACTTCCTCTGCTAAGCAGCCCAGGTAACATGATTCTAGATCTAACTTAAGACTTTTTTTCTCTTCTTTCCTCCTCAATATTCTTAGCCCCCATCTGGCCCATACATACTTTTTAGTCAATATTGAGGATTTCCTGGAAGACAGCTGCTGCATGCCACTCAACAAAAAGTTACCTTCTCAAGACTTCCTCCTATGCTGGTTCTAGATAGAGCCTCCAGGCAGGAGACAAGTGAATATATTCTTGTCTCCAGAAGAATATATTCATATTTAATGCCTTGTTATGTGCTAGGAGCTACATAACAAGGTCATGATGCAGATCTTATAGTCTAGTAGAGGAGACAAATGAAATTAGGAATTATATGGTAAATGAAAGGTAAGGTGAGGTATAAGACACTAGGGGGTGGGAGTGGGAGGTCACCAAACACAGGAAATAGGAAGCTTTCCTGAAGTAAGTGAAGTTCAAAGGGTGTAGATTTCTGGTTTCGTAACAGAAGATAGTTGTTAGACTGCTCAGTGAGATTTTATATTAGCACAGCCACTGTGGGAAACCACATGGAGCTGCCTTTTTTTTTTTTTTAAGAGAGAGTGAGAGAGGAGAGAGATAGAGAGAGAGAGAGAGAGAATTTTTAATATTAATTTTTTAGTTCTCGGCGGACACAACACCTTTGTTGGTATGTGGTGCTAAGGATCAAACCCGGGCCGCACGCATGCCAGGCGAGCGCGCTACCGCTTGAGCCACATCCCCAGCCCTCAGTGAGATTTTAAATAGAGAAGAAACAAAGGTGGGAAGAGTTAGATATGATTTTGGCTTAATTGTGTTAAATTTGATGTGCTTATAGGAAACTTAAATAGAGAAGACCAGTCAGCTCAAGAGACAAGGAGGTTGGATAGGACTTCACAGCTGTCAACATCAGGTGGTAACTGAAGCCATGCAATTGCCTGTTAGTAAGGGACAAGGGAACGAATGCAAAGTAGGAACCTTGGGAATTATGTTAAGGGGCAGCAGAGCAAAACCACAAAGGAGAGTGAAGACTGGCCAGAGTTAAGAGGAAAATATGCTAGAATAAACCTGAAACCAGGGGAAAGTTCTTTGAATTCCTTGGACTCTCATATGCTTGGGGATAGGGAACAGCGTCTGGATTATCAGAAAGCAGAGAATTGCAGTGCACTGCTGTTCCCATCACTACCCCAGACCCTAAGGATTTCTTTCAAAGGAAACACCACTATTCATTTTTTTCCCTCTCAGAGACCTATCTCTGGGGCCTACACTGCAATTATCTGCTCTGGGTTATTTGACCCATTACATCTCTGCAAATCTTAAAGTAGGTTCCCAGTACCTAATGATTTTTTTTCAGTGTACTTTGAAGTTCAGGAGGATTCTTTCTCCAGACTTGCCAACAGCTTTTCCCTCCACAATCTTGTGACACGTTCTCTTGTTCCATTATATAGTGTTCTCAACCAACTGCAGTGCTTGCCTAGAAGCCCTTTCCTTCCTAGCATAGTAGATTCTGCCTTGCTGAGAACATGGGAGTTCTCTGCAGGCAAGCCAGCAAGCTGGGCAAGCAAACAGCATGGGTATTCTTTCAGAACAGTGGAAGCCCCACAGCTGGCCTGCAGAGGTATTTCCAAGAGGAAAGAGCTAAAGCTGGCACTAGGGCACTGAGGTTCTGGGGCTGGGGTTGTGGGGTTGTGCTCGATGGTAGAGCACTTGTCTAGCATGCATGAAGCACTGGGTTCGATCCTCAGCACCTCATACAAATAAAGGTTCATCAATATCTTAAAAAAAAAAAAAAGCTAGGAGATTCTGATTTGGGCCCAAAAGGGTATAGAAAGAGTTAGAAACAGAAGTGACCCCGCTTAATACTCACACCCTTTGCCTTTCATCATCCAAACTGTCAACTATCCATCAAAGGAAATTCTGATTGTCAGACAGGAGGACAGTCCAGTTCCTTACCTTCTAGAAGAGGCCGGTAGTGCCAGCCCACCAAAGGCAAGGTGAGTCCTCCAGGTCGCGCCAAAGAACCCATGTAGCGCCCAGAAAGAACGAAGGGTTACTGGCGACCAGGCAAAATGTGGAGGAACTGTGGAAGACACTGGGGGCAAAAGGATACCCAGGAGTTGTCCCCAGTCCTACGGGTGGCAGGATTTGGGATTGAGTCTTGGGATGACGACAGATACTCTTTTGTTAACTCCATTCTCTAGTTCTGAAAAACCCTCGGAGGTCCACATAAAGAATCAAGGTGTGTCCGTGCGCATCAGCAGACCCGGACCCCGCGCCCTGGTCCCGGTCCCCCAACGCCTCGCCTGGTCTCGGTGCCCATCTCCTGAAAGCGCGGCACCTACCGCACCGCCCGCTCGGCAGCCACCCCCCGGGCTCGCGCCTGCGCAGAGCGGACCACGCGGAGGCGACGGGGGCGGGGCTGCCTCAGGCTCCGCCCCCAGGCGCGGCCTGAGAGCCGCGGGGAAGAGCTTTACCGCACTCACAGGCGGCGCTGGGCAGAGGCGGTCGTGGCAAGATGAATGCAGGCTCAGACCCCGTGGTCATCGTCTCGGCGGCGCGGACAGTCATAGGTGAGTGGCTGGCGGGTAGGCGCGGGGTCCGGGCACCCTGCGCTTCAGTAGTCGCGCCGAGGATCGGGCCTGTGTGGTGTGGGAAAAGGGTGGACAGGAGGGGTCATAGTCCGGTCGCGACCCCCAGTACTGCCGGACGGCTCCGGCGCCCAGCGTCTCCCTAGCCCGGGCCTGCGGCGCCGCCCCCTGCTCGCCTGCTGCGCTCGCTCCGCCCCTCGTCCTCGAATTGGCTCCTCGTGGTAGAGCCACTGTGCTGCCAAGCCCTCCTATTGGCTGGCACAGGGAGGCGCCTTCTTGAGAGACCCCTGATTGGCCAGCTCCGGGAGGCGCCATCTGTCAGCTTGTGGTCGATGGGGCTGAACCACTGGTGGTCTGAGCCCAGGCACTGGGCGGAGCGGGTCTGGTAAAGCGACCATCAGCTGTGGTTGCCTCCACCTCCTTAGTGCGGCAGAACCCTTGGCCCGCCAGAGCGCCGGCTGCTTTTGTTTGGGCAGCGTGGGGCCGCATCCACACCTCCCGTGGTCTTTCTAGATGGCGCCCATCGCCCTGGCTCAGGCTACTGGAGTCCCGAAGCGCGTGGTGGGCTTCTGCAGCGCGCCCAGGGTTCAGATCTCTGCTCTCTCCACAATTCTTTGTAGGCTCATTCAATGGTGCCTTATCTACTGTGCCTGTCCAGGACCTGGGCTCGGCTGTCATCAAAGAAGTCCTGAAAAGGGCCACAGTGGCTCCGGAAGAGGTTTCCGAGGTTATATTGGGACATGTTTTGGCAGCAGGTAACTCCTGAGTGACCTCAGGAAATGATAGGTTTATTAGAAACAGCCCCGCCCCCCGCCCCGCGCACACACCACACACAATTGCCTCCATATATTTGCCCCAAATTCCCCCTGCTAGGATTTATCCTATCTTCCTTCTCCCAGCCTTGTAACTTCTTCAGCTCAGGATTCGGCTTCTTTACATGCTTTTCTTGAATGATCCTACATCACTAACCTACACTGCCTTTCCATTCCTTAGAAGCAGGGCCAGCCTGATACATAGAAGAAATGCATTGTCCTCCACACATCAGTGAAAATGTATTACATTCCTCCTATGTGTCTGCATTGTGCTTATCACTGACTGGAGGAAGATGAGTCCTGAGAATGCCCCCATCGTACTTCCAGTTCCTGCTGGGTTTATAAATCAGTGATCAGTGACCATACCTAATTTGATATTAATACTCATTTTGGGGATCTAGGAGTGTAGCTTAGTGGTAGAGTGCATGGTTACCATGTTTGTGGTAATGGGTTCACTTTCCCGCACCAAAAAAAACAAAAATATTAGTTCATATTCACTCAATACTATAAATTCTAATTAATTGTAGTAATAATTCATAATACCCAAAACTAACTTCTGCCCCTACCCTGTCTGAGACCTGATGCATTTTTCTGTGTACAGGTTGAATATCCCTTACTTAAAATGCTTGGGACCAGAAGTGTTTTCAATTTGTGTGTTTTTTTTTTTTTTCAAATTTTGAAATATTTGCGTATACATACTGAGATATGTTGAGGCTGGGACTCAAGTCTGAACATGAAATTCATTTATGTTTCATATATGCTTTATACATACAGCCTGAAGGTAATTTTATATAATATTTTTAATTGGTTCATGAAAAGTTTGTGTCACAGCTAAAGAGCCTGGAAGGTGTTTTTTTTCCCTTGGGAACCTGACTTTTAACTTTGACCTGTCACATTAGATCATGTGTGGAATATTATGACATGTCAGCACTCAAAAAGTTTTACATTTTGGAGGATTTTGTATCTTCAGAACAGACATACTCTACCTATATTTGAAGTTCCTCTTCCTAATTCTGCTCAGCTTCTTTCTCCTTATGAACCTTAATAGATTTGTATGAATTGTGACACTTTATCATGACTCTCCAGGACTTTAAAGTATGACTGTAACAACCTCAGCCTGATTGTGTTCTGGCCCCTTCCTCCTTCCTGTTTTCCCAGACCTGTAATTCAGATTTTTTCATTTTTCATAGGGTGCTTCACTACTGGTTTCTCTCATACCTCCTTCCATGTTTCATTGACTTCTTTTTTTTTTTTTGATACCAGGGATTGAACTCAGGGCCACTTGAGCACTGTGCCACATCCCAGCCCTGTTTTCTTTTTGTATTTTATTTAGAGACAGGGTCTCACTGAGTTGCTCAGTGCCTTGCTTTTTGCTGAGGTTGGCTTTCTTGTCTCAGCCTCCCAAGCTGCTGGGATTATAAGTGTGTGACTGATACCTACCCAGCTGTTTCACTGACTTCTATAGTATATCTTACATAATTATGATAAAAATAAACGATTGTGGGGGTTGGGGCTGTGGCTCAGTGGTAGAACACTTGCCTAGCATGTGTAAGACACTGGGTTCAAACCTCAGCATCACATAAATAAATAAAATAAAGGTATTGTGTCCATTTACAACTAAAAATGTAATTAAATAATTTTAAAAAATAAAAAAAAAATATATGGTTGTGAACTTGGGCATGGTGGTGCATGCCTGTAATCCCAGTGGCTGGGAGGATCACAAGTTGAAAGACAGCCTCAGCAACTTAGAGAGGCTCTAAGCAACTTAATGAGACCCTGTTTCAAAATAAAAAACTTGAAATGTGGCTCAGTGGTTGAGTGCCCTTGGGTTCAATCCCTGGTTAAAAAAACAAAAAAAACCCCTAAAACAAAAAACCCCAGCTTTGTTTATTGAAGGCCTACTAAGTGCAGGGCCTCTAAACTCTATGCTAAGTGTTTCCCTTTTGCCTCACTTAATCCTTTTAATAAATGTGTTGAATCCTAGTATCTGCATTTTACAAATGAGTAAATGAGACTTTGAGAGGTCAAGTAACTTCCCAAGGTCACAGTTTGAAGTGGAGGTAGCACGCAGACACAGATCCACCATACTTCTTAAACCAGGTATCTTCCACAATCATGTAATAAATATTTAATGAGCACCTACTGTGTGCCAGGCACTAATTTAACAGTTAGGGATAAGCACTGTGTCAGATAGGAATCCTCATTTTCATTCTATTAAATGCTAGCACTATTATGTTCAGTAATCATTTCCTAAATTTAGGGTTTTGTCTTTTTAAGGTATTAAGAATTTCTTTGTGGAGGAGAAAGCTTCTATCTGTTAAATATCTGAAGAGCAGTACAAGGCAATATATATTCAAGGGCTAGACTGACTCATGGAGACTTATAGGCCTTTGTGATTTCAGTGCAACTTAGCTGTGGGCTTTCAAAAGTGGCAGGTGGCATAGTTGGCAATTTTACATGTAGTTGCACCCTGATATTTTATCTTTCTCCTTGATTGTGTAGAGTTTTCTGTTCTTCTTCCAGGTTGTGGGCAAAATCCTGCTAGACAAGCCAGTATGGGTGCCGGGATTCCATACTCTGTTCCAGCGTGGAGCTGCCAAATGGTCTGTGGGTCAGGTCTAAAAGCTGTGTGTCTTGCAGCCCAGTCTATCAGGGTTGGTGACTCCAGCATTGTGGTTGCAGGAGGCATGGAAAGTATGAGCAAGGTAAGTCCTTTGAAAAAATGCCTCTCAGTGACCTCTCACTGATAAACTTGTGCCCATACTATTGCAGAATAAGCTGATTCGTATCAGAACTGTAATCAATAGTAAGCCAACAAAAATTGGACTCAACCTTGACCCTACCTAAGTGTGTATTAGTCTTCAAATTGGAAGGGAAATTCCATTTGAAGAAAAAACCTCTCAACTGGAACAGAACCCATTTTTTCCAAAGTATTGTTACTGAAGCATACAGTATTTTCTGAATCAAACTCATAATGTTAGTTGTGTCCTTGGTTTTAAATTTCTTTCCATTTTGAAGAAAGTTAAAATTAGATGTTAAATTTTTTTAGCATTTATTTTTAGTTTTAGGTGGACACAATATCTTTATTTTATTTTTATGTGGTGCTGAGAATCGAACCCAGTGCCTCATGCATGCTAGGCGAGCGCACTACCACTTGAGCCACATCCCCAGCCCCTAAATGTTAACTTTTATCTTCCTGCATATGACAAGGAGAAACCCAGGGACCAGACTTTGTTGACCTTTTGGAGGTAAACAATGTGGAAAAGAGAACCGCAAAGCAGTGCTCTTCTCCAGTAGGTTTGCCAGGTGGGAATTGTCTCACTAAGTCACATCCTCTAATTGCTACAGAGGTGAAAAGACAAAGGATATCCCCTGCTTTCTACTGAGGCGGCTCAGGTCTGATCTGGGAATCCACTAGTCGGAGGCCAGTTCTCACCTATTGCAGAGAGTCAGAAAGAGGCAGAATGAAGGTAGCAAAAATGATCAGTGATTTTGATGGGATCCTATGATATACTTTCTTTTTTTTTTTTTTAATGTATTTTATTTATAGACAAGAGTTTGGTGAATTGCTTAAGGCTTCCCTACGTTGCTCAGTCAAACTTTAAACTCTCTTTTTTTTTTTTTTTTTAAGAGAGGAGAGAGAGAGAGAGAGAATTTTTTATTATTTATTTTTTAGTTATTGGCAGACACAACATCTTTGTTGGTATGTGGTGCTGAGGATCGAACCCTGGCCGCATGCATGCCAGGCGACTGTGCTACGGCTTGAGCCACATCCCCAGCCCATGATATACTTTCTTAAGTGCTTTTGTACATATCGTCACAAAAGCCCAGTAGGATTGATGACATTATTCCCAATTTATGGGGAAGAAAATCGATGCCCAGAGTCGGCATTTAAGCACAGCTTTTGTTTTGTTTTGTTTCTCTGAGATGGGTCTTTTTTGTTTTTTGGTACCAGGGATTGAACTCGGGGACACTTGACCACTGAGCCACATCCCCAGCCCTGAGTTGCTTAACGCCTCACCATTCCTGAGGCTTACTTTGAACTCTCGATCCTCCTACCTCAGCCTCCCCAGCCACTGGAATTACAGTCAAGTGCCACTGTGCCCAGCTTGAGAAGGGGTCTTGCTGTGTTTCCCAGGCAGATCTCAAAATCCTGAGCTCCTTTTGAATCAGCTTCCTGAGTGCTGGAACTTGGGCATGTGCCACTCTGCCTGGCTAAATACAAGTCCTTTGGATCCAAGCCCATTACTCTTTCCATTCGGTTACAGGTGCCAGTGAGTTGGTGGAAGTGAACAAATTTCTACCCAGAAATCCCTCTTATTAGTCAACCTACTTATTCTCATTATATATATTATGTCTCCTGTCAAAATAAGTAACACATTGTTAGCATTATGGAAGCCCTTAGGTGAATGCTTCAATTTACAGATAATTAGTTCCCTCTCTGGAAAGAATAATGGGATTCTGTTTCTTTTTTTTGAGGGGGTGGTGGTACTGGGAGTTGAACTCAAGCCCTCTACCGCTGAGCTATATCCTCAACTTCTTTTAATTTTATTTTGATCTTATTAAATTGTGCATTCTGGCCTTGAACTTTGATTCCTCCTGCCTCAGCCTCTTGAGTAGCTGGGATTACAGGTATGCATCACTATACCTGGCTACAAATGGGATTCTTAAGGAAATAAGACACCAAATGGACAGGGTTGAGGGAGCCGTGGTAGTGGTAGATGGGAGAGTAGTCATTCCCTTTTTTATGGACCAGGGATTGAACCTGGGAGCATTTCGTGCTGAGCTACAGCCCCAGCCCGCCTCTTTTTTTCTTTGCTTTTATTTTGAGATAGGGTTTTGCTAAGTTGCCCAGACTGCTTGAACTTGTGATCCTTTTCCTCAGCCTCCTGAGTAGCTGGGATTACAGGCATGTGCCACTGTTTCTGGCTTAAATCCACTTTTATTTCTTGTTTCCAGGCTCCTCATTTGGCTCACTTGAGAACAGGAGTAAAAATGGGGGAGATGCCGCTGGCTGACAGTATACTCTGCGATGGTCTGACAGATGCATTTCACAACTATCATATGGGTATCACAGGTAAGGCAGAGGTAGCTGAGAATACACTAACTTTAAAAAGGTTGAAACAAGTCAACCTCCACATCCAGCAGCCAGCCTACTTGACCTTTGTCTTGACTGGAAAGCTGAGTGTGGAATGGCACCCAGAGGACCCTGATAAGTGTATGGTGTTCAGTGCTTTATGGTGATCGGCTGCTAGCCTACATTTCCTTTGGGCCTCATGCCAGAAAGTGGTCACAGTTGTAGATGCCAGTGTTCAGAACAGGGCTTTGGAGGATGGAGTGTGTTCAGGCAAGGAAGTAGGCCGTGCCTCCCAAATGCCTGGGCTAACTGACTCCATCCTTAAGTTCCCACACAGTGTCCCCCAGCACTATGTCCCATGGGCCTGGCAGAAGGCAGCTATCAGTACAAAGTGTGTGGCCACAAAGTGGGCCAAGAAGACTGAAGCCAGAGAAAAGAAAGCCAAGATGACAGATTTTGATTATTTTAATACACGAAGGCAAAGAAAGTGAAGAGAATAATCAAGAACAAAGTAGGAAACGTCACAGGGCAGCGCTCCTGAGAGTGTCCCCTGGAAACCACTTGCTGGAATGCTGCTGGTGTAGCTTTGGCTGCTGCTGCTTGAACCTCCTCCTAACCCCTAAGAGTCCCTTTTAATCCCTCCTCCACTTTTAGGTCATCTGTCTTCAAGCTTCAATACTTTCTTTTGTTTAATCCACTGTTCTTGAGGCTTTCAAATGAGTTTTTCATTTCTTTTCAAAGATTTCTCTTTGGTTCTTTTTCAAAATCTATATTTTTGAACTGTTCATTCACATTCTGCATTGTTTTCTTCAATTCATTCAACTGTTTGAGTGCTTAAAATCATTCTTTTGAATTCCTTGTTTAGTATTTCATCCACTTTAATATTTCTGAAATCTGTTATTATGGAGTTATGAACTTTAGGTGACATTACCTTTTTTTTTTCTTCTATTTCTTGTATTTCTATGTTGAGATTTGCAAATCTGTTGGGATTAATCTCTCTTCCACTTTTATGTGGTGTCCTTCTTAGTATGAGGCTTTCTTCTGCTAGCGAAACATGGGATATTGGTTTGTTGAATGTGTTGAGTTTATTTTCATCTGGACTCCGTAGTGTGTAATCTCCCTGTAGCTTCTTTAGTTGTGATTTGTGGGTTTGCACAGAGTGTATGTTTCAGAGTGGGCAATACCAAGAGACGCTCTGGTGCTTCAGAGTGGGTGGGCAGCACAATATGTGGGATGTGTCTCTGTGGCCACTTCTATCATGAGAGTGGCAGTCCTATCAGGAGCTGGAGATTTCCAGATGCTATTCATAATAGCTCTGTTATAAATGATTATGATGCTGGCTGCTTCTGTTGTGTTGAAGCACCTGAAGCTCTTTTTCTGGTACCGGGGATTGGACCCAGGGACACTTAACCACTGAGCCATCCCTAGCCCGTTTTTTAATATTTTATGTAGAGATAGGGTCTCACTGAGTTGTTTAGGGCCTCTGGGATACAGGTGTGCGCTACAGCACCTGGCCCTAAAGCTCTTGTTCTCTTTACTGGAGACTAGTGCAGATCTGGGTGCTTCACCAGGAAGGGCAGCAGCTAGATTCACGGCTCCTCTGTGGGAATTGCCTACCGTCCTACCAGCCCTGTACAGTGGGTCAGGTATGGCTGTGGTTGATGTAGAGGACCCACTTAGATGCGATGTCAGCCACTGTTGTGCGTCTTCTCTCTGCACCACTGTGGAGTTTTCTGCCTGGGATCCAGCATGGGGACAGGTTCACAGCTTAGGGCTCATGTCCCTCTTCTTTAAGTAGAACTTTCTGCCAGGATTTGAGCGGACTTCTGTTGTAGCTCAGAGGCTGAGCGTCTGTCCTAGTGTGCATGAGGCCTTGAGCCCAATTTCAGCACTGGAAGAAAAAGAGAGAGAATAAAGCAAAACGAAAACAGACAAAACACCACGGGGAGAATACTTACATAAAAAAATAAAAAGGAGAAGGAAGAGAAAGATAGTGATACAAATAGAAATAAAAAGGAAAAAAATGAGAAAGGCACTTAAAAATTTAAAATGAAATAAAGTAACAGACTAAAAGAAAATAAATAATAAAAAGTAACAATGACAAAAAAATAACAGGAGTCAATAATTCCTCCTGGCCAAGGTGCTCAGGAAGGGCTCAGTGAGGGCCGCTGGTCATGAGCTGTGCCCGTCATCTCCCTGGGTCTCCTAGGGTTGGAATCCACCAAGTACTGGGTGAGGGTCGGGGATGGGGGCTGTAGTTTGCTGGAATTTCCTCAGCTCTCAAACCAGTTGGGGTGCATGCAGGCTGTGTCAGATCTTTCTTGCCCAGGGAGTTAATGCAGATGTCGGCTGTGCCAGAGGTATATTCTCTTCAGAGGTTTTAGCCTGCACATCCAGGGCCTGGCAAATGCTGGGCTGTGGCAGTCAAGAACTTCTCACCAAGTTTAGGTGGAAAGCCACCTGTCCCAGGAGTATATTTGTTCTGGAGGTTTTTAGTCTGTGACCCAGAATTGTGGCAAATGTCAGAGCCTCCCAAAGTGGGAGTGGCAATTGAATCACTGAGTTCTGGGCTGATTGAGGATCCCGGGAACCAGGTGATCTGCTATCCTCAATCCCAGTGCCTTCAGACCTGGGCCCTGCAGAAACCAGACCAACTGGTATTGCTCCCCATCACAGGAGCCAGGTTCACTGAAACCACTGATTCCAGAGTGCTCTCAGCAGTGTAAAGCTCTTGGCAAGTTTGTATTGGTGACACTGCCCCAAACCAGGAGTGTCTCATGTGACTGCATTTCCAGTCAACATAGCTGGGTGTTACTGGAGAATGTAGGTTTTTTTTGTTTTTGTTTTTTCTTTTCAGTTTTTGGTGGACACCACATCTTTATTTTATTTTTATGTGGTGCTGAGGATCGAACCCAGCGCCCCACGCATGCCAGGTGAGCGCATTTCTGCTTGAGCCACATCCCCAGCCCTGGAGATTGTGTTTATGCCAGCTTTTGTACCCCTACAGTAGTATAGTTGCATATAACAGGATCTTTCTCAAGATGGCTTCTGGCTGTAGCTTCTGAGAGGCTGGGAATGCACTGAATTCCTTCTCTGAAGCTGGCTTATTGTGCGGTCTCCAGGTCACTTATTTACTTAAGCTATTTGTCCAAAGGTTGCAGCCTTCCTGGTCATGCTGTGACTCTTTTTCACCTTCACCCCACCCCCCAGTGGGGAGCATCCCCTTCCCCAGTTGCCCCGTGCCAGGTGCTGGGGTCTTCTGCTTCTTTGGCTTTCTTCTCCCTGGTTTCTGGTTTTCATCAGGTCTGGTTTTCTCTGTCAATGTCAGTGGTCACCATGGCCACTTTCCCTCAAGCAGTTACATTGCTGTTGTTTTGTTTCTTTTCTGTGGAGGAACAGTTAGTGCATGGGGACCCCTACTCTGCCATCTTCCCAACTTGCTAATCATTTTTATATCCCTACTTAGATGCATAATTCCTCTTTAATGAAATGAAATAAGTATTCTCTCCACTTTGTGAATCCTTGACATCAGATATGTTAGAGAAGGGACCTACTCGGATTGGGGATATGGCTCCGTGGTTAAGTGGCCCTGGGTTCAAATTCCCATACCTCCCCCCCAAAAAAAAACCAATAGTAATAGAATTGAGATGTACCCCAGGTTTTCTGGATCAGTCTCCTCATTTACCAAATGAGGAAACAGGGCCTCCAAAGAGTGGTTCTTTCTGTAGTAGAGGCAGTATCAGATACAAACCATTACTTCTGGTATGCTGAGAGCCACAGCCAGCCAAAAGGAGTGGTTAAGAGGTGAGCCAGCAAGCCATTAAGATGATGATAATTAAATTATAATTGCTGTGACTGGATGATGCTGGATTGAAACAGGCTGTGTATTGAGTTGTATATGGACCCTGCTGTCGGACAATAGGGCGGCTTCTGCTGCCTCAGGCGCCTGCTACTTTGGAGTCCCCAGTGGAGTTCTGTGGGGTGCCCGTTGAGTTCGGGTGGAGCCCGGTGGAGGGTGAGAGAGTTCCCAGGGAGGCGCGTGGAGTGCTGGCTGAGTTCGGGCAATAAAGTTGTTCCTGTTGGAACCTACAAGTGCCTCGTGGAGGCTCGATTATTTTGTGCCCTGCCAGACTGCGGCACTGGTACTTAACTATTTTTTTTGCACTCCACGTTACATATTAGCCAGCTATCTAGAAGGCCCCTGGTTTTATGTTTATTGACAATGCAATTGGTAAATCAAAATAACTCATGCTTTTTTTTTTTTTTTTGGTGATAGGAATTGAATGCAAGGACACTTTGCCACTGAGATACATCCCAGCCCTTTTAAAAAATTTTATGGTGAGAGGGCCTTGCTAAGTTTTTGAGGCTGGCTTTGAATCTGTGATTCTCCTACGTCAGTCTCCTGAGTTGGTGGGATTATAGGTGTGTGCCACTGCACCCATCTCCATATTTTTTATTGGGGTACTATAGTTGTATGCAATGGTGGAATTCATTGTTACATGTTCCTACATGCACATGACAACATAACAATATTATTTGGCCAATATCATTCCCCAGTGGTTCTCCCCTCCTGCCTCCCCCTGGCTCTTTTCTTTACTCTCCTGATCTCCCTTTGACTTTCATGAGATTCCATACCCTACCACCTTTTCCTTTTTCCTCTCCACTTTTGCATGTGAGAGAAGGCATACGACCCTTGACTTTCAGAGTTTGGCTTATTTCACTTAACATAGTGTTCTCCAGTTTATTTATTTTCCTGTAAATGATATAATTTCATTCTTCTGTGTGGGTGAATAAAACTGTATTGTGTATATGTACCGCATTGTCTTTATCCAGTCATCCATTGACAGACACCTAGGCTGTTTCCCTAGTTGGGCTATTGTGAATTTTGCTACCATCAGCATGGGTATGTGTGTATGCTATAGTATGACGACTTTAATTCTTCAGGATAAATACCAAGAAGTGGTATAGCTGTGTCACATGGTTCCATTTCTAGTCTTCTGAGGAATCTCTGCAGTGATTTCCACAGTGGTTGTACTGATTTACAATCCCACCATCAGTGTAAAGGTGTTCATTTTTTCTCCACATACTCTCAAGCATTTATTATTGTTTGTATTCCTGATGACTGCCATTGTGACTGGTGTTGATGAAATCTAAATCTCAATGTAGTTTTGATTTCATTTTCCCAATTGCTAACTTTGTTGAACATTTGCATGTATTTGTTGACCATTTTTTTGTATTTCTTCTTTTGAGAACTGTCAATTTAGTCAGTTTAGTTCATTTGCCCATTTATTAATTGGGTTATTTGGTTTTTTGGTGTTAAGTTTTTTTAGTTCTTTAAATATTCTGTATATTAATCCTTTGTCAGAAGAGTAGCAAAGGTTCTCTCCCATTCTATAGGTTCTCTTCATATTGTTGGTGTTTTTCTTTTCTTTTTTTCTGTGCAGAAGCTTTTAATTTGATGCCATCCATATATTAATTTTTGGCATTATTTCCTGAGCTTTTAGAGTCTTATTGACAAAAGTTATTGCTTGCACCTATATGTTAGAATGTTGACCCCACATTTTCTTCTAGAAGTTGCAGTTTCTGATCTTATTCCTAGGTCTTTGATCCAGGGTAGAGCTAATCTCATTATTCTACATATGAATAACACCATTTGTTAAAAAGGCTCTTTTTCTTCTCTAGTGTTTTCAGCACCTTAGTCAAGGGTCAGATGACTGTATCTGAGTGGGTTTGTCTCTGTCTTCTATTCTGTACCATTGGTTAATTGTCTGTTTTATGCCAGCACTTACAGTTTTTGTTACTATAGCTCTATAGTATAATTTGAGGTCAGGTATTGTGATGTTTCCAGAATTTTTTTTATTTTTTTATTTTTATTTTTTTTTTTTTTACTTAGAATTGCTTTGGCTTGGGCTGGGGTTGTGGCTCAGCAGTAGAGCACTCACCTAGCACATGCGGGGTATTGGGTTCCATAAAAATAAATAAGTAAAATAAAGGTATTGTGTCCAACTAAAAAAATATTTAAAAAAAAATTGCTTTGGCTATTCTGAGTCTTTTATTCTTTCAAATGAATCTTAGGACTGCTTTATCTAGTTCTGTGAAGAATGTCATTGGTATTTTGATGGAGATTACATTGAATCTGTATATCGATTTTGGCAAAATGGCCATTTTAACAATATTAATTATCCATGAACATGGAGGGTCTTTCCATTTTCTTGGGTTGTCTTCAATTTCTAATATTCATTGTAGAGGTCCTTCATCTCCTTGGTTAGGTTATTCCTAGATGTTCATTTACTTGTTATTGGTCTGTTTAGGTGTTTTTTGTTCTCTTAATTCAACTTTAGTAGGTCATATATATCTAGAAATGTATCCATTTCTTCTTGGTTTCCAATTTATTGGAGTTTTCAAAACAATCCCTAATATCCTTTGAATTTCTGTGATGTCTGTGGTGATTTCTCCTTTTTCATCTCTAATTGTATCAATTTGGGTCTTTTTCTTTTGTTAGGCTATGGGCTAATCAATCTTGTTTATCTTTTTCAAAGAAACGATTCTTTGTTCATTGTTCCTTTTTAGATGTTTTTCTCAATTTCATTGATTTTTGACTCTGATAATTATTTCCTTCCATCTATTGGTTTTGGAATTGGTTTATTCTTTTTCAAGACCCTCAAGTCAAATGCATCATTAGATTTATTTGGGTTCTCTCTGATTTTCTTATGTGACGTGACACTCAGCTATCTTTCTTCTTAGTGTAAGGGTCCGGCGAAACGTCAGAGGAAGAGACCACAAAAGACTGTCTTATGCAACAGCAAAAGGGTGGGTTTATTTGGAGACCAGCATGCTGGGGCCCAGAGCTCTCTATAGCAAAGAGAGATAGAGCCCTGAGAACAGCTTAAGCAGAGCTTATATACTTTCCTTGGAGAGGGCAGGGAGAGAAGTTACATTTTGTAGTTTGGAAGTTGGAGACAGCTCTTTCTGGGAACAAGATTAGCAGACAGTCCACAGTTGGGGACAGCACATTCTGGGAACAATTCTGTGAACAAGATTAGCAAACAGTTCTTAAGATTTCAACAGTGTTTTGTTAAGCATATAGAGAAACGGAGTGACAAGTACTTATTTTATTAACCTTTCATTAGAACTGTTCTAATAATGTCCCAGAGGTTCTGGTATGTTATATCACAATTCTCATTGGATTCTAAGAATTTTTAAATTTCTCCCAATTTCTTCTATCACTTATTCATCATTCATAAGTGTGTTGTTAAATCTCCATGTGTTAAAATAGTTTTTCTAGTTTTTTTTCCTAATTTCATTTTATTATGATCAGATAAGATGCATGGACTTGTATCTTTTTCTGTGTGTCTGTATATGCTGAGTTGCTTTGTGGCCTCAAATATGTTCTATTTTGGATGTTTTCACGAGCAGATAAGAAGAAAGTATATTAAACTGATGTCAAATGAAATGTTCTATAGATGTCTGTTAAGTCCATTTGATTTAAATTTTTTAGGTCCAAAGAATCTTTACTGCATTTATGTTTGGATGAGTAATATACTGATGGGAGAGGTGTGTTGAGATCATCCACTATTATTGTACTGGGGTTGAGGCTTTAATTTCAGTAGTGTCTGTAAAGGCAAACTCTTCTTTTTGATATAAAACCAGTTAGTCCATATCAAAGGAATGTTGGCATTAGAAATCATGAATGAAAGCTAAAACTAATGAAGAAGTTTAATAAGAAGATATTTTGCTAGACTTAGAACAACTTCCCATAACTTACTGATTAATTATAAATGGAAAAATAGTACCTGTAGAGTTAGAAACCTGGCAGATACCACTGTAACTAGGGACCAAATCTGACATCACCTGGGATACATTGATTACTCTCATGTTCTGACAAGATTCCTGAAAGATCATGCCATCATTTGGTGGTATTCTGCCTTTAAGCAAAATTGTCACATATAAGCTTGAGGAAACATGAGACAACCCAAATTGAGGACATTTGATAAAATAGCTGGCCCGTGCTCCTCAAATTTAACATGCACAAGGCCCTGGGTTCAAATTTCCAGTTAAAGAGGAAAAAGAAAATGTGTAGTTCAAAGTCCTTTTCATAGAGCAGACCATGCTGAAGAATCTCAGAGCTGGAAGAGCAAGTTTATGAAACACAAAGGTAGTCTAAAGGGGCTGGGGATGTGGCTCAAGCGGTAGCGCGCTCGCCTAGCATGCGTGCGGCCCGGGTTCGATCCTCAGCACCACATACCAACAAAGATGTTGTGTCTGCCGAGAACTAAAAAATAAATATTAAAAAAAAAATTCTAAAAAAAAAAAAAAAAAAAAAGGTAGTCTAAAGAATGTTCCAGATTAAAGGATACCAGAGATGAATAGTTAAATGATGTAATACATACTCCTGAATTGGATTCTGTACTGAAGAAGAAAATATCTTCCTATTGACTAGTAGGATGATAGGTTAAATTTGAATAGGGACCAAGAATTAGACAGTAGTATTAAATTTTCTGATTTTTATAACTGTGGTTATGTTAAAAAAAAAAAAAAGGCCTTGTTTTTGGGACATGTACACTGAAATTAAAATTCAGGGGTGAAAGGACAGTGTATCTCCAGCTTTTACTCAGATAGTTTGGAAAGAGAATGTTAAAGCAAATGGGGCAAAAATGGCCTGAGTCATTGCAGCATTTTCAGATCGCTGCCAGGACAGGGCATTACAGACAACGCCCAGCATTGCACCTCAGCCCACTAGGAAGCCTGCTAGTAGGTGTGGTCAGCACTGCTTTAAGTGTGGACAGCTTGAACTACCAAAAGCCAGTTTAGGAAAATGTTGGGTTTTACTTTGTTTTTCCACAGCTGAAAATGTAGCCAAAAAATGGCAAGTGAGTCGAGAAGATCAGGACAAGGTTGCAGTTCTGTCCCAGAACAGGACAGAGAATGCACAGAAAGCTGGCCATTTTGATAAAGAGATTGTACCAGTATTTGTATCTTCTAGAAAAGGTGGGTAATAAAAACCATAATTTAAACCTTGACCTATTTATAGTAAGAATCATATATAGGAATTTTTATACATTTTTATCTTAGGTTTTTCAGATTGCAAGGATATATCCTGGTTATATCTGAATGTAGGGGAGAGGAGATGCTGTATTTATGGGACATGGTAACATAGAAAACTGTTATCAGCCATTGGCTTGTGATTATTAAGGGGCAACAGCTGACCAATTTCCCATATAAGCTAAACTAAACCTTCTCAGAAGTCAACATCCATTAATTCCTGTTGCTTCTGTGTTGACTCATATTCTAGAGAATGGATCTTCTAGAGAATGGTCACATGTCATTGTCTAACACAGAATGCTGCAATCAAGTTCCTTCATTGATAACTGACATCTTACCTCCAGGCAATCTTGAGATTGGCTGTAAGACTTCCTGATTCACTCAGTTTTAACCAGCCAAAAGTGCTATGATGCAAACTCTAGCACCTTTTGCTTTTACATCTCCCTTAGGAAAGGTTACGAATTTGGAACGTATAGTAATTGTACTTTTCTTCTATTGGAATGAGTGGGTATATATTAACAATCTTTCTGCCAAATATGAATCCTCATTTCTGGGAAACCTATCATTCCCAGGACACTCAATCTAAATCTTGGCTTCTCTTCTTGTAGGTCTCACTGAAGTTAAAACAGACGAGTTTCCTCGCCATGGGAGTAACCTTGAAGCCATGTCCAAGCTAAAGCCCTACTTTGTTACGGATGGAACAGGAACCGTCACCCCAGCTAATGCTTCAGGTTCAATTTTTGATGGGTATCTGGGGAGATATATTTTATGCAAGGTCTAACAAGTGAAGTGAATACTTTTTTATACACAAAATGGTTCTTAAAATTCATTTTAGTTTAAGGAAGAATTCTATTTGATCATTAACCTATATTGAATTTGATTTCTTGGTAGTCCAACTAGACATAGAAAATGCAGTACAAGGCTGGGGATGTGACCCAAGTGGTAGCGTGCTCGCCTGGCATGCTTGTGGCCCGGGTTCGATCCTCAGCACCACATACAAAGATGTTGTGTCTGCTGAAAACTAAAGAATATTAAAAATTCTCTTAAAAAAAAAAAGGAAAAAAAGATATACAGCTGCCTTTATGCTTTTCTAATACAGAAATTCCTAGTACCCTTCTGTGATTCCTGAGTATATTTATTCCAGTAGAGACTTCCTAAGTCTCTACTACTCCACTGCTATAACCTCTCCATTCTTATCTCTTTTTTCCAGTATGGTAACTGAACCAAGGCACTTTACCAAAGCTGCATCCACAATGCTTTTTTTTTTTTTTTTTTTTTGACAAGGTCTCGCTAAGTTGCTCAGGCTGGCCTTTAAGTTGTGATCCTCCTGCCTCAGCCTCTTATGGTTGGAATCACAGGCACATGCCACCATGCAGGGTCAAACATACCGATTCACGTTTTTTTTAGTATTGGGGCTCAAACCCAGGGCCCCATGCATGTTTCACAAATGCTCTACCACTGAGCCACATTCCTAGCCCCAAATAGCTTTTCTAAAGTCTGAATTGTGGCAAATGGCTTTGCCAAGATGGCCAAGTAATTTAATGTCTTCAAATGGAAAAGTGAAATTCTTTTAAGTAAAATTAATGAGCATCGCGGAAATGAAGTCGCTTACATTTTATAGGAATAAATGATGGTGCAGCAGCTGTGGTTCTCATGAAGAAGTCAGAAGCTAACAATCGTGGGCTTTCACCTTTAGCAGAGATTGTTTCTTGGTCACAAGTAGGTGTGGAACCTTCCATCATGGGAACAGGACCTATTCCAGCCATAAAGCAAGCTGTAAGTGTAACTTTAGATCTCATCCTTCACTCTAGGTAAGAACTCTTTAGACCAATAATCTGTGTTTCTGTATTCAGTTCACTTCACTTCTAATTTCTGCTTAGTCTTTCTACTACTTGGGATGCCAGGATTGTGCTTGGTTTTGTCAGGTTTCATCGGCTCTTTCCCTTTGTAAAACACAAGTCCTTATTGGTAGCTTTGAGTTGTTTCTTACCATGAAGAGCAGCATTCGGCTCTTTTCTATTCCATCACCTTACATGGACATTACTGACGCTACTGGTTATAATATTTATGAATTTGGAATTTTTGAGGGATGTTTTTAAACAGCACACCCTTAACCTTTTGGATAGAACTAAATCATTGGGCTGATCTAGGAACACCACATAGTGGTAATTTAAGAGATCCTTAAATGTGGAACATTATCTTCGTAAGTCAACAAACAAGGTTTAACTTTAAGCCTTTCAACCAGACCTATATCCCATTTATCTTTCTTTAGGTTGCAAAGGCAGGCTGGTCCCTGGAAGATGTTGATCTGTTTGAAATTAATGAAGCCTTTGCAGCTGTCTCTGCTGCAATAGCTAAAGAACTTGGATTAAACCCAGAGAAGGTAAATAAAAAGAAAAACCAGTATAATGAAAATATGAAATTAGATATTTTTAGGGTTGTCTGCTTTTTTTCTTACAAAGCATGACTATATTAGTTTAACAAAGGGGGAACTGTGGTTGTGGCTCAGTGGTAACGCACTTGCTTAGCATGCATGAAGCACTGGGTTAGATTCTCAGCACCACATACAAATAAAGGTCCATCAACAACTACAAAATATTTAAAAAAATAACAAAGGTTGTCACCAATGCATATCAAAGGTTATGATTTTATTTCTAAGCAGTCATGATGAAAATTGAGCTTGAAAGTTTTGACACTTAAGTGGACAAAGATATTTGGGATTTTAATCTCTATCTGGAGATCAAGGGATCTAAGAAAAATCTTTTTCTTCTTAGGTCAACATTGAGGGAGGGGCCATCGCCTTGGGCCATCCTCTTGGAGCATCTGGCTGTAGAATTCTTGTGACGCTGTTACACACATTGGAGAGAACTGGTGGAACCCGTGGTGTTGCTGCCCTGTGTGTGGGAGGTGGGATGGGAATAGCAATGTGTGTTCAGAGAGGATGAAATACTTAACAACCACACTACTTAAAGCAACCTGAACTTTTTAAACTAATAGTTTGTGATAACCAAAGTGAGGATGGAGACCATCTTCACAAAACAGAAGTTGATAGCATGCTGTACTTTAATGTATACTACTCAAGGTATAAGACATTGCATTCAACATTGTTATAAATAAAAGGGAGATTCAGATCAGTCATCAAGGGCTCCAGAGTGAACAGCATCTTCATAACCTCCATGCTTATCATCTTTACTTTCTGGGTGTAATTTAATAAGGTCATCAATCCGAAGAATGGTAATTGCCGCTTCTGTTGCAAATTTCAAGCTCTTCACTTTAACTACGGTTGGTTCAAACACTCCTGCTTGCTTGTTGTCTCGAGGTTTACCATTGATCAAATCAAGACCAATCCTACAATTAAGGTGAAATAACTGATTAAATGATTTCCCACAGGTTGCTTAGGTGGCCTGTTAATTCCAATTATTCCATTCAAATATTAATCTTGAGAAATACTGGCTTTATGGTTACACTTAACAAACACAGCACTGTGCAATACAAAAAGGAAGAAACCCTGTTCCCAGACATCTAAAACACGTTATGTGCTGCATGATAACATTTTGGTCAATGAAAGCCCAAATACAAACACTGGTCCTTCCTAGAAGATGATTACTATTGCCTATACGTTACAATGTTCTCATGATGATCACTGTGAAAAGGAGAAAAACTATATGCTTACCATTTTAGATTTTTACGTTCTGGATTAACTTGAGCCTCATTATGAAAAGCTCTTAACTTTGCAACCAGATCTATGGAGTCTTGGGCAGCATTAACTGCCAGTGTATTAGGAATAACAAGAAGAGATCTTGCAAACTCTGCAATAGCAAGCTGTTCCCGAGAGCCCTAAAAGGAGAAGATAATTAGGTTCTTTTCAAAAAGGAAAATCCTAAGGTTCACAGCAGCAATTAAGATCCCAGACAAAGCATGTTAACAAAATGCCAATTATAGCCCCTCTTGAAAATCAACTCTTACCATGCTGGTTGCATAGTTTTCAAGGTAAATGGAAAGGGCTGCTTCTACAGCACCCCCACCAGGAACGACAGATTTCGACTCCAAAACTCTTTTCACCACACAAAGAGCATCATGTAAAGAGCGCTCCATCTCATCACACATGAAATCATTTGCTCCACGTAAAATAATCGATGCAGATGTTCGTGCCTTAGTACTAATAAGAACAAAAAGTGAAACTGTTAAAAAAGAACATTTATGAATACTGTACAAAAAGAATGTCTAGGGCTGGGATGTAGCTTTGTGATAGCTCTACCACAGTTGTCTAGCAAGCTCAAGGAATTGGGGTTCAATCCCCAGCATGGTAAAAAGTGAAAAAAGAGGGCTGGGGTTGTGGCTCAGTGGTAGAGCATTTGTCCAAACAAAAGAATATATATATATAAAATATAAAACACTGTCTAGACCATGCAGAAGAGATGAAAGTAACTTCACCTCAATTTACAATGGCCCAATATTGTTTTATCCCACGCGTATAACTGCTTATATCACTGAGAGACTATAGCAGCAAATAAATGGGAAGGAAATTTTTTACTCAATGAAATCTGTATAGCTTTAATTTGGAAAATAGTTCTTACTTTTTGATTAAGATTAATTCATCATCACAAATTCTCTCCTGGACCACTTCTTCTGCTTGTCCCAACATTGTAGCTTCAAAAGTTTCTTCACCTTCCAAATTGGCCAGGGTTGACAGAATAGTTGCTATAGGAGTTAAGAAGATCTCTAAATATTGTTTCCCATGATATTAAAGTCTTAAGAAACATTTATGATAAAAGTGATGCATTACAAATTAAAGGTTTACAGCTAATTATCAGATAATTAATAAGAGTTATATTTTATACTAACATGAAACTATATCATTTTGAAGTGAATAAAATCAGTTTATGAATTCCCAACAAACTAAAGAACTTTTCCAGTTCATGAAAAATAGCTCTATATTTATTGTTGCCAGTGCTGAGTGTTTTTGAAGCTACTCAGTGCCAGTACTCCAATGTAAGGCTTGTGCCAGGGAATGCATATCAACACAAGGTTTTTTATTCAAGATCTTGCGGTTGTAGTACCTCCAGAAGCTTTAGCAATACGCTTAAGATCCTTTTTCAAAACTCTTCTAACTGCCATGGCGCCAGCCTCCACAAAGTACTTCAGACACATATCATCAATTCCACCAGTGGTCAGAATAACGTTGGCACCAGTTGCCAGGATCTTCTGAATTCTCTCCTTGGTGATATCTGATTCTCTACAGAGAAAGTATTTTCGTTAACTCGTTACTTTCTGTTTTTTAATACTACAACTCTTAACTTCCGTCAAATACTTTTCACAAAGATTAGTGTAGCTCAATTGTGCAGTGCTTGCTTAGCATGCACAAAGACTTGGGTTCAATTACCAGCACCACAAAATAAAAACTCCAAAATACTTACCATGAAATAACTGTAGGCTAAGTTATATCAACTGTTCTTTCCTACCCAGAAGCAAAATTAAAATTAACCACTTTGCTCTCCTCAACTCCAATTTGAGTTCCTATCAAGTATGGTTAGAAAGAAATAAGAGGCCCTGCCTTCAAGAATCTTATAGATTAAAGAGTCTAGATGGCTAAGATGCTGGTGTTTCTAAGCAACAGTAGTATTACCAAATCTCTTTTTACATGGAGTGAGGACCTGAACCCAGGGCCTCATGCATGTTAGGTAAGTACCAAATACTGTACCTCTGAACCATACCCCGCTATCCTTTGAATCTGTATTTTCAAAAGGATGCCAATGTCCATATGAAAGTTGCAGTGGAAAGATTAAGGACTGAAGACAAGGGGACAGTAACTGGAGAGACAGAAGTATCTCTCATGAGGACCCACAGCATGAACGAAAGTCAAACTACAGGCACAGGTAAATGGGAGGTATGGGCTTGGGGCAGGTTGGAAAATAAAGAGCACAGTTTGGGATGTTGTAAGTTTAAAGTCTCTGTTATTCAGGGAAGGCTACAAAGAGGAAGTCAGTATATAAATCATAAGCAACTCTAGTAAGGAAATACAGATTCAAAGTCAATATACAATTGAAGTCATGGAGTAGATGAGATTATTCAAAGATTTTTTTCAAATAGTCAATCATGCATTCATTTTGGTCAATGACAGGCCAAATAAACAACAGTGGTCCTATAAAAAATTATAATGAAGCTGAAAAATCCTTATCACCTACTAGCATTATAGCAGCTATCTTGTCACAATGCAGTGGACACACGTATGTAGTGACGATTATTATAAACTAATGACACTTATCAGTTGTATTAAAGCACAATCAAGCACAGTACATAAAACTTAAATGATCAAAAACGACTGTTACTCGCCTGTAGACTTACCATACTTATTGCCTCTGCCTCTCAGGTGAGACTACAGACTACAAGTATGTACCACCATACTTAGCTTGTTTATTATTGTATAGAGTACTACTTACTCACCCGGTCTACTAAATAAGTACTGTGTACCAGATACTGAAGAACCAAGGCTACAAAGCCAAAGAAATAATTCCATCTCTATATTCAGAACTCACATTACAGTTGTATACATAGCAGAAACTGTGTAAGCCCAAGAAGACAAAGACTGGGAATAACCCAGATTGAGGGAAAGCCTCCCCTCTTTAAAGGCATGTTAAGACAGAATTGGCCAAAGGCTTGATAAAGATCAAGAAAAAGGAGGCTGAAGATGTCAACTGACCTTCATGCTAGTGTTATTATTAGTGACCCTGACACTGGAGAAGAGGGATGAAAAAGGGATCGAAAAGTAAAGTCCCAGCAAACATGTTTATATCACTCTTGTGGCACCTGCTTGATAAGAAAGGACAGGGAATAACTGTATCAGGTGGATGAGCAAAAAGCTTTAAGGACAGGAGAGCTCCAAGTGGAATCCAGCAAAGGAAGAGTTGAGTTAAAGATGCAGTTGTTAAAGAACAATCAATGAAGGAGGGCTTTAAGGGAACAGACTCTGGAAAACATACTGCTGGAGAATTCCCCTATGATAGAAGGAAAGAGTAAAAGGATACACATGCATATAGATTTCGAAGATGGGCAGCATTTCTAGCTTTTGGCAAAGATTTCTTGCAGTCTTTGGTTAGTTGTTTATTCAAAGTAACCAAATAGCAAAAAGTAAATAAATAAATTAAAATAAAAATACACTTCCAAGAAGAAGTAGAGAATAGAACAGCAGATATCAAAGTCTGGGAAGGGTGTGGGGGAGAGATGCAAAAAGTTTAATGGGTATAGGGACAGGAAGAACAACTAACTGCAGAGAGGATTCTGAATGTTCCCAATACAAATAAATGTCTGAGGCAACAGATGATGATTATCCTGGTCTGATCATTACCCAAAGTGAAGCCACACTGCACTCAAATATGTAGTTACTACATGTTAAAAATAATAGTAATAATAATAAAAAAATGAATGTGGATAAAGTGGAAGAAAGCCAGCAAAATCCCTGGGAGCAAACTACCTTCACAACTAGCTCTTCCTGTATGCCAATCGAGTAACACCATCTGCAGTCCATAGTATCCAGTATACAGTAACAAAAAGTCTGAACTGCTTCTTTGAGGAAATAGGTTCTTGGCTTTTATACCTTTAATCTCAAATCAATTCATAAAGCCAAAAATTCCACAAAAAGTTCAATTTTCACAGAAGTCATAGCACCCCAAATCCCTTTTAAAACATCATCACATTTCCTATTTTTTTCCTAGAGGTTCATGTAGAACAGTTTGATTTGGGTAAATGTTAAGTTTTCCAAAACTCTGACTTAAAGTCCAGTTCTGTAAATACTATGTTCTGCCACACTGTAAGCCATCAGAATGATGACTGTTCTGTCCTATGAGAAAACTCATTCTTTCCAGTCTACTGTCAGGAGTTTTACAAACACTCCTAACAAAGGTAAAAAATCTCTCAATATAGCGCCAGGTGCAGTGATGCGTATCTGTAGTCCTGGCAGAGGAAGGCTGAGGCAGGAGGATCACAAGTTCAAATCCAGCCTCAGCAAAATTGAGTTGCTAAGCAACGCAGTGAGACCCAGTCTTTAAATAAAATACAAAATAAGGCTGGGGATGTGGCTCAGTGGTCGCCAAGAACCTGTGTTCAATCCCCAGTACTAATAGATTAAAAAACAAAACAAAACAACCCCTCAACATACCTCTGTCTAATTTGGTCCAATTTTTCAGGGTCTGTAATAATCACTTGTACACCAAGCTTCATTTTTGTTTTCTGTAGGCTGAAGTCAAGGCAAGCAATTTTTGCATTAACTATTCTCTTGGGCATGCCTATAAGTGAACATAATATTTTGTGATAACTATAACAATATTCAGTTCATATAATACACCTATTCCTAAAATTAAAAGAATAAAAATTATTAAGCCTTAAATATAAAGGCATTAAGGGGAGATAATTTCTTTTAATTTCCACTCATCTTAACTTTTTTTATGTGCTCAAGTTACAAAAGATGTATTTTAACTATAGAAATCTCATTCTATGATTAAATCTCAAACCTTACCCTGAGATCCCACCACACAGTTAAGTGCATAGCCACTGATCAGCATGCTCTCCATCTGACTTCTCCCATGGGCTTTCAGAATATTAACAGAATTGATAGGATAGCGAGGCTGGCCTCTTATATCTGTGTATTTAATAGCAAGTACAGCATCTACTACCATATTAGAGAAGAAATCACCATCTCTAAGCTGATAGTTAAGGATAACAACAGAACGAATGAACAAAGGGTACACATAAAAAAAAAAAAAAAAAATCAAAGGCAATTGAAAGTGACTTTCTTTTTAGCAATTTCATCAAAGAAAAAAAATTTACCAAAGTGGCTTATTACTTATCACCATCCACAATTCATATCACTTACACATGCTTTACATTATATTTTTACCCTTGAAATACAAAGAAAACAACAGGCAATTTCAACACAATGTCATGTCTCTGACAGATTTATCAATTTGCATTAAATTGATATTTAAAACTTTTACTGTTTAAAAAAACCCCCCCAAACCTAAATCAGGTTCAATCCCTTGCACTCTACCCACCAAAGGGGTAGGGGTGCTAAACTTTACTTGGATGCAAGGATACATTCCAATAATTTTGGAAGACATGGAAGTCTTAGCAGCATTAATCAGGCAATCTCTTCCAAGTTCATCTGTGTTAATAATTAAGTTTTCACTGATATAGCGCACTGCTTCCCTGTTTAAAATAATGGACAGAAAAAAAAAAGCCAATTCAGTACTCAAACCTTTTAATGTTATCACATTAAAAAAGACACTTTTTATATTTATTTTTTAGTTATGAGTGGACACAATATCTTTTTTTTATTTTTATGTGGTGCTGAGGATCGAACCCAGTGCCTCACATATGCGATGCGAGGCCAGTGCTCTCCTCTGAGCCACAATCCCAGCCCTAATGTTAATCACATGTAACAGTTTCAAAATTTGAAAGGAAAGGACTTTTTGTTCAGCCATTTCATATAGAAGGAGAACACTTGAAAATCCTCCCTCTTCAGATCATGGCAACTTTAATCTATCCCATAAGCATAGCCACTAAAGTCTATTATTAGAAGAAAATGTGGTAGTCATATGGGAAAAAACATTACTGGCTCTAGTTCAAGTGTTACTTGGTTGTTAAAACACAACTTTTTCAAACCAAAATTTAATTATTAATCAAAACGTTAAAACACTATTTATAACTACTGTGTCAAATAAAAAATTCCTGAGAATGCAAACAATCTTACTTGCAAGCAAGTCGATAGCCACTAATAACTGATGTGGGATGAATTTTCTGTTTGACCAATTCATCTGCATTTTTCAGAAGTTCTGCTGCAATAATAACCTGTTGAGAAAACAGTCATGCTAAGATGTCTGGCACTGGATATATCATGCACCCACAAAAGCAACACTAAAGTCGTCAGGTATTATTAACCAGAATGGTGAGTGATGGAGAAATGAATAAGTGGCTATTAAAAATATGAAAAAAGGAAAACATTACAAAATATTCTGTATGTCAATGGCCAAACCCAACAGATGAAAGTCAGAAAAATGTTCTAAGAAACTAGTTCATCAGTAAAACGGAAGACAACAAATACATCTATTACCTTTAGAGATTAAATGCCCAATGGAAGCTAAATTGCTATTGAAATGACTTGGACTGTTTTAGACTTTTGGGTTAACTCCTTTTAAGGAATGCTAAAAATGTCTTTTAATTAGGCTTTTAGAGCTAAGGATATAGTTTGGAGGCAGACTGCTTGCTACATCCAATCATTATGACTGCCTTTTGCATGCAAAATAAATAAATAGTATTTTTTAAAAAAACATATATCATCCTCTCCTTCATTTTTCCCTCCTCCTTTTGGTGGAGTTTGAACCCAGGAGCATTTAACCACTGAGCCATATCCCTAGCCCTACTCCCCCTTTTTTGGGTACAGGGATACTGGGGACTGAACCAAGGGGCACTCAACAACTGAGCCACATCTCAACCCTTTTTTGTATTTTATTTAGAGACAGGGTCTGGCTAAATTGCCAGAGACTGGCTTTGAATTTGTGATCTCCCAGTCTCACAACCTTGCAAGCTGCTGTGATTACAGGTATAGACCACCAGCTGGGTCACGGGGTTCTTTAGATAATTACAATAGCAAAGATTTTAGACATTTCCAAGCCTCAGGTGATGGTGGGTAAGAGAAAATACATTTCAGAAGCCATAAAAAAAAAAAAAAAAACCCTTATGTATTAATACTAAGAGAAAAAAAAGTCCCCCAAACGTGTGAAATCCAATATTTAAAATGACGCTGAATTTAATTAGTTTGAGTTTCTTTTCTACTTTTATTGCTCAAACTAGCTATAATTATCAAGTTTTGTTTCTGAAGCACTGCTTGAGAAACATACCGTTTTCCTTTTTAAATATATAACTTATTTCTGGCCCACAGCTTCAAATGGGATAAAAATAATTATTCTTTAGCCCCTCTCCCAGGCGACTACCTACCACTGAGGTAGTTCCATCTCCAACTTCTTTGTCCTGCAGATCAGCCAGCTCACAAAGAACTTTAGCAGCAGGATGTTCTACCTCCAGTAACTTCAGGATGGTAGCACCATCGTTTGTAATGGTTACATCCTACGGAAATTTCCAGGAAAAGTGAGATAAATTCAGATATCCTTATTATGACACATTCATCTTTGATATACTTTCCAATATCAGGTTCTGAAGAAAACAACTTGCAGAAAAAAAAAAAAACTTCATATCTTTTCTTTTTAGAGCAATCAACACAACAGATATACTTACACCAATATCATCCACCAACATTTTATCCAAGCCAACTGGACCAAGAGAACTCTTAACGATATTGGCAATAGAAGCTGCAGCCATAACTGTAGACAGTTAATGAAAAAAGTACAGTAAAATCAGAAATGCACAGCTCTAAAGGACAGTCATCTCACCCACAGAAGCACAATAACATCTCACAAGCTCCAAACTGCTCGGTTCTACAAACGCGTCCTAAGGAAGGGGACGGGCAAATTTCGTCCTGAGCGTAGGAGGGACGTCCCGTTTTTAAGGGTTCGCTGCCCGGCTGGGCGTCCCGTTATTCTACGGCAGTCGCCGAGGGTCGGGGCGACTTCCGCGGGAACACGTCGCCCCGAACTACGCGGGCACTCGCCCGCCTGCAGTTCCGACTGGGCCTAGTCGCTGGTGGACGATCCCCGACGGACAAAAGGGGGCGCGGGCGGCGGGCACGTGTCTCCGCACCGCTCCCGCGAGTTGGGAACGCCGGCGGCGCCCTTGGCGTCCTCCCCGACGGCGAGGCCCCGCACGGCGACAACCGCCCGGGTCGCACCGGGCCGCGCCCTCGGGAGCCCCTTCCGCCGAGGGAGACGCGAGGGCGAGGGCAGGGAGCCGCGGGCCGCCCGGGCAGGCTCAGGCCTCGCCCGCCCTTACCGTTCTGGGAGCGGATGGCCTCCCCAGTGCTGCGGTCCCCAAACACGGACAAAGGCCCCTCCATCTTCGCGGCAGGGTTTGCGTCGAATTTCACTCACACCGCGGGCAACCCGTATCTTAATCCCCAGGCCGGGCGGTGGCCACTAGAGAAGTGGCGGCGGCGTGGAGAGACCCGAGCGGCGCCGCGGGGGCTGCTGGGTAACTCCGCCCCGCCCGCTGCCTCACTCCTCAGGCTCGGCCGCAAGGCCTGGCGGGAAAAGAAGGGCGGGAACCGGGAGAAACAGGAAAACCAGCTTCAACTCAACGGAAATCAGAGGACCAAAAAGGGGCAGGTTCAGTAATTTTGCCCAATTAGAGACCGGAAGAGAAAGGACGCTGAGGGAGGAACGGTTGTCAGGAGTTGGAGGACGCTGGAAGTAGGAAGTACTCTTCTGCGGGCAAGGTTACGCATGCGCGTGTGCACATTCTCGTATCTTCTGGAAAAGTTGGACAGTGGGGCGGAGTTTGAAATTGTGTTACAAGAACGAGGCGGGCTCTTCTTCACGGTAGAGCTGGGCTTCTAGTGGGCTCTTTAACCTTGTGCTCTTGCCTTTCTTAAATACTCGTTCGGGAAGCTTGCGGCAAATTGGGCTTTGTTGTGGGACTAACAGGCATGACCTTGCGAGTCTGCACTTGGTTAGTATGGGGCCAGGTTTTCCAAGGGCCACAGGGGACAGGCTTCAGTTCCCAAAAGACGGCACCCTTTTTGAGGAAAAAGTGTGAACAATGCTCTGCCTCATTTCCTCCCAATACCCAATTACTGTGTCCACGCTACAATGATGGGCTTAAGGGACCAGACAACCCAAATACGGTGACTTCAAGTTTTGTCTTGGGGGCCGAGCTTGGTGTAAAGGGTAGTCTGCAACAAACTGCGTTTCTATCAGGTGATTGGTTGGCGCCTAGCGTGATTGCGCCTCGACGTAAGCACTGATTGGTGGAGCGGGGTAATATGCGGCAGGGGCCTTGTTGGTTTGACGCTTCAAGGACATGCGCGCTTCGACTTTTCCCTGAGTTAATATGGCGGGTTAGCCGCTGAGACAACCGGAAGGAAAAAGAGGCGAGGCTTTGCCGGTGATCTCCTCAGCGATGGCACTTCGGCCGCGGCTCTGGAAGTTGGTGTTGGTTCGCAGGAATCTGGGTAATTAATCCCGCCCCGCTTGCCAGCCTACTCCCCGGGGCCTGGCCAGTAGATGCGAATCTGCGTGTCCTCTTCTGTTCGACTTGTCCCGAGAAGAAGCAAACGCGCCCTGGGCGCTCCCTCGGGACCCGAGGACCGGGGAGCGGAGGCGGTGGAGTTTAGGCCGGCCCCGGTGTCCACGGCGGTCGTGCTTAAGCTCCATGTGGCCGTGTCCGTTCCCCAGAGCGCGGGTTTGCAGCCCTCTGCACCACGCCGGCGGCGGAGCCCCACGCTGAGCCCCTGGGAAATGAAGCCGTCGCGCCCGAGTTCACCAACAGGAACCCCCGGAACCTGGAGCTCTTGGCTGTGGCCAGGAAGGAGCGGGGCTGGGGGACAGTGTGGCCCTCGCGTGAGTTCTGGCACAGGTAACCAAGTCAGCCTGCGACGGCCCGACCGAGTAGCGCCGCGCCTCACAGATTGCTTTGCTCAGCAGGACGGTGCGGGACGGTGCAGGACGTCGGGGATTCGCCCCGGGGCGCCTCGCACGTGCCTAGAGGCAGGACCGGCGGAGGGGTCCCAACCCTTGAACCTACGGGCGCCCTGCAGACGATAGTGTGGGCTTGGGGAGCTGCGTGCTTACCAGGGTCGCGGAGGAGGTGACGAGGTCTGAAAGATAGAAGAAGGAGCGTTCTAGCAGAGGCAGCTGGGTGTGACTGCTCTTTGTGGGTGGGTGGGAGAATCCGTAGGCCTGTGTATCTGAGTTGTTTGGGCAAAGCGGGGAAGTTGAAATTGGAGAAGCACGTAGAAGGAGGTTAAGTCATTAGCTTTGCAAGTTAAGGTAACCAGTGAGATTGGAAACTGCAAGATTTAAAATTTGAGCCTGAACGATCTGGTTTTTAAAGTTCATTCTAAGGTTTGGGGTAGAGTGCTTGCCTAGCAAGTGGGAAGTCCTGCAAAAGGAGAATAAAAATAATTCTAGCTGCTTTAGGGAGAATAAACTTTTTTAAAGAGTGGGAGTAAAAGGAGGAAGACACACATGTCTTGTGCATGGTAGGCAACTGCTCTACAAATGAACTACATCCCCCAGCCCCTTGGTGGGTTATTGAAAATATTTGCCAGGAACTATATAAAAAATGTATTGTTCATTTAATCCTTAAAATTACTTCATGGAGCAGGTACAATAATTTTCTCCATTTTACAGGAACGGGGCAGTTGGGGGAGACATCATTAGTGACTGCCAGAGCTAAGATTCAAACATATTTTATATGACCTAGAACCATGACACTAAATTATTACCACTATGCTGCAGGAAATAGATATTATTTCCTTGATGAAGATTTGTTAGCGTTTTTCCTGTTGTGTGTGTAGTGCTGGATATTGAACCCAGGGTCTCACATCAGGCAAGCACATTACCACCGAGCCACATCTCTAGACCCCTGGAGTAGAATTATTTCTAAAGGACTACACACAGTTATCAGGACAAGTTAGTAATCATAATTATGTAAATGCATTTATTTATTCAGCAAATGTTGGGCCTGTATCACTAGGCATTGTGCTAGATGTAGGAAAAATAATGATAGAGCATAAGACTAAAGGGCTCACTAGAACCCCAGTTCTACCATGGAAAAGGGCTTGCCCTTTCTGAAATTCTTGTCACGGAAGTTTTTATAGTTTCCTGATGGAAAGCAGAATGAGCATGATGTCATAATTGCTATGATACATTTTTGCTTAGAGGATATAGGGAGGAGTCAAAGGGAGGAGGCAGTTCACTTTTGAAATAACCTGGATCTTAAGTCTAAAATTCTTTTGAAACATCCAACATTTCCTTCACTTAATATTTGAATCGTTTAAATTAGACTTATTTCCCCCCACTCACTGGGTCTGCCCTATTTACCAAATTATCACTACAGAATTTTGAAAGTCTAGGAAATGACCTTAGAGATGGAGTCCTACCTCTTCATTGAATACATAGTTGAAGACAAGGATCTTAAAACTGTGGCCTATGCAACTTTCCATGAAGTATAATTTTTATTAGCACCACCAGCAAAAACAAGAGAACCCACAGTTCCAAATCTAGTGCCTTTCCTGCTTTGCCTTAGGAGTGCTAGTGAAGATCTTCTAATTTGAGTGTTTTCTTTAATTTGAGCTTAATTTAATTTTGATCTGGAGGTACGAATCAGTATTTGTATACTGATTGTGTATGTGTATACACAAAGCCCTGAGTTTAATCCAGTAGTAAAAAAAAAAAAAAAAAAGTGGAACAGCCATCCCTAGGTATGCACAGGGGATTAGATTAAATATCTTACATAAAATGGCACAGTATTTACATATAATTTATATTCTCCTGTTACTTAAAACCATTTCTAGATTGCTTATAATACCGAAAACAATGTAACTGCTATGCAAATATTTATTATACTGTATTGTTTAGGAAATAGTGACAAGAAAAGTCTGTGTATGTTCAGTACAGATATAATTTTTTCCCTCAGATATTTTCCACCTGTAGTTGGTTGAATCCAATGATTTGTAACCCCATGTTATAAAACCCCACAGGGACTAGTTTTATATGTATCCTTCTAGAGTTATGCATATAAGCAAACATGTCTTTTTTAAAAAATTATTCTTGTTAAATCATAAACATTGTTCTAGAATGTTCTTTAGCCCTCCCACCACTCCCTAAGCATATACTTAAAAATACGCCTTGTAGATCCTTCTTCCTGGTGGATAGGATTGGTTCTGGAGCCAGATCCCTAGACCTAAAGCCTGGCTCCATTGCTCCCTAGTTGTAATGTTATGTTATTTTTCTGTGTCAGTTTCTGTAGTTTAAAAAACACATGGAATGCCAGAAGCAGTGACGCATACCTGTAATCCCAGCTGCTCCAGAGGCTGAGGCAGGAGGATCTTGAGTTCAAAACCAGCCTTAGCAAAAAGTGAGGCATTAAACAACCCAGTAAGACCCTGTCTCTAAATAAAATACAAAATAGGGCTGGGGATGTGGCTCAGTAGCCCAGTACCCCTGAGTTTAATCCTCAGTACCCAAGTGAAAGAAAAGCAAATGGAAGTAAGATGGGATTATTTTGAGACATGAGCTATACCTATAAACAATTAGGATAAACTTAACACAGTAAGTGCTCATCAGTGTTAGCTATTGTAATCATAAAATGTTACCTCTTTTTAGTGACTGTATAAAAAACATGGCATGCATGTTTTAGTTAACTAGCTCCCTATTGATGATTATCTTTTATGATTACAGTGTTGTAATGAATTGTCTCATCCATTCATTTTTTTTAATCGGAGATTGGGTGTATATTTTCCTGGATTTAAATGTCATTAATATTTTCTGTTCCTTTGAACAGTGTTCAGATCTTTTACTTCTTAAGTTATTGGTAAATTTCTTATTTATTACAGGAGATTCTATAAAAACCATGATTGATTTCACATTTAAACAGGCTTATCTTTTTTGACATTATAAAAAAAAAATTTTCCTTATTTTCTTTTAGTACTCTTCTGATTTCGGTTTTTACTTTTAAATCTTTGCCCCATTTTTCATTCATTTTGGTGTTGGCTGGAAAATAAAAGCACAGAGTAAGTATATCCTTATCCAGGATATAGTCAGCAACTTAGTTGCATCTCTTCAAGATTCCATTTTTGAAGTATATGTATAAAAAGTAAGACTCAGCTCTTCAGAAATACCAAGTTTCTCCTTGATACTTGAGGGTAAGTGCAAATATTTGATTTATTGTTATTGAGAATAGTATCATTAAAGACAGGGAAAACACCTGTCTCAAGTAAAAAGCCAAGTAAGTATGTTGAAGTAAATCAACCATCCATTGAATTCTCAAGGGATACTTAGGCATTCATTCACTTGAAGTAACTTAACTTTAGGATGGATAGATGGATAGTTTTTTGACTTTTATCCTCTTCTCTTCCCATTTAGACTGCGAGTTATAAAGACTCAGCATCATGTAGAAGCGATTGTAGAGCATCGAAATGGCAAGGTTGTGGTTTCAGCATCTACTCGTGAATGGGCTATTAAAAAGCATCTTTACAGAACCAGAAATGTGGTTGCTTGTGAGAGCATAGGACGAGTGCTGGCAGAGCGGTGCTTAGAGGCAGGAATCAACTTCATGGTCTACCAGCCAACCCCTTGGGAGGCAGCTTCAGACTCGGTATTTTTTTTTTTTTTTCAATATTTTTTAGTTGTTGATGGACCTTTTTTTTTATTTATTTGTTTGTTCATTTATATGCACTGCTGAAAATTGAACCCAGTGCCTCACACGTGCTTTGCAACTTCTCTTATCACTGAGCTAGAACCTTAGCCCCCAGACTTGGTATTTTTGTTTCCATTTGTGTTTACTAAAAAAGTATTTTAGGGCTTGGGATGTAGCTCAGAGGTAGAGGGCTTCCCTAGCATGTGTGAGGCCCTGAGTTTGATTGCTGGCACTGAAAAAAAATTCTAAGAGGCATTGTATTGATTCTTGATGTTAGGTACTTATATAATAATAGTTTCCAAGTGTTCTCCATTTTGGACCCTGGGGTGAGTATTCTGACATTACCTTATTTAATCCTTACAGCAGTCTAGCGTTAGGGACCAATTATTCCTGTTCTATACACAAATGAACTGAGGTCAGAGTCATTGTTTGGTTGATTTCAGAGTGACTGATTCTCTAGCCCATCATGTCATCATGTTTATGTATTGACATCTTGTGATGTATTTCAGAATGCTGCTGATCCCTGACATTTCTCAATTCCTTTTTTTCTTACCTGTGTCATTCTTAAGATCCTTCTCTGAACAACCAGTGTAGGCTGGGAAGTTAGCAAGAGCACATCAGTTGTTATTTCTTTGTCTCTTGGAAAGCAAAGTTTATTTTCAGCTTACTGATGAGCTTTATTTTTTCCTTTTTTTTCCCCCTGATTTTTAAAACAAGATGAAACGCTTACAAAGTGCCATGACAGAAGGTGGTGTAGTGCTACAGGAACCTCGGAGGATCTATGAGTGAAATAGAAGCATAGAAGTTTTGAACACATAAATGTAAAACTATCAGCTTCTACAGCTGTCTAAGAAAGCATCTGGAAGAAAAACGAGCTTGGAAGTTTTGTAACAACGGAGTTCAGTGGAAGATTATTTGTAGTTATGGTCATCCCCCTCCCCTTTTGTGTGTGGTGGTTTTTTTTGTTTTAATCAAATGCTAAATACTGTCTCCTCTTGGAGGTGAGAAGTACAAAGCAGACACCGGTTAACTTTTGAAGGACAAATTAAAAATTGCTTGTAAGTTACCAAATAAAGGCATATAAGAACTATTGTTTTCTGGTTATATGAAGTTTCTTGCCTGTGAGCTCACTATTTTAAGGGTAACATCTGATGTTTGTGTAAAGCACTTATTACTACATCGGCTCATGATGAGTGATCCCAGTGAGTTACTTGCTGCTCAGATTGTGGGGCTGATTTTTTTTAAAGTGGGAGATGTCACTATCAGTCTAAATTTAGAATCTTAGGATAAGAGGGCCCTTGATTCCCAGTGTTTGGAGAGGCAAATTTGAGAGTTAAAGGTGCCCTGAGGAACTTCAAATGGAAGTGGAAAGGAAGGGTAGTGTGTGCTCAGATTGCTGTGAAGTGAATAATACAGGAAGCAAAGTGTTAACTGTTTCCAGCTACCTGGGGAAAATTAATTGCTTAAGTAATTAAGGTGGCTTTGAAAGCATAATTTTCCCAATTTTTAGGTGTGTTCACCAATTACACATTTATTTAAAAATGAAATGCCATCAATCTGAATATGCAATGTAATTTTTGAAAGACGAGTCTCTTAACTCTCTTAACAGTGTGACTTACGTTGAGACTTTCAGCATCCAATGGTTTACTAGTCCCTTTTGATAAATAAATATCCCTGTGAGGACGTTCAATCTTACAGATTATTATTATTGCTTCAAAGATTTGAAGATAACTGTTCTAGGAAGGTGTTTACATAGAAATCTAGAATTCAAGGGAAGACGTGTAAGAAAGATTGTGTACTAGTGAGTGAAAATTAGCTAACAAAAACAGGGCCTCCCCTGGGTGTAGGCGTGGAGGTGGGAATTGCCGCAGGGAGTAGGCGAGTGCTAGACAATCTGGGCGCCAAGGACACCTTCAGTCTAACTGGCAGCTCTTCTTTGCAAACGACCTTCACCTTGGGAGCAAGTTAGGCTCTAGGCCGGTGGGCAGGGGCAGGTGCAGGCTATGCGGCTGCCGCGCGGGGTGGGCGGGTTTCCACGTGCACGAGCCCTTTAAGGCCCCGCGCAGCGGAAGCGCGTGGGTACTACGTGGCCTCACTGGCGCCCACGGCCCAGCGGCCATGGACTTGGGCGCAGAGGAGTTTGAGCAGAACCTCCCCTTCCTGCAGGAGCTCGTCCAGGACGCGGACTTTGTGGGTAAGGTATCGGGGACTGCGGGCCCGGTCACCAGAGTGGACCAGCTGGAGGACGGGGTAGCACAGGTGGGATACGGTTGTGGCCAGGCCGCAGGGGGCTCAAAGCGGCCCCTGCCCCTCGGAGGGACAGGCGGACTTCTTACGCCCGCAGGCAGGGGGGTGATAGGCATCGCTCACAGGAGTGTTGAGTAGCCCTGATGTCTTGGGCCAGACTCCCTGAGGTCCAGGTACACCCCCATGGTTTGGCTGGTCCTTGCCTCGGTTCCCTCCATTTTCCCCTTTTGCCCCCACCTGGCCTCTCGAACACAAAATGAGCAACGTGCTTAGGCCACCTGTGGCTTCCGCACTGTGGAGTGGTGACTGCCCTGTGCTTGGGGACTCCTCTATCTTTTGCCTCCCCCTTAGGTCTGGACATAGAGTTCACTGGCCTTCGTTCTAGCCTTTCGGGACCGCAGCAGATCAGGTAAAGCTAAAGCTGTCTTAAAGCCCAAAGAGCTGGCTGGCCTGTGTCCCCCAGCCAGACCAACATGATTCTCAGCAGCGCAGGGTTGGCTTCCCTGGGTGGGGCAGCTCAGTTTGTGTGGGCTGCTCCCACCTGTGGGACCTAGTATTAGTCCCCTAATGCTGGTAGTATTCCCTAGTTTCTGTAATAAGGAAAAGATGTGACCCCTGGTTGAGTGGCCAAGTGAGCCTGCTCTGGAGCCCTAGTGTCTTGACCAGATCTTGTTGATGCCTGTTTTTTCAGTCTTTTTGATTTGCCATCCGAGTGGTACCTAAAGACCCGCCAGAGTGTTCAGCAGTTTACCATCTGTCAGATTGGTGAGTCTGAGGGTCATCTCTTCCTTATGCATCTGTTAAGAAGATATTGTCTTTGTTTCCTATTGGTGAAAATGGCTTTGTCACTTTTTCAAACACATTGGCTATCATTTTTGTATTCTTCTGTTTTTGACTTTAGATCCAACACTTTGGAGTAAGCAGAAAATTTAACCAACATTAAGTAACAATTACTGTTGTTCCTTGTTCCGTCTTTCAACTAAAAATGGGTGTATGATTTTGGACATATGATTATATCACAAATATTTTGTTTTTCCCTTTGTTTTTACTTCATGGAGTTTGGGGTTTGGAGATCTATATATCAGCACATACAAACATGTTCATTTAACAGCACATAGTATTACAAACTATCAATGTATCTGTTAATCTGCTAGTAAGCATGTTTCAATTACATTTTTGTACAATTAAACAGACTTGCACTGACTGCCTTGGTGTTTATATATATGATCCTGTACTTTTGTGAGTATATGCATCTGAGATACTTTTAGCAGCGGAATTGCAAAGTTACAGTATGTGTTGGAATATTGAAGTAATGATATGTAGTTTAGCATTTTGTTGTAAACGCAGGGCTCTACCACTGAGCTACACCCCCAGCCCTCACTAAGTTTTTGTTGTTTACACCAATAGAGAATGTGTCTGTTTCTCCAACACTGGATATTATCGGTCTGCAACTTTTGTCCACCTGGTAAAGGAAAAATGATTGTTAGTCTGTTTACATCTTATGATAGAAATGTTGACAACCTTTTCTATAAAGGGCTCCATAGAGAATATTTTAGATCTTGCAGACAATGTGATTTCTGTTATAGCTACTCAGTCTTACCCTTGTAATGTGAAATCGGCTGCACATAACATATAAACCCATGAGCATGGCCCTATTCCTGTAAAAAGCTTTTTCATAAAAGCAGACTTTGGGCCAGAGTCTACTGACTAGCTTTCACTATGGATGACACTGGACATCTGTTTTCCTCCCTACCCTTGTCCTTTGCTGTTTCTCTTAACTGTGTGATTTCTGAAAAGTGTGGACAACAGCTCTTGGTGCTCTTGGTTATGTTCTGTTGTTCACCCCCCAACACACACACCATTTTGAATTTTTCTTTTATCTTTTGGTAATAGTCATTTAAAAGCTGTTAAATTTGTAAGACTTACTTTATGGGTTTTGGTGTTTCCTCTGGTTAGTTTTAAAACTATGAAAATTGATTTTTTTTTTTAAATACTTGTTTGAAGAACAGGCCATAGTTGTCTTTTTTGTGGGGGGATAGGAGGATATTGGGGACTTAATCCAGGGGCATTTAACCACTCAGCTACCTCCTCAACCCTTTTTATTTTTTATTGTGAGATATGAGACAGGGCCTCACTAAGTTACTGAGTCTGGTTTTGAACTTGGGATCTTCCTGCCTCAGCCTCCTGAGCTGCTGGGATTACAGGCGTGTCATTGCACCCAGCTTCAACTCTTGTCTCATTCTATAAGGATCTTATCCTGTCCTGCCACCCACATAGTATCTGTGGATGCAAAGTCCTGATGGAAATGTTTGGGCTCTGTGTTCACCTCAGGGAGCTTATTCTCAGTATTCATTACTTCCGCTATTGTTCTTCTAGGATTGTCTGTATTTTCCACTATCGAAGGGGAGTTCAACAAGTACGTATAAAGAGCTTTTGCAAAGCAGGGCTTTTGCCCATCTGTGTTCTACAGCTATCTCCCCTTCATATTCTGCCTTGGTGTCTGAGTCATTTTGTCCTGGACACTCTGTTCTCTCCTACTTCTGGCTCTTCCACTGGCTCTGTCCTGCAGATTTCAGCTTACCTTCAGGTCTCTCCTGAAAGGTACCATTTCTGCAAGGCCTTTTCCACCACCCCTGCCTGGTACCTTATATGCTCCTGTCCTCTTTTCCATTGTCTCTTGTGCACCTTCACAAGAGCAGTTAATACTGTGTATTGTGATGAGGGTGCTGTCTGAACTGCCTGCTAGCTCACAGGTACCAGCTGGTTCCAGGAGTGTGGAAGGGTGCTCCCTTGATGGGGTGGCTCCTGCCCAGAGCAGCTGTGGGACTGCCTCTACGCAGCAGCCCTGGTGGTTTCATTGAGAGCCTGTTTCTGTAGCAGACCATTTTCTGAGGGCAGGATCACTGCCTTTGTTCTTTGGCTCTCAGTGCCAGGCAAAGTATCTGAAGCACAGTTTTTCCTAAATGGATGAAAGAAAGAATCTACTCTGAAGCTGCTTAATGAGTCAGGGTGTGTGTGTGTGTGTGTGTGTGTGTGTGTGTGTGTGTGTGTGTGTGTTTTAAGTGCCTTTGGCTTTTTCTTATGTTTTTATAGGTATGTAGCCCATTCATATAACTTCTTTCTCTTCCCTACAACATTTGGGATTTTGGATTCAGAATTCTCTTTCCAGGCTTCTAGTGTTCAGTTTTTGAATCAATACGGCTTCAACTATAACAAGGTATGGCATTGGAGGAGGGGAGGGGGCAGGTTGAAAGTCCAGTCTAATGGGCCCACAGGACCCTTTTCCTCTTCCCGTTTTTCCCGTGAGATACTAAGTAGGCCTGGCCCTCCTTATCTCCTGAGATGGGGTGCATTTGGGGTGGTGTGGTTATACATTCCTCTTCCTCCCCTTCCCCTTCCTTTGTGGCTTAGAGGATGACTCTCACTAGTTTCTGTTTTCTGTGTTTAGTTTCTTAAAAATGGAATCCCATATATGAATGAAGAACAGGAGAAAAAAATTAAGCACAACATCCTGACAGGGAACTGGAGAGTTCGCAGGTAGGGTGTGTTTCTTTAAGTGCCTCTTGGTTTCTTTGCTGCTGTGTCCTGTGGGGTCTGTGCTGGTTCCAGGAGTGTGGTGACCTTGAACCATCCATATGTCGTGGTAACTGCATCAGCCTCCTTTGCTCAGCCAGTCGGTGTGGCTGCTGGTGCTGGGGATCCTCCACCTGAGGTGAGGAAAGGCAATCCTGTTTCCAACCCCCTTTCAGCTCCTGTGTAAACCCCTCACTGCTTCAAGCGTGATTTTTAGCATTTAAAAATGAAAAAAACAGAAGCTGACTCAGTTTGCTAACTCACCAAGATTTCCATTCCAGTGCCAGAGGGGCAACTCCACTCTGTTGGACTTGCTGTGAGATGGTCTGTTAATGTCCAGTGTGCTCTGAGGGCTTTTCAAGGCTAACTCGCACATAGCCCTGACTGTGCCAGTCATTCCAGGCACTGACTCTGGACTTGGGCCTCCTTGGCTTGGCTGTGTCCCCCAGCATGCCTGACCCTGCTATGTGCGAGACTTGTATGACATTCTCGCTCCTCAGCCCCATCGAGGGCAAGATTGCTACCTCTTTGCTTTGGCTCCTGTGCCTGTCCCACACATTGCAGCCTCATATTGTCTGCACTATGGTCAGGAGTAACCAGAGCGAAGACAGTAGCACAGGGTGGCAATGGAACTGGCCACTCAGTTCTTGTCCGTCAGAACTGTTGACCAGTTGTTGAACGAGTCATTTAAGCCTTTTGGGCTTTAGATTCTCCACCTTTAGCAGGAAGGGCCGTCAACTCGACAGCTTATAACTTTGAAATATGATGACTGCATGGTCCAGGTAATGATCTTAATGATCTTGTGTAATGTTGGAGAGCTTCTTTGTTGTTTTGTTATTGTCCTTGTTCCTGATCTTAATATAAAAATGTAGGATTTCATAAGGTTCAAAAAATTTTTTTTTCTTAAATCTGACATTTTCAAATGTTGGAGAAAGAGCTTTCCTCACTTCAAAGAACACTATGTCCTTACATTTCTAACAAGGAGCCGAGGGTTTGCCAAAGTCCTCCTTTTCCTTACGCTCCCAGTGGGTGTTCCTGCCTCTGGAAGCCTTACAAAGAAGACAGTCCTGACAGTGGCCTTTAGAGCTGGTTAGAGCCACTTCCTTTCCTAGTGTGACAGGTGGGGATCACATGAGCTCTAGGAACCTGTGAAGAACGAAGGCCAGGAAGTTGCCTGCCTTCTGCATGAAAAGATGGAAGAACAGTGATCTGGTTTTGGTCTTTTGTTGTTGTTGTTTGGTACTGGGGATCAAACTCGGGGGCACTTAACCACTGAGCCACATCCCATCCCTTTTTTTTTTTTTTTTTACTATTTATTTGGTTGTAGTTGGACACAATACTTTTACTTTATTTTTTATGTGGTGTTGAGAATCAACACATGCTAGGCGAGCATTCTACCTCTGAGCCACAACCCCAGCACCTCCCACCCCCAGCCCTTTTTTATATTTTATTTAGGGACGGAGCCTTGCTAGGTTGCTTAGGGTCTTGCCAAGTCGCTGAGGCTGGCTTTGAACTCATGTTCCTCCTGCTCTAGCCTCCCAAGCTGCTGGGTTTGTAGGCTCAATCAACTGCATCCAGCTCATCTGTTTTCTTCGTGAGCTCATGATGTGAAAACCAGGAGCTCCTGGAACCTCTTGTTAACGTAGTCTTGTGATTCTGGCATGGTTTTCTCCAACTTTTGCATTTTCATGTGCCCATTTTCAGCTCTCTGGATAAAGACCAAATCAAGGTGGTGATTGATGAGGTGACGCGATGGCTGGACCTAGCTGAGGAAGGTGACCGGATGACTCTGCCTGGTATTGCTGGTAGGCAAGAGGCTGCTCCTTCCGTACTGGGAGTGTTGGATCATGGTTACGTGACAGGAGTTGGGGGACCCATTCTCTTTCCCACAGATCCTGGTCCCAAATGCCTCTCAACTGAGTCTAATACATTTGCTTAGTAGGTGCCCAGTCCTTGGGGTCAGATAAAGCTTCAGAATTCAGAAATCAGAAAGTCGGAAAGCTTTTCAACCAACATTGAATTTCAAGGCCAAGGAAGTCAAGTTTCATTTCAGAGCCATCTTGTTCATCCTGTCCTGAGTGCTCTATATCAAAGTATATCACTTGACTATGACTTGCTGTTTTTGTACCGTTTTTTTCCCTGGTGCCATAGCAGTGGGGGTTACACCTGCCAGCACCTCAGCACAGATTAAGGCAGGAGTCCCACATCATGCTTTCTTCACAGCCACTTGCTCTCAGTGCAAAAAGCCGATTTGGCTTAAGAAGCTGCTTGGTGAGGAAGTGGTATGAGTGCTAACTAAGTCTCAGCCTTTGATGGGTCATCTGTATGTATCCTATGTGAACATAGCATGCAGAAAAGCACTCTGCAGCTGTGCTGGTGCATACCCGCACCCAGTGGTGGGGCAAAGGAAGAGCATTTGAAGAGCATTTGAGTGTGGGTGTTGTTTTTTTTTTTTAAGAGCTGGATCTGTCCCCCTTGCCCGCCCCAGCCCCCAAGTGAATATCATTTTCTTTCTAGAAAGATCTGACTGTTTGAACTTGGGATTTTGCATTTATTTTCCAAATGGAAAAAGTAAGCCTGACCCTTTAGGGAAAATAATGCATAGTAATAACAGTAGTTATGAAAGACATAACCAAGTTTTGAACTTGCATCTACTACCATAAGCTTGACAGCTTCCCAACACCGAGACCTTTCTGATAAGAATAGTGGTCAGATAGGCAGTTACACAGGTATCTTTTGTGGTTATTGTAAAGTAATAGTGCTAGAAAGTCCATTAACAGTGGTTTCAGATTCTTTGTGACAGCTGAGGTTTTAAGAAGTTACCACATGCCAAAATCATACTTTGTGTTATAGAACACCCAGAGTCATCTGACAAGGCTGGTAACACTTCTTCATTGTGTCAGAGACTGGGATTTTGTCACATTTCAGTGCAAAAGCAGATACGATTGCAGCCAAATATTAAAGTTTGCAAAAATGTAAAATAATATATCATGATGTTTTTTGACTTGGAAAGTAGTTCTTTTTATGAATTTTACTTTTGTTATTGTATATGGAGCTTTTTGTTTTAAAAGAAGATTCCATGTTTTTTTGATTTGAAGGTTTTAATTTCTAAAATAGTTAACATCAGTGGCTGTATCCAACAAAAACTTTGGTGTCTTCAACTTAAAATCATCTTTGAGGTCAAAAACTGTGAAAATGCTGCCCTAGAATGTCACCACAGGCCCTGCATGCTCTGTCATGTGGCTGGTGAGCTTAGGCACCTCTACGACCTGCCTTTTGCTGTGATCCACGGCTCCAATCTCTGCATTTCTTTTCTTCTTAGGGCTCTTTTTTTTTTTTTTTTTTTTAAGTTGTAGACGGACACAATACCTTTATTTATATCTGTTGCTTAGGATTGAACCCAGGGCCTCACTCATGCTAGGCAAGTGCTCTGCACTGAGCCACCACCCCAGCCCGTCGTCTTCTTGGGGCTCTTGAAGAGGAAGGGCTGTGCCACTCAGTCGTGTCTTGTGTTTGCCCCACAGGGTTCCAGGCCTTTGAGGTCCAATTGGTGCTGAGGCAGGCCCTCCCCAACATCTGGACAATGCTGAAAGATCAGGGCGTGAGTCCTCCCTTGAAATGGGCTGTCCTTAGCGGCTTCATTGCCTCTCTCACCCACCCAAATCCAGCCTCTCTAAAAGGCTTGTCCGCTGCTTTGTTATTTGTCTATTTTTCATGTCAGGTGGTGGTGAAGAAGGTGAGTCAGCAGCATCGCTGGTACCTTGAGAACGCCTCTTGTGATCGAGCCAGCTGTTGGAAGGAGCAGATTCTCCTCTCTGCGAGGGGTTTTTCTGTTTTTTTCCAGATGCTGGTGAAAGCCCAGAAGGTAGGGAAAAAAATCTCTTTTCTTGGACTTTCACAGTCTTCCGTATTTCTGGCCCTAGATGTTGAAGGATTCTTCAACAGTAAAATCTGATTTCTTAAGACGAGTCCCTTCTTCTCCTTGATAACTGGCTCCCTTGACCTAACCATTTACCAAATCGTGATGGGTTAGTGTGGGGAAAGGCTCTCCACAAGAAATCACTTTTTTTGCCTCTTCCTATAATATAGGGATTCCAGTAATCACCTAAAGTTTCTTGAAAGAGCTGTCTGCTTCACAGCAGGGAACCCTGCTTAAGTCCTTCCTTGAGTCTGTCCTGCCCCACCCTCCACTGACCTCCCCCAAGCAGTCCCACTCCCTCACATAAGACAGAGGATGAAACAGTCCCGTGACAACAATGGCAGTGGGTTCCAAAGATGCATCCTTCACAAGAATCTTAGTCTTTGGTGTCTGTCTCTATAATTTTTAAAATTTCATTTCTCTCACCTGCTGATCTACTCCAAGTAGCCCTTAGTGGGGCATAATATGATGATGGATCTGTTGCATCTCCATGAGAAGTTCTTCAGACCTCTCCCAGGTAGGGACAGACTTGTCATCTCCTTCCTGTATCTCTATTTGCCACCTGGCCTGTACTTCCCAGTGTCGACAGAGGTGCAGCAGGGTCCAGTCCTCAGATCTGTTACCATCTGCTCAGAGACGAGACCAGAGACTTCCTCAAGGGAGAAAACCCTAAATTTGCATTGGTATCCTTCCTCTATTCCTGAAGATGCTCAGGCCCATTGTGTAAGATTTGGCAAAATCAGAAATCATATTTAATCATGTACATTTGGTTTTGTATTTGGAAGTATTATTTTATGTCATTAAAAACCTGCTAAACCTATTGCATGACATTTTTAATGTCATATGATGCTGTCTTGTGGCTGTATCGCCTTTCCGTGGTTGATCTGAGCATATTGAGAGAATTACAGGAGGATTAGGGGTAAAATTAACAGTGTACACTCAACAAAAACCTGAGCAAACTGTGGGACAAAGTATTCACGGCAGGGAGACAGAGTGCAGGAAAGGAAGAGGCACCGGCTGCCACGGCGCCCCAGGGTGGTGCAGGCAGGCCTGTGGGGAGCTTGTGCTATGGGGTGGGGACAGCGGGAAGCAGTGATCAGCCGCAGGTGCCCCATCACAGCACGTAGGAGTCCTGTGGAGACGGGCATGAGACCTGAGGGAGGAGGACTAAAGTGGCTGCCCTGTGGACTAGGGGATGTGGAGGCAGGAAGAGGGCTACTGGGCCCCTCGTTTGGGAGGTGTGTGTTGTGGATTTGGTTTGTTTGCACTAAACCTCTTTTAAACTACATACAGGTATAACTTTGAATTTGTCAGTTAATAGTTTTTCCCCCTTTATCAGTATACTTCTCATCAAATGACTTTTAGCTGATTTTTCTTGGATATTCTCTGAACAGTCATTTATAAATGATTTTTCTTTTATCTGCCTTTCCAAAACACCATTTCTCCCTCTCTTATCCATTGGCTAGAGCTTCTCAAACTGCATTAGAGGATATCTTGAGTTTAGTGGGGAACCTCTTGTTGTTTACACCTGTAAGTGGTGAGGGTAGCTTGAGATTAAAAAATCCTCAATCGTCAGAAATAAGGTGGTTTTCAATTTCTATTTCGTTTCATTTGCTTTACTAGTTGACGTTGGTGGCAAGCTAGGTTAGATGGTGGTTCCTTCCCATTTTACCAACAAACTCACTCCCTTTTCACTCCCTGGATCTTTCCCCTCAGAAAGCTATGATCAGTTTAAGCAGAATATCCATGACCTGTTTCCTGTTCTCATTGATACCAAGAATGTGACAAAGGATATCTGGAAGGTATGAATGAAATTGCTTGATTAATTGTGTCCACACTAATAACACTTTTCAAAAACTTTCCTTGAACTCTTATAAAATCAGTAAAAATCGGTATCCATTTCCTTTCATATTTTGTCACCTATGGTTGTTCATCATACTAGTTGTCATTTCTTTCCTTCCCCCATTCAAGCTCCCAGGTTTTGACTCATTTGTATATAATTGGGATGGTTAGAGTGGACAGTGCAATGATTTGATTCAGAGCCTGATCTATTTTTCATAAACTTTTACAACATAATCAAAGTACATGAGGGTAGAAGGGTCCCCTCTCAGAGTCTTGAGAAACCATCTTTGCTGAGTGCGAGATCATGGCTTCTCTGGGGACAGTGAGTTGGAATCACTAGGTAAGTTACAAACTGCCGCCAGCCCCTGTTAGCTTCCTGTGTGGTCTGCAATGGGCCAGGCCGTTTTGAAAGCTCCCCAGGTGACTGTCATGTAGTCTGGGTTGTTGTCCTCTACACATGGAAAAGGAAAGGGCCCAACTGTTTTAAATGCTTCTTAGAAATTGAGGACCAGAGAAAGGGGATTGGATCAATGTCTTCAAGCCTTAGGTTCCAGGTATGGTGAAAGCTGAGGCAGGAGGATTGGAAGTTCAAGGCCAGTCTGGGCAAACTGAGTGAGACCCTACCTCAAAAACAAAAAGGCCCAGTCGTGGTGGCATATACCTTAATCCCAGTGACTTAAAAGGCTGAGGCAGGAGGATTGTAAATTTAACGCAGCCTAAGCAACTCGAGTCCCATCTCGATAACAGGTCTGTGAGTGTAATCGGTATAAAGCCCCCCTGGGTTCAGTTCCACTTTATCAGAGGGGTGGGGGAAATCAAGCCTTAGGGTGATAGATTGAGCTATTCAAGAAAAAAGCCACAAAAATAGGAGTGGGTCCCTTGGTCCCTCTTTGTCCAGAAAGGCTCTAGTTTTTGTACTTCATGGGTTTCTAGCTTTGAACTCCTAGGACTCCGAGGCCAGGCAATCCCCATCCCTCTCGTTCTAGAATGCCATGTATTCCACAAGTGTCCAGGCCTCTGTGGAGCGCCTCGGGTTCTGTATTTCTAGACCCCTACGCTCAAATGCGGAGGGAGGTGGTGTGAGGTGGTGGTGGGCAGTCGTTCCCAGCCTGGACTGTGGGAAGCCCTCTGGGGAACCCCAGGATCTGGGTCCCTGGCCCTGCCCTTGAGGAGTAAGGGCAGTTGGGATGCTGGAGGAGAAGGAAGAGGTGGTGGGCATGAGGTTCTCCAGGACACTTCAGCAGCTACTGGACAAGACCTGAAGCAGATGGACGACAGCACAGTGTTCTTTTTCTCTCTGATTTGTTCTTCACAATTGCAGGAACTGCATTTCCCACGGGTCTCCAATCTCTCAGAGGTGTACGAAGTGCTGAGCAGGTGAGGGGCACTTCCGGAGCTGGTTCTGGGGCAGGGGGCCTGTGGCTGCAGCTGCTGTGTGGCTCCAGATCCCTTGGGTCTGGTGGGTGCTCTTCCCACCCATTGCACCGCTTTCTGGAGCTGGTGTCCCCTCCAGGTCCTGCTGCCTCAGCCCATCTCTGCAGCCCTCTTGGCCCCCATTTCCAAGAATAAGGCTAAAGATGGGAAGAAAGCCCTCAGCCCCTGCCTGCCCTCGGGAGCACTTTTGTTTTGCCATCTTTGTCACATCTTTTGTTACCAGCAGACCCAAGCCCTTCCGTGTATGCCGGGCAGCCGGGGCTTGCCTCCCTGCAGTGGCCCTCTGCCCTTCTGGTTCTCTCCTCTCTGCAGCCTCCCGCTCACCTGTCCTTCCCTTTAGCCTCTCCCTCGGTTTCTCTGGTTTCTCTGGCATTAGCACTTAAAACTCAAAATCAAACAGAATCCCTTTTGTTTGGCTACTGTTGTGACCGCATGGTGCCCTCCATGCCTGTAGTGGAAAACATGGGAGGGGGCAGGAGGAGTGGGAGGGTCGTCACCTCTTCACTCTAGGAGAGTCAGTGCTGGGGGGCCGCCTGCAGCGCACCCATGTTACTCAGAGATGTGGCACCTGTTTTCTGTGCAGCGAGTCCCTTCAGTGGCCTTCACCTTCCCTCTGTCCAGTGCTGTCGGGGGTTCTCTCACGTGACGCCTTACCCTGCGCTGGCTTAGCCTACCAGGGCAGGCTCACCTCTCTTCTAAGATGATAGAATGGTGTCCGTAAGGGACAAGACGTGGCACATAGTCCTGACAGGTTTTTGCTTCATTGGGGCATTTGAGACCCTTGTCTTCTCCCTCTTCTTCTGGCTCATATCCCCTCCTGGATTCTCTTTTCTGGCTGGGGTGGGTGCATATGTGCAGGGGTGGACGGTGCATGTGGATTTTTCACCCATTCCATGAGCATTACTCAGTTCAGTTCGTGGGCTCCATCTCCTCTGGCTCAGTCCCAGGGGGGCCTCACCTACTCCCTTTCTGCAGCTGCTGCCACCTGGGTGCACTGTGGTCTGGACCTCCTCAGCCTTGAGGCACTTCATGTACCAGCTGCCTTCTTGACCTGCAGCACCTTCGATTTCGTGTTGATCTCAGTTCCTCCATCTTATCCCTGTGCCTGGGTATCTGCTGTCTTTGTAGCACCAGATATGATACTGGGAGCCTGTGTGAAGAGGTGGGACCAGAGAGGGTTTTGTTTTGTCTTCTAATACACAGGCTCTGGTTCTAGTCTTCCTTGGCTTAAATCCCAGTTTAACCAGCCCTCACTGGTTTTTGCAAGTTACCTGCAGAAAATTGTTGAATCTCCCTGTGCCTTAGTTTCACCTCACAAGGTCTTTGTGAGGATTAAATGAGCTTATTCACCACAGGGACTAAGACACTGCTTTGCCCTCACTCCATGTTTCTTAAATGCTGTCCATCATTGTTGACAGTCCGTCTAATCCTGTAGTGTGGGCAAGGTTGCCATGCCTGCCTTACAGACGAGGAAGTTGGGCTCAGAGAGGAAGCACACAGGTTCTGAAAGACTGGTGGGATGGTTTCCTCACTGTTGGATGCTGTCGCTGCTTTCACACCCCAGAGCCGAGTGTCCCAGAGCTGGGCCACCTGTGTCTGTCAGCCAAGTCTAGTTGATGTTGCTCCATAAATCTCCTTAAAATCTCCCCTTCTTCATTCTTGGGGTCACTGCTGTTGTTCAGGCCTTTATTTTCCATTCTAATTGTGGTGGTAGCCCTCACTGGTATCCCAGCCTGTGGCCTGCCCCACTTCATTTCTCATACCGCCACTTGCGTGGTCTTTAAAATCACAGGTTGAGTTCTGTTCGTGGCTGAGTCTCTGGCACTCCCTGAGGCCCCCACGTGCCATTGAGCTCCTTCTCTGCCTGGCCCTGCCTCCACTGTGGGCCTTGGCCACGCTTTGCACAGTGTGTCCTGGTTCTGTGCCCCTGGCTCTGCCTCTTCTCTCCTGCATCACTGCCTTCCTAATGCCTCTAGGCCAAAGTGGCCCAGAGTGCACCGTCTACTCCTCGGCATTGCCTTTATGGGGGGAAAACGTGATTGTCTCTGTACTCGTCACTCAGGCCACTAGGTGGCAAGCTCCAGAGGGCAGAGATGGCTCCTCTGTTTCTCTGGGCTGGGTTCAGGCTAAGCATTTCCTGAATGCCAAGGATGATCCAGTTGGAGCCTCTAACACTGCTGATCTGTCACCTGTCCTGTTGCCTAGTTAACAAGACCTTATTTGTATATGACTAGACCTACGTTTAAGACATGTGTTGAAGACACATTTATAACTTCAGGGACTTGGGGGAACAAGAAGGAATTTTCAGCAAGTTGTTCTTTGTCCTATTTTTAATTCTCTAATAGTAACTTGAATCCCACCAAGAATTCTGGACCAGTGATTGTTCATGCGAGCAAATGTGAAAAATATGGTATGTTCCCACGAGCCCCAGCTCCTTGCATAGGAGTGCTGCAGGCAGAGCTGAGGCTTTTCCTGGACCTTGGTCTCCCAGGCTGGAGGCTGTGGAGTTCAGGGTTTCCTTCTCTGTCTTCCTGTCCTGCTCTGCATAACTCCTGCCCTCAAGATGTGTGATCCCAGAAAGCCCCAGTGATGTCTGTTTCCCCCTTGACATGGGCTCCTGGCTTTGTCCATGCGGGGAGGACCAGAGGGAAGCTGGCTTGTGAGCTGGAAGAAGGCACCCATGGTAGCTGGTGGTCGAGCATGCTGTGGTTGCTGTGGACATGAGGGTGGTGGGGGTGGAGAGACTTCTTTCCCAAGTGCATTGCTAATGGTTTACTTGATCTCTCTCCTTATTATGGAAAAATGCTTCAGCCCAGAACAAGTGCCCCCATGAAGCAGCATACGATGCCTTTCTTTGTGGGTCAGGTAAGAGTTGCCGTCCTTCCAGAGGAGACTGGCCTTGGTGGGTGCCCTCCCTAGGTTCTCGTTTATATCATGCTGGGTTGCATAGAAAGTGTGAGTTTGCATATTTCAAGAAGGCCTGTGACATCTCTAGTGGTTTTTTTTTTTTTCCTTTTTTCCAGTTCTTCTGAAAGTGGCTCACCTGCTCCTTCAGAGGGTGCACAGGTGAGTGTTCTTTCCCTCCAGTCACTCAGCAGTCAGGAAACCAAGACATCCCAGGGCCCCCAAAGAGGAAGAATACTGCAGCCCTGGGAGAGTAGACATCCAGCCTCTGCCTGTGTGGCAGCCAACACAGTGGCCTTGCTTCACAGAAACCCTTTCCTGCCACCCCTGCCTCCTGCCTGGGTGGGGCTGGTCCTGCCCCCCTCTTGGCACTGGGAGAAGTAATGTCCGGGGATCAAGGGTTTCACTTGGGTTCTGTTGTCTGCTTCAGTGCTTCCCAGCTTGGTGTGTTTGCTGTTACCCCATGAAACTCCAAATTGGAATTTTGAACGTGTTTCCTGTGACAGCAGCATCCCCCATGCCTCCAGCACTGGGCACAACAGGGGCACCAAGTGCATGCTGTACATGGGCCTTCCGTAGAGCCAGGCTGGGGACCCTTGCTTTAGGACTTGCAGGCCCAGCGAAGGAGCTAATCAGACTCTGGCCTGCTCCTCAGGACTGACCTAGCAAGGCACCTTTGATCTGTGCTCTGTGAACTACCTATACTTGTCCATTTTTGGCAAAGGATGTGATAAATACAAATGTTCTATGTCATGTTGATGTGAGTTTTATAACTTAAATGAGAAATCTACCAGTCTGGAGTCTCGTAATGCATCAGAGAATTTTTTCTGAAAATTTTTTTTCTTTTTCTAAAAATTAGAAAGGCCCTCCTCCTCCCCACCTCCAGGGGGGAAAAATTCCACCAGCCCACCTTCCTCCTTCCTGTAGTTTGGCAATGTCTGAGTGCCCAAGTGCCCACTGGCAGATGGTGTGTGCTGGGCAGGAAGAAGCTTCCAGCAGAAGGGCGGGCACCTTTCAATTCAGCTGAAAGCTCTATCTAGAGAAGCCTCTGGCTGTCCAGGCCTGCCTGGTTCCCAACCAGTGCTCCCCCAGGGCCTGCACACAAGGGCTGGTCCCTGGAAGGGTGGGGCTGATGGTCCAGTAAAGTCAGGCGAGGGATGGCCATTTGGGGTCAAGTGGTGTCGTGCTGGGGAATGATGAAGTGGAGCCCCCTCACAGGCTTCTCACTCTCTGAGCCTGCCTCCAGTGCTGGTCAGGGAGCGTCACAAAACTGTCAGAGGGTGACCCTCCAGAAGCTCCGCTCTTTCTGGAGAGGGCTCTTTGAAATCAGCCAGTTGAGAAGCCCACTGACATGGGCATGAGACTTGGGGGTGGAGAATTGCCCAAGGCAGCCATTTCCCTGTGTCGCCAGATCCTTGGCTATGGCGAGGACAGTGGATAAGTGCATGCCTGAGCGCTTTGGCTTCTCTGTCCGTGCAGCAGCGGACCCATGCCTGAGCCATCCTTCCCTCAGTACCTCGATGTGCTGGCTCCTTACGTGAACCAAGTCAATCTTATCCGAGCTGGGGTCCCTAAAATCGTGAGTAGGTTTCATTTTGCTCCCTTACCTTGCTCAGAGACTCCCTGTGGAGGTGGCCTGGTGTCACTGGGCTGAAGGGGTACGAGAGCTGGACAGGGCATTTACACCCCTGTGAAGCTGCTTGTTTCTTGTGTTTTTCTGCCCAAACCCACACGTTCTCGCTCCACCCATCCTTCTCTTTGCCTGCTCCCAGCCCCAAACAGTCTTTCCTAGTCCCTTCAAACATTATCTAATTGCATAAGATGTCAGCAAAAATTGTGGGAAATCTTTTGTTCTTCATGTTTCTTAGAATTTTTCTGGCCCAGATTATCCCAGTATCCGGCCTCCCATCCTCATCCTCACTGTTAGGAGGTGGCCCGGGGCCAGCGAGCAGCAAGTCTACCGAGAGTTCCAGAATCTCTGCAAGTTCGATGTCAGGCGACTCACTCGAAGCCAGTTCCTGCTCCTGACCAATAAGTTTAAGGAGTAGGTGCCCGGGCCCCAAGTCCCTCCTCTCTCCCCATGTCATCCTTTTTGCCTCCCCCTGCTTCAGGCCTAAGAGCAGTCCCTGTGGCCATACAGTGTGGCTGACCTTGGCAAATTTCTTTTGGCAGTGCCCGCAGTATCCTGAAGGAGTACAGGTGCCACCCAACCCTGCAGGTCTCCCTATACCGGTATTGGAGACATTCCCCCAACATCAACTGCGTGTTACAGTAAGTGGCAGGCTGGAGGCTGCTCTTCCGCCTGTAGCCCCATTGGGTCTGACTCAGCCCAGCTCGCTCACTGGTGAGGGCCGTTAGGGAGTTGCTGACAAGTGCAGTGAACTGTGGGTCACTTGGTGTTCTACAGGTACTGGAGCATCTGCAGTGTTGGGCACTGTTGGTCCTAGGGCTTCGTGAGTGGGTAAAACAAAAGTTCTGCTCTCGCAGAGCTCCGTACTAAAGGGCAGTGATCAGTGAGTGTACTAACCAGGGGACCTTATGATGTGTCAGTTGGCAAGTGCTTATTAAAAATGAGAGAAGAGAGGGTCTGGCAGGTCTGAGGGGTCCTGTTCAAAGGAGGTGATGGAGGATGGGTCGTGTTAAAAACTCAAGGATGTCAGGGTGAGCCGGGGGGGTGCTCAGGACAGTGCAGGGCAGGGTCCTTGAGTTGGGGAGGCACCTCACCGAGGGCCGATGAGGCCACTGTGAGCCGACGTAGGCAAACGAGAATGGACGAGGCAAGGAGGAACTGGGTCCTGTCTGAGTGGGCATAGTAAGGGCCACTTGGAGGAATTGAGATCACTTGGGGTTTGGGCAGAGGAAGGGCACCATCCAACTGTCTTCTCTGCTGAGGTAGGCTAGAGAGGAGGTGGAGGGCAGGGGCACCAGGAGGCCAGTGTGTCTGTGGTATGGCCCAGCCTGGTGGTAGTGGGGACAGAGAAGGAGCCAGTGGCAGAACCAAGAAGAGCTGTGTGCACTGTTGTGAGGCAGGTTTCTCAGAAAACACATCAAGTCCCAGTTTTGTCCAGATTGAAGAGTATTTAGCCGGCCGGCCGGTGACTGCCCCCCACAGGAGGAGTTATAACTGTCTCTGCAAGGAACAGCCCCAAGACTGAGCATTTTAGGATATTTAAAGGCAAAAATCACATCCAGGTTGACATAACTGCAAGCAAGCAGGTACAGAAGCTGAATTGGGCAGTTAGCGAGACAATGCAATGGGTACATTGGTAATGCTCATGGGACTTTTCAGGTTGGTATAGCAGCAGGCAAGCAGAAGTGAAGGAGATCAAAATGACCCTATTTCAGTACACATTAGAGAATGGTTTCTAATGTTTAGACAATCAATCTCTGTAGATTGCCCAGGAAAAATGGAAACCAAAGAGAATAATTTGACATTGTATAAGAATTGCTATTTTGTGTTGTCAAGTATGTTATGCTAGGTAATGGGTACAGAGGTGGGGCCTTTCCATGGCAGAAGCATTTCTTACATGACGTGGAGTCTCAGGGTAAAATGGAGTCTGTTTGGTTATTGCCCATATAACCTGGACCATAACACGCACAGTCAAGGCTCGCCTTGAGTAACTCGAGAGACAGTCTTGCAGTTACTGAAGTTTTACGAGGGTTCTGGTGTGCTATATAGGAGCTGGATCTGTAGTGGACAGCACTGCAGAAGAGAAATGGTAGCCTCCCAAACAGCTCTTTGTCCTCCTGCCAACCTCTGATCTAAATCACTAGGGAAGGTGAACTGTTTGTATCCCAGAGCCATGGACCCTGAGAGATAAGCAAGCAGCTCAGTGTTGGCACCAGGAAGAAAGGAAGGACGTCTGGGGTTGGCGGGAAGAAGGGGGAGTCTGCCTGCTACTTTGAGACCTGCCAGTGTCACAGAAAAATCAGGTTTCTGACCCACGTCCTTGTCTTACAGAGTCTGTGGAGTGGTCACTACCTGGGCTCTGCTGGCGTTTCTCCTGGGAAGATCCAGATCCTGAGTGCTGCAAGCCTCTTGGCCTGTGTTCTGTTGCCAGGCCTTCCTGGGGCGTGTGTGCATGTGTGTGCGTGTTAATATGTGTAAATCATATTCTCTTTGCAGGTGGATTGTATTGTCCTTACTAGAAATTTTGTTATGTTTTGAATGTGAAATTCTGTAAATACTGTAGTGATAAATGTGCTATATGCAAAGATTTCTTTGTGGCAAAAGCTGTCCTTCCTTTCTGGAAATGACTGGGAGCGGTCACAGCTGCTGGGGATTTAAGCCGGCACCCTGGGCTGTCTAGAGCAGACATGACAGCTGCACACCAGGTGAACCAGGCTGATTTCCCTGGGAGAAAAATTAACGGCCAATAGGTTGCTGGAAGAATAGCTTAATCACAAAAGAAAAAAAAGCTTAATCACAAAGGGGGAAAAATAAGCTTGGCAGGGTCAATGTCATGTGCTGGTGACACTTTGGATCAACTTTTTAAATCATTAAGATACTCATTTTGGAGACAAGATTACCCCCAGCCCTGGAGCGCACCTTGGGTCGTTCAGTCTGACCGATGCTTTTCTCTGTGGTGCTCCCTGCCCACCAGCTCCCAGTTGCTTCCCCCAGAGTGGGGTTCTGCTCAGCCTTGAACTTCAATTCAGCAAAGCCGCCTTCAACTCTAGATGTTTTTTCTAGAAAAAATAAAGCGTGCATGTAGCCAGGAGCTTGAACTTTTCCAGCATCCCTGTCCTGAGGGGTGGGAGACACGATTTCATGGCAGCTTATGATCAAATGACACCAGTTGTGCCCGCAGGGGCAATTTTACTCCTCAGCCCAGTGTCCGAGTGGGAGGCCCAGGATTTTTAAATTTTAATTGAATATTTTTGTTTACCTGAGGAGAGTTCCCCTTTTCTGTGGCCTTTGGAGGCCTGGTGCATCTTGGGTAGTCCACGAACAGCCAGCAGGGTGCAGTCCATCCACAGTGGCCCTTAATGACCAGGAGACCCAGTGTTATGCCTACTGTTCCCTGTAGGAAAGGCCGGAGGGAGTGGGGAGGGCCCCGAACAGTGTGGCAGGTTTGCAGGTGAAGTTCACTTTGATGTCTGTGATCTGAGCCTCCCACAGAAATGGCAGTGTCCCGAGCTGCCTACTGTCCTACTGGGGCAGAGCTTGCTGAGCTGCCACCAACCTTGCTGCTCTCTGCTCTGACACCTGCAGCTCTTCATGTCTGTTTTACCATCAGCTGTCCACTAAAACCCACAGACCTGGGAAACCAGGTGCCCTGCCCTTCCCTTAGCTCTGTCTGCCTGTGGCCCTTCTTCCCTTTCAGGATGAGTGGGCTCTGTCGCCCTGCCCACCAGCAGCCCTGTGAGGACTTAGGTGCTCCGGGGCCCAGGCCAGCCGGCACCAGCACCTTGCGTCTGCTGATGCTCTTCCCTGAGCCTCAGGGTCATTCTTCTCTCAGATGCCCTCGGTCCTTCAGCGTACGGTGTTGGAGGACTTGGCACCATGGGTTCTGTGCCAGCATGACTCTGAAGCTTCTTGTCCAGCTGGCATCTCTCCTGGCTGCAGGTCACCTGCTGAGCCTTCCTAGAGTGTCCCACAGACATGCCAGACTCCGCCCAGCAGAAGTCCATGCCGCCTTCTCTGATGAAGCCCCAGCTCCTCCCGGTTCCCTGCCCTGCTCTGCTGGTGGTCTGCCCTGGCCCTCTCCACCCAGGCTCGCTCTGCTAGCAGCTGCTGGCTGTGTCTGCACCCTTCACAAGGCCAGGAGAGCCAGTACCTTGGCTGTGACAGTCCTGCTGCCTGTTCCTCCCCTCTCTACCATGACCTTCAGGCACAGGCGAGGGGGAAGGCAGACATGGCCATCTCCTGCCCACAGTCCTGTGGATTCTGTACCAAATCCTTGAGCCCTAAACCTCCAGGACTGGGACCCTGCTGTTTGCTGCTTCTGTGGGCATCTGTCTCTTCCTTGGGTTCACAGTTTCTCTTCTATCTCCCTGGGGCACTCACTCCCTTGAGTCTCAGATCAGTTAATGACTCATTATGATACCCAGCTAGGCTGGTGTCCAGGGTCCAGCCTGCTTCTGGGCACCTCACGCCTGCCCCTGCTGAGACACTTGGTACTTCGTGCCCTGGTAGGGCCTGCATGGGTGAGTACTTCAGACTGTGGAACCTGCAGGGGTGTCAGTGTCTTCAGGAAGGGGCCTGAGCTTAGATGTTGCTGGAACCTCTGGGCCATGTGTGTAGTGTTTTTTGGGGTTATTATTTTTTTTGGTACCAGGGATTGAACTTGGGGGCATCTGACCACTAAGCCACATCCCCAGCTCAATTTTGTATTTTATTTAGAAATAGGGTCTCTCTGAGTTGCTTGGCACCTCGTCATTGCTGAGGCTGGCTTTGCGCTCACAATCCCTTGTGTCAGCCTCCCGAGTCGCTGGTATTACAGGTGTGCCCGGCTGATTTTCTTTTGACATAGGGTCTCATTAAATGCCCAGGCTGGCCTCAAACTTGCAATACTCTTGCCTTAGTCTTCTGAGTAGTTGGGATTATAGGTGTGCATCACCGTGACCAACTGGGCTGTTTTTATTTTTTTGGTGCTGCTCATCTGTCTTCCACAGCTATTATAAATACCTATAAAATCACACAGAAAAGGGGTTTTAGCCTGTTGCTTTTGCTGAGGTAGCAATCCCAGTGTAGAGAGTAGCAGAGCTTGGTGAGGAGACACAGCCAGGAGGGGGCTGGAGACCTACAGCCCCCCATGAAGAGGCACTCCCAGGGGCCTGGGATGTCCCCCTAGGCGGCACCTCCTAAATTTCCACTGTCTCCCAATAGCGCCCCTTCATCATCAAAACTTTCACACACAGGTCTTTGGGGGGACATCTCAGACCCAAACTAGAGCATCAGGGAATGAGCTGTAAAGATGGCCCAGTCTCATTATTTTGTTCTATCTGCCAAAGGGAAAAGGGATGAATGGGTCCCCCAAGCCTACCCAGCCCAGGCTGTTCTTACTGGTCCGTGGGTCCGGCTGCTGTATAAGTGACGTGACTCCACATCATTTTAAGTTTTGAAACTTGGTTCTTTGTAGTTTAACATTTTAGTATGAGATTGTGACTCGAAATAGCAGTCTTCATCTTAATGTTAACTAACCTTTCTCTTTACATCCTTCAAGTACCTCTTTGGTTGCTGTAACAAAAGAACCACAGACTGGGTGCAGGGCTTCAGCAACAGACATGTATATATTTCTCCTAGTTCTGGAGGTTGGGGAGTCAGATCAGGATGGCAGCAAAAATTTTAAAAAGGCACTAAACGAAAACACCCACCCAGGCTACTTGTGGGAGGCTGAGACCATGGCCTCTAGTCTGAGGTTGCGTGAGGTGGCAGCACTTAACGTGCCCTGGCTGTTGTTTCCACAGTTCCTGTACCAGCTGGTGACTGCCACCTTCAGAGTGTGTGCAGGATGAGTTTGGTGGCTGCAGGGTGGCCGCTGCCGGTGCCTTACACCTTCCCTCCTACCAGGTCCCTGTGACCGCCTCATGGAGGTGCTACTCTGTCACCTTGTACTGTATTTGCCATGCTTCTTCTATTTATGAAGCCATTTTTGTCCCTAGTTACACGTGTCGTCTTTGCGGTGTAAGCTCCTTTGGGATGCAGACAGTCTCCTGTCCCTCCAGGCTGGTGGCATGGTTCAAGGCTGAAGCTAGGCAGTCGCTGCCCTCCACCTAGAGGGAAAGCTGAGTAACTGACAGTAGGTTGGCAGGTCCCGGCTGGAGGAGGGCTGATGCCTACATAGCAAGGGCCCCTACAGAGTGATGCCCCAAGTGGCAGAGAGGACGCTCTTGTCCCTTATAAGCAATAACCTGTGGTCGTGTCCGGCAATCGCTGCCCGCTAGACTCAGCTGTCCATGCACTGCAGCTAAATAGTTCATTTGCTTCTCCCTGGACCTTGGAGGGGAGCACTGGCTCTTCCAGCCCTGTGGAGTAGAGGCTCTGAGACCAGAGCAGGAGCTGCCTCCACCAGGGTGGGCAGCTCTTCCTTCCCACGCTGCCTGCAGGGGTCAGGAGCCATTGGATATCCTTAATGGTTTGTTTTTCTTTTTCAAATATCAGAGCTGTCAACCATTTTGCTAATCACAATAAAATTACCCTGATGTAATTTTAAACAGGTTAAGAAAACAGGACATGTGACAAACATCTGAAGGTCAGGGCTAAGCTGTGCGTGGTGCTGCATAAAGGTAATTCCACTACACGGGCAGGCGACTGAGGCAGGAGTAGTACAAGGCTAGCCTGGGCAACTTAGCGAGACCTTGTCTTAAAAAGTAAAAATTAAATAAAAATAGAGTGGGGCTGGGGTTGTGGGTCAGCCATAGAATGCTCGCCTAGCATGTGTGGGACACTCGGTTTGATCCTCAGTACCACCTAAAAATAATAAAATAAAGGTATGTGTCCAACTACAACTGAAAAATAATGACAGCTCTTGCCCTTTTGTGGGATCTCAGCACACGCCCCCTGGTGGTGGTTGGTCCTCTGGGCTCCCTGGGCACCTCATTTCTCCCAGTTCTGGAAGAGAGCCCCTGGTGTCCCCATGTCAGAAGTGTGGCTCTCGTGTCCCAGTGTCATCGAGACTCATTCATTCTGCTGCTGTCCCTCTCTGCCGTCATTGTGTTGTCTCATGTCCCAGCTGTCAAATTGCTGTCATATTGAGACCCAGTTCTGGAAACCTCAGCTGGTGCCAAGTGCTCCCCCACTGGCTCCCAGCGTGGAGAGAGAACTGCTTTCGACCGGTTCTCTGTGGGAGCAGAGCCACACAGGGTCCTCCAATGTCTGTTTTTATGGCCAAAGAGAGCTTGGGTGATGATTTTTATGGGTCTTGACACTTAGTGAAATAGCTTGGACTGTTGTGTGTTGGACTCCAGGGGATGGTGGTGCTTTGTGGGGAAGACCTAATAGACAACCCATCACTGAAGTTACCTCTAGGCCCTTTCTATCCTCATGACCACGCTTGTGGGGGCAAGCGGGGTGCATGCATTCCGAGCAGAGTTACCTTCAAAAAACTAATAACATGCATTAAAATGTTATCTCGTGGGAAGATTCTTAATTTATTTCTCAGGCTTCTCTGTATGCCACAAGTTTTCACAGTATAAGCTTTTATCCCTTCAAAATCAGAAATGGCCTATTTTAAAATATCAGTATATATAACTTAGTATCTTAGTGATCACAATTCTATGAAAGTTATATACTTTTGTTGAACAGGGAAAAGTATATACAAAGTTTACTACCTACCTAAGATTTGAGGTATGAGACTTATGTAACTTTTTATATTAAAAAGTTATTGAAGTGAAATTAAAACCGAGAGAAGAGATACTAAAGTGTGGACAAGGTAGTTTTCTTAAGTAATTAAATTGAGCTATTCAAGGAAAAAAAGCCACAAAAATAGGAGTGGGTCCCTTGGTCCCTCTTTGTCCAGAAAGGCTCTAGTTTTTGTACTTCATGGGTTTCTAGCTTTGATGAACTCCTAGGACTCCGAGGCCAGGCAATCCCCGTCCCTCTCGTTCTAGAATGCCATGTATTCCACAAGGGAGGGAGGTGGTGGTGGGCAGTCGTTCCCAGCCTGGACTGTGGGAAGACCTCTGGGGAACCCCAGGATCTGGGTCTCGGCCCTGCCCTTGAGGAGTAAGGGCAGTTGGGACGCTGGAGGAGAAGGAAGAGGTGGAGGGCATGGGGTTCTCCAGGACACTTCAGCAGCCACTGGACAAGACCTGAAGCAGATAGACAGTATTCTTCTCTTGGTGATTTGTTCTCCACGATTTCAGGAGCTGCATTTCCCACAGGTCTCCAATCTCTCAGAGGTGTATGAAGTGCTGAGCAGGTGAGGGGCGCTTCCGGAGCTGGTTCTGGGGCAGGGGGCCTGTGGCTGCAGCTGCTGTGTGGCTCGAGGTCCCTCGGGTCTGGTGGGTGCTCTTCCCACCCATTGCACTGCTTCCTGGAGCTGGTGTCCCCTCCAGGTCCTGCTGCCTCAGCCCATCTCTGCAGCCCTCTTGGCCCCCATTTCCAAGAACAAAGTCTGATGGCCCAAGCGGAGAGAGGCTATTTGGACAGACCTGAGGGAAGAGACCCCATTGTCCCCATTCCTCCATCACTCATTTATTCCCTTCAACAAATGCCGTCTGAGCACCATACTGCAGAGGCATTGGGCTTGGCCCCAGGAATCCAAGGAACAGCAAAACCATCGAGGTCCAGTCTCAAGGAGTGTGGGCTAGAAGCATAGGATGGGAGCCGAGCACTGAAATTAACATTCAAGTCATTTCCAACAGCGAGAGACACTGGAGGAAAAGCAGGAGGTGCTGTCAGCAGAGTGACAACATAGTATGACTGTGGGAGGGCAGCCTGCCTGCAGGGTCACCCGCACTGAGAGCTGGGGCCTGGTGGGTTCTGGCACTGCTGATTCTGTCTCAGGAGAAGAGCGGGCATTCTGGAACACGGGTGCATGAAGCCAGGTGGCTTTTAGGTGGCTGAAGAGAGAGAACAACTCTGCTGCTGCCTGCTCTTTTCCCGATGCCACCAATATATTGAAACCTATGTGTCTCTTCTGTCCCCATGGGCATGCGTTGGGATCCTTTGCTTGGCATCTGGGTTCTGGCTGGGTCTGGAGTTCACTGGGCTCCCACCCTAAGTCTTTGGTCCCCCAGGGCTGACACAGTCCCTGGGTCATGGTGACTTCTGAGCCCAATTGTCCTGAGAGCCACTCTCTAGCAATTAGCCACCTATCTCAGAGGGCCAGCCCTGGAGGCTGTGTTTCTCAGGTGACATGCCTGCTGGTGTCAGCTGGGTTTAGTCAATTGGAGGCCTTGGAGCAGGGGCAGGAGAAATGGAGGAGCCAGCATATGTCACCCACCCTCTCGGCTTCCTGGGCAGCACCCAGGCTTCCTGCCTCAGCAACAGCTTCCATCCTCTAGCCCCTCCCCAGGGGGCCAAGTCCAATGTTACAGGCTCTGGGGGTCCTCACGTCCTGTCTGCCCTTTCAGCCCTTCTGTCATCTACAGAACCAAATGGCCCCGTCCGATTCCTGCAGGTGGTATCTGTTTTCCTGACAGAGCTGCCTAATTCAAGGGTGGCCTCTCGCCCATCCAGTGTGACTTCCCCTGGTTATGGGTCTTCCCATGGAGGTTGCCCTCAGGGTCCTGCACTGCCCCCAGGAAGGTGCTCTGAAGCCTTTTGGCTCTGAAGTCCCTCAGCCCATCGAGGCTTTTCTTCTGTAGCCCCCCTCCCACCCTGGGCCCCCGGCCTGCCAGCCCCGGCTTCCCGCCAGCCTGGTTGCTCGTGCACTTATCTCTGTTTGGATGGAAAATTGCTCCTTTATCGTGGTGTATTTTTTCCTACCCATGATTTCCCTGTCAACTCCGCAGAATCCAGGAGGCTTGCTATGGAGATGCCATGCCAAGTCGTCAGAAATGTGAAAAAAATAAACAACAAAACCTCTCCGAAGAGCCAGCTTTTGCAAATCAAGAACGCTTTGGCTTCCATACAGTCGACTCTGCTCCGTCTTTCCAAAATTCTGTATAAATTAAGCTCAGAAGCCAAGAATGTGACTTTTTGGTCAAAGCTGTAGCCTACCTTCCCCTGGGACAATTTACGTCCCCAGCTTTGATGGATGGAGGGCCTTGATGGGCTGGGACAGGGAACCTCAGTTTAGAAATATCCAAAGTTCATTCTCTTAATATTGCCATTTTACAAAGGAGGAAACAGAACAGTTTTTGTTCCTTGCCAATCAACTAAGGACAAACCAATATCAATTTTATTTCTTTAATGTTTCAACAAGCTGTATTTCATTTCCTGGTCTGACAAAGACAGGCCACTGTGCTTGGCAACTTTCTCTCACCCTCTGACTTCTCTTTCATAGTCGTAGGTCTAAGAAGAGCAAAATGAAAATACCAGCTTTGCATTGCTACAACAGAACACCAGAGGCAATTAACCTACTAGAGAAGGCAAGCTTATTTGGCTCACAATTTTGGAGGCCACACTGGCCTGTTCTCTTGTGAGGATGGGATATGGTGGAAGGTGTGGGAACAGCAGTCATCCCTGAGCTGCAGAGAAAGAGATCTATACTGGTCCCACAATCCCCTGCGAGGGCTGGCCCCCAAAGATGGGGAGACCTTCCTCTAGGCCGTCTCCCAAACCTCCTCCACCTCCCAATATCCCCACGCTGAAGGCCCAAGCCCCCAATCACGATGGACCCTCAGAGGACATGCAGACAAATCACAGCCGTGGGAAAGCCTTATTTGCTCAGTCCCACTCTGACTTTAGAAGCTCCATTTCTCTGAACTCAACCTGGTCAGTTCTTCATTCCAGTACCGTCTCGTGTCGTCATCACCATTGTCACCTCTGTGCCCATGTTGTCCCAGCTCAGACGGCAGGAGCCAGGGAGCCCCTTCCTGTTCCCTTGGCTCTGCGGCTGCTGCAACACCTAATTTCTAAACGGAGCTTCCTGGCTCCAGCCAGCCCTCTGCTCAGATGCCACTGCTACGAGATGCTGTTTTCGTCAGCTTTTTCATCGCTGTGACCAAAAGACCCCACAAGAACCATATCAGAGGAGGAAGTTTATTCAGGGCTCTTGATTTCAGAGGCCTCAGTCCCAGGACAGCCAACTCTATTTTTGGGGGCCCTGAGGTGCAACAGAACCTCAAGAAGGGTGTGGAGGAGGAAAGCAGCTCAGGACTTGGCCACCAGGAAGCAGAGAAACAGAGAGCTCCACTCATGGGGGACAAAATGCAAACCCTAAAGTCAGGCACCCAGTGACCCACCTCCAGCCAAGCCCAGCCTGCCTAACGTTACCACCCAGTTAACCATTCAAATGGATTAACACACTGATTAAGACTCTTACACCCTAATCATTTCACCTCCAAATTTTCTTCCATTGTCTTATGCATGAGCTTTTCTGGGGAACCTCATATCTAAACAATAACAGATGCCATCCCTGACCACCACAGAAACGTAATAATACCTCTGTCACTCTTTGTCCTTTTTCTCTACTTATTATTATTTTTATCTGCAGTGCCTTAAACAGTGCCAGGCACATGCAGGGCTTAGTGGACATCTGCTTAATGAATGGAACAGTCCTGACTGGAAGATTCTAATAGGCTGCACCTCAGTCCTATGCCTGAGTTGTCGTGGCCATGGGGTACAGAGAGGAACTGTGCTGTGTCCTCTGCTTCCCACACAAGCAAGAGGCGGAATGGTTTTGATGCCAGGGCAGGAAAAAAAAAGCCATTCAGGCTAGAAAGATGAGTATCCTCCTAAATTATTTTTATCATAAACTGTGAGCACAATCAGTAGATAACTGACCCTACAACCTAAATTGTATAAGAAGAATGATTTTTAAATCACCTACATTAAACTCAAAATGGTTTTGTTTTGGCACATAATTCGCCCCTATTTCATCAGTCCGTATCCAGGAAGGGTATGCAGCGGGGGAACTCATGTTCTCACTCGGAAGTTCACCTGACAGTCTAGTCATTTTTGGGTTGATGCGGAAGCCACATTCTCAGACTCAAGCTTTTTGTCAGTGCGTTAAGATTTTTCTATGATCATGATGGGCCATGCTGACTCCTGCTCTGGAAGTCTTCAGGGTCAAGGCTGAGATGGGCTCTGTGCTATGTACCTTCATTTTTTGTTCACAAGCTATGGGAGAGCCAGAATGTTTTCTAAGTAAAACCCCAACTTGACGGTAAGTGCTTCTCCGTGTACTGGGTGTTCCATACACAGAAGGAAAACTGCTGTTGTGAGCATGAATCTTGGTTAGGCGTCTTAATTTTCCCAAAAGTTTCTCAATCCCATCAGCTGATCAGTTAATTTTTGAAGTTTGTGTAAAATCACTGTTGGCCAGCCCCAGGATCTGTCTTGCCCACCAGGATATATGCGGGCTGTTTCTGCTCAAATTTGATCAAGTTCCCACCTGGAAAAAATGTACAGCCATAATTTGAAAGACTAACTATGCATCAAATTCCTTAGATATCCTGTTAATTTCATGGACAGTTAGAAAGCCATCTACCCCACCACCACCCTAGAATTACTCTCTGCTTAATGAAAGGAGGCATCAGAAGTGTCCATGCAACTGAATATTATTTGGCAATAAAAAGGAATGAAATACAGATACATGCTGTAATATTGGTTGAAAACCTGCTAAAAAAGAAGTTAGTCACAAATGACCACACGTTGTCTGATTCCATTTATAGGAAATGCACAGAATGGACAAATCCATAGAGACTAGAGAGAGATCCACAGCTGTTGGGATCTGGGGCGTGATTGCCAATGGGCATGGGCTTTATTTGGGGGAAGGAGAAAATGTTGTAAAAATAGATTGTGGCAATGGTTATGTAAGTCTGTGATTATTCTAGAAGCCATTAAACTGTACGTTTTAGATGGGTGATTTTGATGGCTAGTGAAGTAGATCTCAATAGAGGTGCTTAAAACAGCCAGAGCTGCGTTTCCTATAGGGTGGATTCTAAGATCCACGGCAGAAACTGTTCAGAGCAAACGCAGCCCGTGTGTCTCCTGCCTCCTCCACCAGCCCTACCCAGGAACCAGGTGGCTTGCAGAGAATGCTGGTCACTCCCCACCGGCCCCAGATTTTTCTTTTTCTTTTGAATGCAGAAAGCCCACACCCTGTCCCTGGTGCAATGTGACGACACATGACCGTGGCCTGCATGTTCACATCTTTATTTATTTCACTTTCCATTTAATTCATTTGCGTCAGCCACTTCATGCCCTTTTGTGTGGGCGCAGATCAAGTGGACACACCTCCCTGTGGACATCCTTAGAGATGGGACTTGTAATGGCCTCCTGAGCCTTCCAGCTCCTTTTAGGGTGAATCTGGAAGGTGAACCACAGTTAGTCCTCTGTAATAGTTGGGACAGACAATAACCCTTGCACTGTTGGGTTCTGCAGAAAGGGTGGCAGCTGACGGGCCTTTAGATAACCTATTTGCATGAATGCCTCAAGACCCTCTGGACCCAGAGAAAAGGAGACTTTGACCCTGAGGACCCTCCACACTGAGTTGCTCGAGGGCTGGTTTGGAACTGAGCACTCTTGAGTTTTGTGTTTTCAGTTGAGAAGGAATTAAGAAATGCCATTTAAAAAAAGTCTGGTAGGTTGACAAGTGTGCATCATGTATATCTCATATTTTTGTTAAATCCATCTAGCAATCCTACCCCTCAAGAGAAACAGCCACCTCTTTAAAAAGTTCTGTACTTTTAAGAAAGTGATCAAAGTTCAGGAAGGGATCATTTCAATTATTTCCAGAAGGGTTAAAAAGATGACAAGAAACAGAGTAATGAATATCATCATTAGAATTATTTATTAAGAACAGAAAGGCCACGTAATAGCACAAAAATAGGGAACATAAGAGGGTTTTACACTGGTCAATGTTGTTTTTGTTGTAAACACAGCTGCTCTCTTTTTTGTGTGATGACAGGACTTTTCTTTTTTAAAAAATATTTTAGTTTTTAGTTGTAGTTGGACACAACACGTTTATTTCACTTATTTATTTTTATGTGGTGCTGAGGATCCAACCCAGGGTCTTGCACATGAGAGGCAAGCCATCTACTGCTGAGCCACAACCCCAGCCCATGATAAAACTTTTCTACAGAAATATTATTTTGAAATTATTCAGTGCGTGGGGCTGAGGATGTAGCTCAGTGGGAGAGCACTTGCCTAGCATGTGTGAGCTCCACATAAAAATAAATAAACAAAATAGAGGCATTGTGTCCATCTACAGCTAGGAAAAAATATTCAGTGGGCAAAATATTATTGCATTCTTCCTTCCTGGTTTCTTTCTAGATATCTTTGCAAAGAAATAACCAAATAGGATTGTTTTCTTTCTTTCGTCTTAACTTCTGATTTGACTTTTCCTTGCAATTGATTTTCACTCTCAACACTGTCCTGTCCTTCAATGCACCCCTGGTAAGATTCTTCTGCCTAGCCCTGAACTGTCTTTGCGGGGTCTCGGGAGAGCGAGCCGGTGCTCGAGCCCCACAGACGTGTTGTTGGTGGAATTGCTACTTGAGGGGAATTTGAGGAAAACTTCCTGATACCTTCCCTGAACTTGGTTTAGTAAAATGTGTCCCACCCTGTCACCTGGGCCCCCACGACACTGGGGAAATCAAAGGTTCAGTCAAACCCCACAGGTGATCCCCGGAAGGCACCAAGAGTGGAATTTTAAAAACTGTCCACAATGGTCCTCACTACTGACAGTTGCTGTGACAAGCCCTTCTGATAGTGGATGAACATCCTCCTGTGTCCTGGGAGGCAGATGTCCACCAGCATGAAGAAGCCGGGGGCCTTGGGGACTCAGGGAACTTGCCTAGGACCACAATCAAGCATTGATGAGCTAGGAGGGATCTGAGCCCAGGTTTGAACAGCCCTACACCCCCCCACACACACACACACTCATACACACACACACACACACACACTCACACACACACCTCAGGGGACAGAGTGTGGTGGAGCCCACCAACCCCTAACCCATGTGGTGACTCTGAGGGTGCCATGGTTGACAGAGTGGGCAGGAGCTATTGGATATGGAAAATGAAAACCCCCCAAATAATGAGGCCTGGGAAAAGGGAATGAAAAAGCCAGACTTTCTCAAGGTAAATCTCTTTCAGATGCTGGCCGCAGGCAGGGGAAAAAATGTGTCATCAATCCTAAAGTGGTAGTCTCTAGGGAGCACTAATCTCTTCCAAGACAATGCCTCTCCAGGTGCTGGCCACTGACCCCCAGCCCCAAACTCAAATTCCTCAGTGCCCAGACTGACACGCTCACTAAGTCACCCACAACCTAGATAAGCCCAGTCCCCTCCTTTGTTCAGTGGCTCATTTTCCACCAGGAAAGTGGGTCTGTTCCCGTAGGTGTGGTCCCGATCCGGGGTAAAGGCTGAAATGATCTATGAAGTGTGCACCCGGTGAGCCCGTCTCTTTGTGCTAATGTTCTGCTGAATGAACTATGATTTGGTGGCACTAGGACTGTTCCAACAATGATTATCACCAAATTTAAATTAGGATGTACTTTAATAAATACAATAGTAGGTTACTATCCCTTAAAATATGGAATGCTCAATTAAATTGAGGAGAAAAACGTTGGGCCGCTAGTGGATGAATGGGTGGAGACACGGTGGGTAACTTATAATCACACTGAGTCACACAGACACAAATGTTAACGTCTAGCCCATAAACGTAAGAAAAGTTCAGAGTCACTAATAATCAAAAATTATAAATTGAAGTCACAGGATATAATTTTAGTCTATACAAACAGCATAGCCTAGAACCAATACAATTGCAACTTTTTCTGTATTCTTTTCTTTTCTCTCTGGGGGTTGTGTGCTGGGGGTTGAACCCAAGGCCTCATGCATGCTAGGCAAGTGCTCTATGACAGAGCCCCACCTCCAGCCAGTGTGAGTTTTCCAACCAGCCGGAGTGGTAAGAAGGGCACACACAGATGCTGCCGAGAGGAGAAAGGCCTGTTTTTACCCTTCTGGGAAGGTCAAGAGCTTCACACCCTTGCTCTGTCCTGCAGTGAAGGGTGATCTGCTGGCGCTCATTTTCTATGCTGAAAAGAGAACTTTAACCTCCTTTTGCCTTTTGTGGATGTCACAGAGAGGGTGTCTTCACCAAGAATCCCGACTGTAAATGCAGCCGTGCACCCTCTGGAGCCCTTTCTCATCAAACAAGCAGTTGTGAGCAGTAACAGCTATACATCACCCTCAGAAGGAAAAGATGCCATTCTCCATCCCCAGACGCTCCCGAGGCCCTGTCAGAGCTGGGTCCTCAGAAAGCATCGCTTCCTTCTCTTGGCAGTTGCCTGCCTTTACGAAATCGCCCTTTGATGGCATGTATTTGGCTTACCCTGAGAAGTGAACGTTAGAAACCTTCCTACTGCACTTACGAATGGGATGTCATTGAGGACACCTCACCCCGCGACCTCCCAGAACGAATCAGGAAACAGTGTACGTCTGAATACCTAGGAAACCATAAGCTCGACCCTTATTGCTAAACAGTTTTTTTTTTTCTTTTTGCTTTGACTTCCAGAAAACTCAGAAACAAATGTATGCCTTACCTTTAGCAATGGCACCAGCCCTCATGGGAAGTGTCTGAGCTTTCCAATATGGCTCTTCTCTCCTTACTATATTTACCCTGTTCCAACCATCCGTAGTTATTATTTCAACCTCTAGTATTTACTTTGTTTTGGTGAACCACATCAATGATGGAGATATAAATAAATATAAGTTAAAAATATCAAAAGAAACATTCAAAAGCTCCTGTTAGATGTCAAGGAGGCCTTCTGAAAAAGTCTGGAAACCACAGGTCAGTTCTGAGAGCTTTTCAATGAGACTTTGTCCTTTTTCTCACATTGATTCCACGTCACTTTTAAAGCAAATGTTTGATTTCATGTTCTGTATTACTGGGAGACCTGAGAAACCTGGGCATCTCCCCATGTAGACTTGATCTCTGTTATTAATTGTTTATTTAACTAGGAGAACCCATCCATAAACTATCTTTAGTTCCTTATAGGAAAGATTTTTGTCAGCTATTATTATATTATTTTACATTTATATATTTGTTTATGGACCAGATATTTCTTGAGCGCCCGCTGTCTGTGCACAGTTTGTGATCCTGGGGAAGATGCATAATAACTCTGTAGGAGTCTGGTCCCTTCAGCTCTCAGGCTGGGAGACCCCGAGGCCAGGGCTGTGACTTACCCACTGAGCAGTCTCAGGCCACTAAGAGGCCTTCAGTAAATATTTGGTTAAATAAATGATGAATGTAAAATTCTTCCTCAAGCCTTGCTTTTCAATTTTTTATTTTTTAGTTGACAAATAATTTTTTGTATTTGTGGGATACAATGTGATGTGATCTATGTATGCATTACGCAGTGACGAGGACAAGCTAACTAACATATCACCACCCTGCAGACTTTATAATTTTGTGTGGTGTTTTGTTTCAGTTTTGTATTTAAAGGTTACCCTTTTAGCAATTTCCTTGGTAGGGGGTGGGTGTTATCATTGTTTTTGTTACTAGAAATTGAACCCAGGGCCTCGATCATGCTGAACAAGTGTTCCACCACTGAGCTACATCCACACTTTTAACAATTTTGAAATATACAATACATTATTAACTATTAACTCCAGTCACGAGGCTGTGCAGTAGGTCCTGAAAGTTTATTCCTCTTAACTGAAATTTTGTACCCTGCAGTTGTCACCACCCAGCCTCTGGTAGTCCCCATTGTGCTCAATTTGATTGAGCATTCCATATTTTAATCATTCCACTATTGTATTTATTAAAAGTACATCCTAAAAAAGAACATCCTGGTGATAATCATTTGTTGGAACTGTCCTAGTGCCACCGAATCATAGTCTATTCAGCAAAATCCGTAGGTAAGTGAAATTAACTTTAAGAATTTGTTACATGATGATCGGGTTGGACTGCAAGATAATTCCAGTAAGAATATGGCTGGATGAGCAAAATCTATAAATAGTCTTGGAAAGTGCTGGGGCTTGGCTTATAATAGTGAAGTCCATCAAGAGGGCCTTGGGACCACAGGAAATGTTTTCTTTGTAATAAAAAAAGAAAACACCTCATTCCAAAAAGAGTTGGCAGCATCTCAAGTCGGGTACTCAAAACTAAATTGAGAAATGAGGGATGGTGGGCTGAAGAGATGGTGAAATAGCCATGCGCTGAAATTCTCTAGAAAAATACATGGTTTTGTTTTGTACACATTTTGCAAAGAAAGTATTCTTCCATCTGTTGTATTTTATGGATATATCCATACCACAGATTAAGGGAAGGAAGGAAGGAAGGAAGGGAGGGAGGGAGGGAGGGAGGGAGGAAGGGAGACAGACAAAAGTGAAAATTTCCATGTTCAAGCAAAGCTTCAGTGATTCTTTTTGAAATTTCCTTGCTTTTTGTTTTATTTTTTAAATTTTCTTAGTACTGAGGGTTGCACCCAGGGCTTCACACATGCTAGGCAAGTGCTCTACCAGTAAACTACATCCCTAGCCACTTTCAGTTTTATTTTGAGGCAAAGTCTTGCTACATTGCCCAGAGGATAGGCATGTGCCACCAAGCCGGGCAGTTCCTGCTCACTATTACAAGGCGACATTCTTAAAGGACTTATGGGATAGCTCTCCTTTTCCCCAACGCATCCCAGGATGAATTCTTTTTTTTTTTTTTTTTCCTTTTTGTGGTGTTGGAGATTGAACTGGGATGAATTCTTAATATGTAAATAATAGGGACACTTCTATAGGACAGGCTGATAGTCCCTTGTAAGTCATCTTTGCGTCTCCAACAATTCACATTCCTTTCTAAGAAGAAAACGTTTTCCTCTGACTAATCAGGAGCACAAGGTTTGACAAGAAGACCTAAGGGAGAGACAGTGGGGAGTGGTGTTGAAGACATTAGTGCAAACAGTTTAAGATATCACCTCTCAAAGATAGTCCTGGGTATCATGGTGCAAGGAGGGGCTTGGGGTCGGGCTCTGCGGGTCCCGGTCCAGCTGGGCCTTCCATGCTCCGTAACCTTACTAAACCTCTGGAAGCTCCACTTCCTTCACCTTTCATGGCCGAGTAACAGTGTTGATTCCTAAGGTTGTTAAGACATGAAATGAGACAATGTGTGTAAAACGTGGGGCTTGGTGCCTGGAAGAGAATAAGTGTCCTAAAAGGTGAGCTGTCACGAAGCCACAGTGGCCAGGTGGATCGTGGGGACTGCGCGTCTTGTTGCTATTACTAATTCCCAGGAGGAACAAAGGAACTGATTTTTATCTCAGGTGAGCTGCAGGTGGGAAAGCAGAGAGGTGTTTTCAGAACATGTTACCTTTTCCCACGGAGATAGCTTCCGATCCTCAAGAGTGTCCTCAGGACCTCGAGGTCGGAGAGGAAGGGGCAGCGTGCCCACCTGAAGTTGGCTCTGGCTTTTCCTCAAAGACCTTCAGCAGCGCTTCTTTCAGGGACTTTCTACTTTTCTTTCTCCTAAGACCACCCACCACGAAATAGACAATTGGATTCACACTGCAATTGATGGTGGACAGCAGGTTCAGATAGGGGAAGAACTTCCACACAGACTCGTCGCTGGGGTTGGAGTAGTAGACGATGATGAACAGGACCTTCATGGGCATGGCGAAGACCAGGAACAAGACCACGGTGGCCGTGACGATCACATAGAGCTTGGCCGGTTGACGGGACTTGAGGTGGCAGCAGACCTGGACGGAGAGGATCAAGTTGGAGAAGATCATGAGAGGAACGAAGACAAGGAAGGTCAAGACCCAGGAGAAGGCGTACACGTATCGGCACTCTGGGAATCTCGGCTCCGCTGCCAGAAGGCAGAAGAAATTTTCCAGCCCCGATACCAGCACCGAAAGAGCCCACAGCAGTGCGCAGGCCACGGCCGACTGGTGCCTCGGGCGGCGGCACTGGTACCAGATTGGGTAGAGCACCGAGAGGCAGCGCTCCACGCTGATGGCAGTGAGCAGGTGCAGACCCGTGTTGTAGCCGAAGATCATGAGGAGGAGGACGTAGCTCAGCAAGGTGTCATCGTGCAGGTGGAGGCTGTCCACCAGCTGGAAGATGGACGAGCAGAGAAGGACCATCAAGTCGGCAATGGCCAGATGCAGAATGTAGACGGTGAACGGCTTCCTCTTGACGCAGAAGATGAGAAACAGTATCAGGAGTCCGTTCCCAGTGACTCCGGGGACACAGATGAGCAGGGAAAAGTAGACATGGCCGTGCTCTCTTTCGGCCTCTGACAGGGGCTCCCTCACCTGCTCTGATGACCAGGTTGTTCCATCCAGGGAGGCGTTTCTGGGAATCAGTGTGGGTTCCGAAGGATGCAGGGTCACTGCCCATGGCTCCATTCTTGGGTATCGCTGGTTTCCTCCTGCACACCTGTGGTCAGAAATGGAAGATGGAGCTGATGGTGTCGTCTGCTGTGCATCCCACAGTGAGTTGGTTTTTGATCCTCCCTCACAGTGGTGTGGGAGGAAGTGTGCTGCTGTGTTTCCCATCTTCTTCCCCCTTTCCTCTCCCCTTCTGTTCTCCGCCCAGGCAGATTCCACTGTGGTCTCCAGGTTTCCTCCACTGAACCCAAGGCTGGGCTTCTAACCTCACCTCCAGCCATCGCCTCCAACCAGGATTCTTTCTCTCTGGCCCTGTGGAAAACCCCACTGTGTTCCTAATTTGTCCCCTGCCTTCCTGAAAGAGATTTCTAAGGGTTCTTATCAAAAATAGAGGACAGAACTAGGAGAAAGGATCCAAAATAAAAAAAGGATAAAAAACATACCAATGATCAAAAGCCCATGCACAAAGAAGTAAGCGCTCATGGTTGTGTCTAGAAACTTCTGCCCCATCTCTCTCTTGAGATACTCCTCCTTTCCCATGCCTTGGCTTTTGTTTATAATATCCACATAACCCCCAACAGTTTCTATGTACCAGTAAACACAATTAACAGCTGTTTGTGTCTTTCTCTCCTGTACATTGAGGGTCATCCTCTTGGGCTTAGCTGACAGGACGATCCAGCTGCCAATAGGAGAGAAGGGGAGAGGGAGGGAGGAAGAAAAGAGGCTCGCTCTGTTGAAGTGGGGTTTGGGGGACAAGGGCTACCTAGGAGGGGCGGGCATGCAGGATTGTGGGGTCAGGGCCAGGACTGCCTGGTCCACACTTCTCTGTCCTTACCTCGTGTCCTGGTTGCCTGAGGATTCACTCACCCCAACCCACTGAGACATGGGTAGGAACAGGATTCAGGGAAGGGCGTACAGGGCTTTCTAGATTGTTTCTCTGTGGACTCTTGACAGCAAAGGATAAGTCGTCTCATCTTGACAGATGGGACTGTGTTAAGAGTCACTTGTCAGTCTTCCTTGGAAACTTGGAACACATTTTCTAAGACTTGGCTGGATGTCCAGGACAGCCAGTGAACCTTAGCTATAACCAATTGAGATACTATGAAATATGTATTTGGTCTTTTCTCTTTTCCCGGCATACACTCCTGAAATCCTTGGAATCTCCAAAGTAATGTGTCTTTTGCATGCTAATGAAGTGGCTGGTGGCTGTCAGCTTCAGGATATGGCTGGTCACTGAAAGACCAAGGCAGGATGAGAGGATTGGGACTTTTAGCACCATCCTGCAACCTGCAGGGAGGGGAGAAGGGTTGAAGGTTATTGATCACCAATGACCAGTGATGTCACCAATCATGCCAATGTAATGCACCCCCATAAAACCTGGGGGACAGGTCCACAGAGCTTCAGATTGCAGAACACATGGAGGTTCCCAGAGAGGGTATGGAAGTCTGTGTCCCTCTAGACCTCACTCATGTACCTCTCCATCTGCATCCTTTGCAACATCCTTTAAAATAAACCACTAAATGTAAACGTTCCCCTGAGTTCTGTGAGCCACTTGAGCAAATTAATAGAACCCAACGAAGGTTCAATCACAGGGACCCTGGTTCATATGTGAGACAGAAAGTGAAATTTCCTGGGGTTTGGGACTGGCATCTGAAGATGGGGAGCAGTGGTGGGCACCAGTCCTCAGCTGGTGCCATCTGACACTGTCTCCAGGTGGAGGCTGGAACTGGAGAACTCACTAGAATTGGAGGACACCTGGGAGGTGCCTGTGGCTGCAGAACTGATGGCCTGCTTGCTGGTAGGGAGAATCCCCAGTCCTCTTGGGGTCCCAGCCTTCTGTGCGGCTTGCTGTAAGAACTGAAGGAAAGTGGTTTGCTCTCCCCATTCACAGCTGTGCAAGGGGGAAACAGCCTCAGCCAGGACCTGCCCCCTCTGGCCTCCTCCCACCCTGGGCTGGCTTCACTTGTGCCCCTTCTTGTCTCTGGGTCCAGTAGTGGCTCTGGGGTTTCCCTCTCCACCACCACCAATCACAGTGGCTGGTGAGAACGTCCTTCTACCCCTGCCTTCCCCGGCTCCTCTTCTCCCCAAGCAGCCACAGGCCCAGGGCATTCCTGTGGCTTACCTTGTAAGGCTTCATGGGAAGGGAACGGGCAGGAGAGCCAATTACTGGAAGTCTCAGAAGCACACTGTCCCTCCTGTCCCAGGCAGTCTGTGGCTTGGCCCTTCTCTGAGTCCTTCCTGCTCCTTTTCTACCATCCACATCTTCCCCTCTTACTCTGGCAAACCCAATCCACCCTGGAAGAGGAGCCTCTGCTTCAACTTCTTTTGCATTTTTCTGAATGCCAAAAGTAATAACTACTTATTTCACAAACTTTGCAAAAAGAATAAAAGAAAATCAATTTTCCCATTTCACCACCCCAAGATAAATTCTTTTATTTTTAATCGACACATAGTAACTATACATGATTATGGGGTATGCTGTGGTTTTCTATACACATTTAATGTATACAATGTGTAATGATCAGGTCAGGGTCATTGGTTTATCTGTCATCTCAGATATTTATCATTTCTTTGTGTGGGGATTCAAATTCCTACCTATTGTTTTTGGGACTGGGGATTGAACCCAGGGGCACTTAACTACTGAGCCACACATCACCAGCCCTTTTTATTTATTTTGAGACAGAGTCTCACTGCATTGCTTACAGCCTTACTAAGTTGCTGAGGCTGGCTTCAAACCTGTGATCCTCCTGCCTCAGCTTCCTGAGCTGTTGGGATTATAGGCATGTGCCACTGTGCCCAGCCCTCTCTACCTATTTAAAAATATTAAATTATTCATTGTCAACCCAAAGATAACTTCCGTTAATTTGTTCACAAGTCGTGGAAACTATAGTCTATGTAGTTTTACACCTGCCTTTTTAACTTAATATCATATCATCAACATTTTGTTTCTATTAAAATTTCTTCAAAAATATGACTGCTGATGAATGACTACATGATGATATTTAATCTTTTTTTTATTATTTTAAAATAATTCCCCTATTAGAAAACATCTGCAGTTAATAAGCCTCCATAATTTCAGTAGAGGGTGTACCCTTGTATATCTGTCTTATATTTCTGATCACTTCCTTGGGACGAATTATTACAAGAACAATTACTCAGATGGGATTTTAAGGCTTTGAGACAGAAAAACATAGTGGTCATGACCATGGGCTTTGGGTTCAGAGATTTGGGTTTGACATGCACCTCCAGGTTACTAATTATCTGACCTCAGGCAAATTGTTGGTCTCTTCAAATCTCTGTTTCCCTGTCTATACAATGGAGACAATGGTGGTACATCCCATGGGTGTCGAGAAGAGTGATAATCTCATTCTTTAGAGAGCTCCTCATTCTTTAGAGAGCTCCTACAGTATGTCCCGAACCAGAGCAAATGTTGAATGCATGTCAGTCCCCACTCTGACCATTTTCAAAATAATTTGTTTCCAGAAGCTGCTCAAGAGAGAGCTTGCACAATTCAACCTTTCAGTACTAGGCATCTTCCTAAAACAATACAAAATGGTGAAGGAAAAATTGACATCTAAATGTTTTGATTGGCATGCCTAATGATTAGTGAGGTGTACGTTTTCATAAGCCTGTTACTAATATTTTTTGTTTCTTCCTGGGTATGTCGCTCTGTGTTTCCATTTTTCTTCTCAGGTGGGGGCCGCTGTTCTCACTGACCTGTAAGAATGCACCAGCTCTTTTGTGCTCTTCCTCCTCTCCACCGGAAGCTAAGGCCCTTGGGCCAGCAGCTTGGCCTCAGAGCTGCTCCCAAAAAGGGGTGAATGTTGAATGTTCCTCACCCAAGCTCAGTTCTCTTTCCTTCCTTCCCGTCCACTAAGTCAGCAGCCACAAGGACCCTGCCAGGGGCCCAGGGCAAAAGGAGAGCAGGAAGGGAAGGAAGACCTTACAGGGGATATTTTCCCACCAGGCCAGTATCCCTGAGGGAGCTCCGAGCAGCAGTCTGCCCAGGGCCAGGCCAGGCCGGGTCTGGAGGCCCTGCAGCCCTGTGTGGTGGCCAGCGCTGCTTACAGCGCGCCTAGAAAGAAATATGAACAAATAAGGGAACGGTGCTCTCTGCATAACACGGCCCACGCTGACTTTCTGCCTGGACTCAGTGCATTAGAAAACAAAAATGTCCTTCCTCGAACTTTATGTCTTATTATTCTTGGTGTGGGAGTGAGCCTGGATTTAAAAGAAAAACAGGGTAAGAGAGTAGAAATAAACCAAGTAAGATTATGCTCTACATGGGTTGGGTGTTTTCATTGTCTTTTTTCATGTGCTTGTCAGAGGGGTCCTGTGAGGTCAGGGTCATCCCCATTCACCATGGACATTGAGGACTTCGGGCTCCAGGGACCTGCTCCAGCTCTGCAACCTGTTGTCATAGCCTCTCCTGGATGTAGGGGTTTTCTGACTCCACTTCTGCCCCCCCCCCTCCGTGTTCCATGCACCCCATTCTCCCATCTGCATCATCCCTAACTGTCCCTAGAGATTCTGGTGCACAGAGGGGTGGGAGGGCCAGCAGGTAGGAGCAGTTCCAAGGAGAAGCCCAGTTCATCCTGGAAGTGGGGTAGAGTTTGCAAAATCTTCCATGAAGATTCCAGTGTGTTCTTGTGGTCACAGGGGGGCAGTCACCTTCTTTGCAAAGTCACCCCCATTTCTGCTTTTGACCATGTTGTCTGAAACATGTTATTTATTGGCTTTTCCAGTGTTTACTTTCAGCCTCTCTTGGAGACTATAGCATTCAGGCTCATATTTGTGTGACAATGTTACAGTGAATAATTTTACAATGAGTATGTGGTACTAGAGCAGTACCACATTTTACTATTGGTTCTGTTTAACTTTTCTAAATTATACCAACACTGTGTGTGTGTAGACCCAGTACTCTGCACACACACACACACACACACACACACGAGCACACCTACACATGCACAGGACAGGAGGGGGCATCCATGAAATGACGGGAGCATTAAGGGGAACAATTAGGTTTTATAGATATTCTTAGGGGACTCTCTGTGGTTGCAGCGAGAACAGAATGCTTCTGCTCTAGAACTCAGCAGGCAGAAGGTCAGGGCCCCATGAAGTAGCCCTGGAATTTGGGATTCCCTTAGGGTGGGCTCTCTCCTCCCACCCAGTACATCCCCTTGCTGAGGACTGGGGAGGAAGGGCCCTCCCTACAAACCTGAGTCGCTGTGATCTCTCTGCAGGGAGTGAGTGGGAGTACTCACCGGCCACGGATTTGGGGTTTTGTTGTGCGGAGCTACTTTGGTGATCCCTAGTTCTTCCCTAGGGCCTGTTATTTCTGCAGATCCTTGTCCAGCAGACAAGATTCTTGAAGACTGGAAGACAGCAGGTCAGTCTGGCAACAGTCTGTTCTCAGGGTCTTATTTTGGCTTCAGATCTGGCCAGTGAGATCTGAAGTCCTGTTGGCCACGCTGGAGGACAGAGGGCGGAGCCAACCCTCCTCTGAGTCCTGTCAATCAATTAGATAGACACTAACTCACCAGTCAGGGCTGTTCTCCTCAAGTCCCAGCCAATCAGAAAACGCCCCATTCTGCCCCCCCCCCCAGTGAGCCCAAGACATTTCTTGTGGTTCAGATTTTACTCTTTTAAACACGTGTTGTTCTGCACACCTGGCACTGCGGACTTGGGAAGCCTTTGAGTTCCCCAACATCTCCACACCAAGGACAACCTTGGGGCGCCATGCTCCTGGCCCACCAGCTGTGGCAGGTGTGTGGGTTGGCGAGGCCCACAGCAACCAAGGCACATCCCACCCAGATCCTCACCACCCCACCTCTCTGTGGATGGTAGTGACCAAAGGGCTTGGGGTGTGGGATGCAGAGTGGGAGGGGACATTCCTGGGGGATTGTCTTTGCTGGTGACTGGAGAAGAGGCGCTGTCAGCCCTGCTGCTCCCCACCTGTTCTTTCTTGGGGTTGCAGGGCTCACCTGTGACCATGAGATACCAAGGAAGGGGTTGAAAGGAGGCTTGCAGAAGAAACTGGATTCTGACTGGACAGCTCCAGCGAGGCTGGTGCCACCAGCTCCGGTGGAGCCATGTGGAGCCATGTTTTGATGGTGTCACTGTGGTCAGCTCTGTTCCTTGTCCCTGAAACCACACCAGGCAGGTAATTATTTTCGATATATTTTAAAAAATCAAATGGTAGGGGCAAAAGACAAGCTCCCTGCTGTGAGTGATCCCCTTTGTGATTCCCCTTTGTGATCCCCTCCCCTTGAGTGGGGGGAGAACTTGTGGCTTGCTTTTAACCAATTGAAAATGGTCAAGCTGAGAGAACCCTGTTCTGAGAGTCCTCAGGATTGGCTTTAATCACCTACGTAACACATGGAGACGTGAAGATGATTGTCATAAAGGAAGAAGCAGAGGAAGGCATGGCTCTCGGGTCCCACAGGGAAGCACTGGAGTTGGAGAAGAGGCAGAGGGACAGGGGGACTGTGGGCAACAGGCTTTACTGTGGTTTCCTGGAAAGAACTCAGGTGCCTGGCCCTGGGGCGGTTAGGGCAGGTGGATAGAGGCCCAGAGCGTGAGAGCCCTGTAGAGGCCGTGGTGGGGGGAGGACAGACTCCCATTAGTGAGTTTGCATCTTCTGCAAGACAAACTCTCTATCAAGTTCACTGTCTCCAGAAATGCTAGCCCAGGGAGGGGTTGTTACATGGCCACCAAGATCCAGGGAGTCAAGCACAGAAGACAGACCCTGAGGACAGGGCTAGGGCAGAGCTGCTGGCGAGGTTACACTGGGCTGCACCATGGTCTAGGCTCTGGGGAGTGGGGCTCCTGCTCTGGGGGCTGCCCACGGGGAGGGCTGCAAGGTAGGGAGCTGCAGGCGGCCTCCAGGACCCAGAGCCTCAGTCCTGCTCTCCCAAGGCTCTGAATAAGAGGATCCCCCTGCTGCGTCTATACCTCAGACACAGTCCACACCTTGACCCCCACCGGTTGAGACCCTGAGCCGAGCTGAGGATCCAGAGCTCAGGATGCATCACCCACAAAACTGACATGATAAATAAGTGTTGTTTTAGGCCACTATGTTTGGAAAACAGCAAGAGAAAATGGATCACTATGGGAATATAGTTAGAAATTAGAGTCTTAAAAGGCTTTTATTTTGCAAAGAGATCCTATTCCTATCACTTCCTGTCCTACTTTTAAAATAGCAGCTATTTTGAATTTTTCAGGAGATTTCTTCTGGACTCATCCCTTCATTTGAAAACAATGGGTGCGCTCTGCCTTTCTTGCTCAAACGTTGATTTCTTCCAGTTTGGGTTCTGCTTCATCTCACCACTTCCTCTCCAGCCCCGACCCTCTCAGGGTAATTAAATCTAGTTTTTAGTCCAGTTCCTTTTTCTCGTAATTCAGTTGCCTTCCCTAAACCTCAGAAGGTTCCAAGACCCCAAGAGGATGCCTAAAAAAGCAGGTAGAATTGAGCCCTATAGATACTGTTTTCCCTATACCTCCAGACCTATGATGATGCTTGACTTATAAAGGAGGCACAGAGATCAGCAACAATAAGTCTTCATAAAATGGAACAATCATAGCAGTACGTTATGATAAAATCTATGTGAGTGTGGTCTTTCTTTCAACATACCTTAAACGGCCAGATGTGGTTGCCTTCGCCTGTAACCCCAGCTGCGTGGGAAGCTCAGGCAGGAAGATCAGTGCAAGCTCAAGGCCAGCCTGAGCCTCCCTGTCTCAAAATTCTAAAAAAGGGGCAGAATGCTCCTGGGTTCAATTCCTAGTACCACAAAATATACGTGCTGTATTTTATCAGGGCAGACAGCTGGACGAGGAAGGTTCAGGGAAGGAGCAGGATGGTGTGAGATTTCTTCATGGTGCTCAGAATTGCGGGACGTGAAACTTATGGGACTGGGGTCATAGCTCAGTATAGAGCAGGTGCCTCGCATGCTCAAGGCCCCAGGTTCCATCCCCTGCACAAAACAAACAAACAAATCAATGAAGGAAGCAAGAATTACTTGTATAATTTTCCATTTGGACTGCAGTTGACTGTAGTTCATTGAAACCCCACACAGTGAACCTTGGATGAGGAACGGGTGGGGACGGCTGTCACAGAAATATTCTCCACCGAAGGTTCGACAGGGGGACTGCGATTGCTTCATATTTTCTCGAAGAGCGAATTCTTATTTTCCACCAGAGTGAAACAGGGCCTCACATTTCAACGTTCACATTTTTCTATCTATTCTTATCTTTTCCTCACATCGTCCTTGTTTTTTCCACTCCGTGTGTCATGTGCCTTAAAATATGTGGTAAAGATGCAAATGTTCTGAGCTATCTGCCTGGGTTTTCTGGGAGCTCTCGCCCTCTGCAGTCAGGCCTTGCTCCCAGCCAGCTGGCCACGCTCGCCTTCCTTGGTCACTTTTCTGTGTTAGGGACCCTCTGGTTTATTTTTCCTATAGGCCATCCCAAGGGGCTTCCAAAGACAGGGCGTAAGGGAGGTGAATTTCGTATGGAACAGAGAGACATGAGCAGTGGGAACATGAAATCACTGGAACGCTTTTATAAAGTGGGCCCCCTGTGCAGACCCCCACAAGCTTTCTCTTAGGAAGCAATTCACCTGCAGCCCTGCCGGCTTTAAGTAGACAGAACATGTCACATTCCTTAGAAAACAACTTGTTATCTTCAGAGGAAATGCAGGCTTGAAATGCTGATAAAAAAAAATTTACCCTGAAAGTGTCGGGGGATTTTTGTGACAAGATTGCAGAACTCAGGGACATAAGGATGATTTCCCTTAACTATAAAATCTGTAAAAGCAGGTCCCAATTAGAACTGATCAGCACGAGCCAAAGTGACCTAGGGCTGTCATGGCAGTGGGGACTTGAAAGTCTGATGTCATCCTGCTGTCAGTCAAAAGTCAAGAAGTGGGCCTGGGCAGGGCTCTGGAAGTTTCCTGAGACCCCTCAATAAAACAGAGGGCAGGAGAGGCTTGCCGACCCTCACTCCTCTGAGAGGGTCCACTTCTTCCTTTCCCCTTCCCTGTCCCTTCTAACAAACTCATGCCTGCTGCCCTGAGCGACACGCCTGCTCTCTTTCTAGTCCAATCACAAGAATTAGGGTTTCAAGGGCGAGAGGGTCTATCTGTGCTGCCTCAGTTTCTGGCAAGGCCTAATGCTCTCTAACAAGTACTAGAAAACTTTTTATTATGGGAAATTTCCAACATATGCCAAAGTAGAGAAAAGAGTGTTGCCGGTGCCCATGCCCCTTTTACCAAATTTCAGCAATTAACACAAGGCCACTAGGGCTTCAGCTTGAACCCTGCCCACTGGGTATTTTAAGGCACTTCCCAGGTATTGCATAACTTCATCTGTAAATATTTCATTACACAATTATAAAACAGAAAGGCAAAACCAAAACACAAAAACATCCTAACCACACTACCTTTACCATAGCTGGGAAAATAGCAGTGTTCTCTAAAGTCATTAAGTATCCACTTGGTGTTATAATATGTAAAATACAGCTTGTTGTGGGAGTCGACATCCAGATAAGATTCATTTATGATTCTACACGTCTCTTAAGCCTCCGTTAGTCTTTAGGTGTCCCCCCGTCCCCCTGCCACGCACACACACCTTTTTTTTTTTTTTTTTTTCTTGCAGTCTTTGTTGAAAAAACTTGCTCATTGGTTTCATGGAGGGTTCTGAATTCTGGACCTTTGGCCCACATCTCCAGGGAGCTCAGCCACCACCTGGTCTCCGTGTGTGAGAACCTCAGTTTGTTTCACATCCAGTCTCTCTGGGGGATTATTTCCTGGGTGTGCACTTCCAGCCACCAGGTTGTCTCGCCTCTGTGCTGCTGTTGGCCATTGATGGTGATCACCTGGATCAGATGGCGGTGGTCCTCCTTCAGCCCCGCCGCCAAGGGACTCTTGGCAACTTCTGGAGACATCTTTGATCACGGTGCCCGGGGAGGGTGGGTGCTCCTGGCACCCAGTGGGAAGAGCCGAGGATGCTGCTGAACACCTGGGAGGCACAGGGTGGTCTCCCCCGACTCCCACCTACAGTTTTCTGGCCAACCTTGCCATTGGTGCAGGGTCTACGATCACTTTACGGAGTTTCAGTGATGTCCTATGTCTCCTATTCCTTCCTCACTTATTAGCTGGAACAAGTTCAGTGTTTTGCCAGACTTACTTCCTCTACGCCTTCTCTCGCTTTCATTATTTTTTTTTTGTTATTGTTGAAAAACTTAGAAGCAAATCCCACACATTGTGTCGTTTCTCTCTTACACTCTCAAAAATATTTGGCATCCTCTTACATGATCATAATGCCATTGTCACAATCAGAACTAGCAGTGCTCTTGGTCCTTCTCCGCTTTCTATTCAAATTTACCTCACTATCTCAAATACGCTGCTCACCCCCTTTTCTTTTTCCATATCAAGATCCAAACAGCCCTCATTGTAATAGGTGTGCCTGTCTTAAGAAGTGTCTAACCTACAGTGGCTGAGCTCTCTTTCTAAGCCCCTGTAGATCTGAAAATACGTTAATCTGATCCCTAACCTGACTCTCAGGTCTGCTGGTGTCAAAGACCCTGGGCTTGTCCTCCCAGGGTCCATGTGAACTTGCTCATTCCTGAGGATTCCTCCCTCTAGAGGCAGCTTGCGCCTTGAGAGGGGACGGTTCCAAGGTGAGCAGGGTCACTGTGACAGATCCCCTCCCTCCAGCCTCAGACAGGAGTGCGTGGCTCAGCTCTGGCTCTGAATCCTGAGTGGATGTCTGCTGAAGGCTTGGGGGAAATGTCCTGGACTCTAGAAGAGCCACTTAGGAGACGGTTTCCTTCTGGCATTTCCAGGGGTGGGTGAGACACCTGGGGCAGTCCCGTCATCTCAGGATTCGGCTCAGGAGGAGCCCAGTACTAAAGATGTCGGAGGGAGACAGGGACAGCACCTGGTCAGCCCCTCTAGCACTGCTCTGTCTTTGGGCTTAGTGATATAGCAAGAAAATATGTATTATTTTAAGAACTAATTCAAATGTTAACTTCTGGTATTTGCAGCTAAAACATCCTCACAGATACAGTTGAGTTTCTGAGTTTAAATTGATTGACTCTCCAGATCCCTTTAGAAGACTGACCTGATTAGGGATAACATCACTTTTCATTAATTTGGTCAATTGACTAGGGACCACTCCAGGGGAAAGGACTCTACCAGGTGTTTCCACTGGGGGCAGGAATCTGGGGCCATCTTGAAGTTCTGTCTCCCAGAGCCAACTCTCACTCCCCAAGTGTTGCTCATATTTCTCGTCTGCTCATGTCGCCAGTCCCCTCCCTTTCATCTTAGTGGACTGTAAGTGTGTGTGATTAACTGTTATCTCTAACTCAAAGTCCTTGAGCAGTTTGTTTTGGAAGCTGTGGATTTATTCTTAATCAGCAAATACTGTTTTATACCACAGACTTGTCTGGGAATAGATGGCTGACCGCCTGCTGGGCTCCTTTATAAGAAATCTTCTGGAGAGAAAAATCCACCACTTGATGGCACCCAAAAGTAAGGTACCCAAAGGGGCAGCTCCTTGCCTGCTGGTGAAGTCCCCCAAACTCCACTTTCCCAAGAGAGAGGGAGGGATGCTATTTTTTGAAATGTGTTTTGATGTATTTTTGTTCTCGGAAGAGCTTGTTACCGTGGCGCTCTAGCCCGAGGCTGAGGCTTCTGTGTGTGAACCAGGGCCAGGGCCTGGACCCTGCACACCCTGGCTGGAGTCCGAGTCTAAGAGTTAGCTGCAGCCCTGGTTGAAGGAGCAGGGTTCTGGGAGTGTCACTGGCCTCCCCTGGAGCACCGGAGCATGGACAGTTTGTTTTAAGAGGGAGCCTGGGGAGTCGAGGCTGAGGCAGGGTGCGAAGCCGCAGAAGGGAAAGGAGATGTGCTTCTTTCCAGGCTCCCAGGCCCGGCTTCTGACAATAGTCAGTTCAGTTCTCTGCAGACTCCTGCTGGGTGTCTGCCTGGAGTCAGCGTCATATCCCACAGGTGTGGGCTCCAGCCTACATGATGCTCCCCACTTCAGAGCTCAGGGACAAGTCTGGGCCTCCCATGTGACTCCTGACTATGAACTGTGGTTCCCAAGACTCCCTCCTCGGGGGGGGGGGTATAATTTTCTAGAATGGCTCCCAGAATTTAGGGGAACACTTTCTGTCCATTGACCATTTAACATAAGGCAGGAGCAGCCAGATGACGCACAGGTGCCGGGAGCAGGAAGGGACAGGAGCTTCCAGCACTTCCCACTGGCACCAGCACAGAAACTCTCCAAGCCGGTCTTTGGGCTGTTGGGGAGGTCCTATACGTAGGACATGAGAGACATCATTGGCCCCTGGCAATGGACTGGACTTCCAGTCCCCTCCTGTTTCCTGAGTGACTTCCCCAAAGTCTCCTCATGAACATAAACTCAGGTGTGACTCAAGGGCTGTGTTATGGTTCCCATACGGGGTGCTCCCCAAAAGCTCCTGTTAATGCAGTGTTCAGAGGTGAAATGATTAGATCGTGAGAGCTGTAACCTCGTCATTTCTTCCTAGTTTGAATGAGCTACTTGTGTAGTATCTGCAGGCAGGTAGGATGTGGCTGGAGGAGGGGGTCGCTGGAGGTATGCCCTGGTTCATCCTTCTGTAGCCCTTGTCCAGACCTGTAGGGGACAGGTAGGGAGCCCAGGGGAGCCCAGCTATTGCTCTGGGGTGGCTTCAGAGTGCAGACAGTAGAGCTAGATGGAGCTAGGGTCCTGAGGTGACCTCCGAGGGGGCTTCTGAGCCTGCAGCAATCCCAAGGTCACCTGTCATGTTGCAAATAGTTAAACAGAGAATTGCCATTTGATTCACCAGTGACAGCAGGGACTTGACAGATCCCACTGCAATGATGTGCACAGTAGCCTGATACACTGCAGCCACTTGGGGGAAACAACCAAGTGTCCACCCATGAATGAATGCATGCACACAATGGGGTCTACGCATGCAACAGAACACGGTGCAGACTCAAGGAGGAAAGGAATTCTGATACACAATAATGCTGTGACACGCAAGGACCTTGGGAACAGGCTGAGTGAAGTAAGACAGGTACAAAAGGACAAATGATGGATGATTGTACTTGAGTGTGGCACCTGAACAGGTAAATCCATAGAGACAGAGAGGGGGAGTGGTGGGCGGGGTGGGGAGCTAGTGTTTAATGGTTACCCAGTTGCTGCTCAAGATGATGAACATGTTCTGGGAATGGATAGAAGTGATAGTTGTACAACATTGTGATTGTACCTAAAGCCATTAAATTGTACACCTTAAAAATGGTTAAGACGGTGATTTTTCATCTTATGTATATTCTACTCCAACAAAAGTTTTTTTTAACAAGCTACTGCACTGTTAAGTGAAATATATTCTATCCCTTATCATTTTTGAACATCTTTATTTTATTTGTATGTGGTGCTGAGGAAGGAACCCAATGCCCTGCACATGCTAGGCAAGTGCGCTACCGCTTGAGCTACATCCCCAGCCCCTCTACCCCTTGACACATGCACTTCTGTAACATTTGGAAGTCTAGTTACAAATTTAGAATTTTTAAACTCTTCAGAGCCTGCCTAGGCTCTTCCTGAACTTGGCTCCGCCCCTCACCATGAGGGGTCTCACTTGCACATTATGGGTACCCCTGGGAACTCAAGCACATCACTGCACACAGCCCCAGCCTGGGTTAGCCCAGGGGTGTGTGCACGGGCAGCCCTTTATCCTCAAGGGATAAGGCTGAGCGGGCCTGGGAAGCAGGCTCAGAGCTTTCTGGCTGGAATAGCAGGTGCTCTGAATATGACCTCCATCGGGAGGCAGGCACACAGCCTGGGCCCCGGGGACTCTGATCTTGGGGTGGGACAGGATGGAGAAGGCTATGGGGGAGTCTAAAGGAAGGGCTCAGGACAGGGACCCCCTTCACTGGCCTAAAGCAGTGTGGGGTAGTCTCGGACCCTTACTGCCTGCCATGAGGAGCCTGACGGGGCTGGAGAGGCCGAGAGAACCTGCAGTGGAGTGTGGTTGCTGCTCTGGGCCATCCGGTGTCTGAGCCCCTCTTATGTTGGGGGAACTTCCCGCCGTGTGACAGTCTCCCTTTCCCAGCCCTCCTTCTGCTGGGCAGGGACATCTGACGTGCCACAGCCAGACAGATAGACCTGGTCCTGACTTTGCCTCTGCTGTGCTGCCCAGAAGGGGCAGGGTCACAGGTGCTGCCTGTAGTAGGGGTGACAATAGCAGAAGACGACGCCCGGGTGCAGGGTGCTGGGATCCAGGGTTGTGGGGCTGCACTGGGAAGAGGCAGCAGCGTGTCTTTGCAGGGCTGGCTCTGCTGTCGGGATCGGGCTGTGGTTTCCAGCACCTCCTTGATGCCTTTGGTTTCGTCCTCCCGGAGGTTCTGAGCTGGCGACATCTCTCTTTCTACTGCACTTGATCGGTGCCTATTTGTGTTCCTGAGGTTAAGAACCCTGACGTGCAGGTCCCTTGGTGCAGGTGTGATTCAGAGCCAGAGGTACATGTGCCCTGCCTTTTGAGTGGCTTTAGGAGAGGTCTACCAAATTACTGATTCCAAGAAGGTTCCTGAGAACCCATGGAGAGAAAGATGAGTTCAGGAATGATCTAGAAGCATGTTCCACTGGACAGCAATTACTCAAATCTTTCAGAGTAGTTAATAGTGAGGATTTTGAAAGTTTTTAGCACAAATAAATATCTGAAGTAACAGATATGTCAATTACCCTGATCTGATCAATGATGTACTGAAATGTCCCACTGTACCCCATGAATATGTACAATTGCTACTATTTTACTAAAGATCCATTAAAATAAAAACTTATTTTTAAAAAGATATCCTCTAACAATCCAAGTGTCCACCAACAGTTATATGGATAAACAAAACATGCTTTATACTATGCTGGAATATTTTTCCAAACTTAGAAAGGAGAGAAATTCTAAAACAAGGTGCAATGTGGATGGACCCTGAAGGTGCTGTGTCAGTGAAATGAGCCTGTCACAGAAGGACACAGGGTGCCTGGAGAAGTCGGCATCATAGAGGAAGAAAGCAGAACGTGGAAGGGCGGTGGCCAGGAACTGAGGGCAGGGACTTAATGTTTAATGGGTACAGAGGTGCAGAGTTTCAGTTTGGGAAGGTGAGAAGGTTCTGGGGATGGGTGGAGGGTGGAGAGGGTTGCACAGCAATGCAAATGTGCTTAACACTGAACTGCAGCCTTCAGGGTAATTAAGACGCAAATGTTACAATGCGTAGATTTTACCATAGTAAAAATAATTAGGGGAAAGGGGGAGGAGAGGGGGGAGGAGGGAAGGGGAGGGAGAGGGAGGGTGAGGGAGGGTGAGTGGGGGAGCACTCTCTGTCTGAGAGTGAGATGTGAACCTTACGCCATATTGGATTTCGGGTTGGCCCTTAAGAACTGGGTTCAGGAAAGTGATGTGGAGTCGCTGTTGGTCATGTCTGAGGTTGTTCTTTCACATGGGACACACCTCAGAGGGAAGGACCCCTGGCTGGGGTCACACAGAGGCTGGGGCCACATGGTGGTCACAGCTATAACTGTTGGGTCCACGAAGGCTGGAGCTGAGTGATGAAGGCCAGGGTCTCCTTCCTGCTGTCCTGTCTGCAGGTAACTGAGAGTCTTCCCAGGAAGGGCTAAGTAACCCTGGGGCCCAAGGAGGGCAGGAGCTTTTCCTGGGGGAGAATTGGCTAAGATCCAAGCAGAGAGCCCCTCCCCACAGAGTGGCCAAGTCCAGGGCACCAGTGGCTCCGTGCCACTTCAGCTGAGGGAAGACACAGAGGAAGACGGTGGGATGGCCCTGTGCTGAGGGAGTTTGAACAGAGACAGGATCTTTTTGTTTGCAAGGGCCTCACAATTTACTGTGGACCTGGAGTGCAGTGCGATCGGGTCCTGAGTGCCTCAGAGGCATGTTCTGTGGTGCTGGCAAACAGCTGGGCTTTCCCCTGGGAAATGTCTACTAGTTCTGGAGATATTAGATGATATCTTGAGACGTCTGGAAGGCAAATTTTTTATCCAACATGACAGATTATAGTGATTCTTAAAAAAAAATCAAGCCAAACCACAGAAGTGTTGGCTTTATTAATTAATTAACTTATACTGAGGGTGAACCCAGGGGTGCGGTATCACTGAGCTACACTCCCAGCCCCTTTTTCGTACTTTCTGACAGGGTCTTGCTAAGTTGTTGAGGTTGGGCTTGAACTTGCAATACTCCCAAATTGCTGAGAAGTTCACACCCCTGTGTTTGACCAGAATAGAGGATTCTATATGAGAGCTCTGGGTCGGCTTGGGGCAGAATCTACCTCTGGATTCAGCATCCCAGCATATGGGCTTCCTGCCGGAACCCTCTGGTGTCTGGGTGTGCACGTGGGACACACCTCAGAGGGGAGGGCACGTGCAGAACTGCCTGCCACCACTACCCAGAAGGCCTTGACGGGAGACACGTCATGGAACTTTCCACAGGTCCTGAGCATTGGCATGCCCACAGCCTCCAGGATGAGACCACAGGCTCCCCCTCTGTGCTGCGGACTCAAGTGTGGGAGCCTGACCACCCGTTTCTTTTTTGAAGGAGTAAAGATACAGAAAACCCATTCCACTGTGCGACTGATATCAGGAACAAAACACAAGACCACAGCAAGCAGCCATCAACGCGGCTTGGAGCATCCTGGACTAGAATAGGCCGTGGCTGCCTGCCAGACAGAGGGGGTTTGGGAGCTGTTGGCAGAGAGAGTCTCTGGGCTCTAAAGACTGGAACAAAATGGTCCACTGCCAGAACCCCTCTGTGTCTTGAGCTGCAACAGTTTAGGACCTTATTCATTGTAGTGGGCTGCACCATGTCCCCCAGATAAATGTGTTGAAGCCCTAACTCCCAGTACCTCAGCAGGCAACCCATCAAGAGTTAGGGCCTCAAAGGAGGGATTCAGTCAAGATGGGTCATAAGGGCGGGCTCTGATCCGAGGTGGCTGGTGTCCTCAGAAGAAGAAGAGTTCAGGACACAGGTGGATGCACAAATAGAGAAAAGATCTTGTGATGGTGGGTACTCATGTGTGAATCAAGGAAAGGTCACTCTGCTAACCCCTTGACCTTGGGCTTCCAACTTCCAGAAGTGTGAGAAAATGAACGTCTTTCCTGTCAGCCCCCAGCCTGAGGACTTTGTTACGGATGACCTACACAGTGGGCATAGGTAGGAGAGGAGAAGGGAGTTGGACGAGATGTCATGATCCACAGGAGAATCTCTTGCCTGGTGCTGAGCTTTCCCTGTGGGTACCACAGATCTGGCTGGACGGATGATTCTGCTTCCTCGGATTGGGGGTGGGACGGTGGTCACCATGTGGGGAAGGAGCTCTCCCGGGTGGGTCTAAGCCTCAAATGCATGCCATCAGGGGCAAGGTGGAGCCCCTAGCCCAGGTGTGGGCTCCAGGGCAGGAGCAGCAACTCCATCCTGCACAGGGCGAGCGAGTACGCAGTGCCCACACACGGCCGGGTGCTGGCCAGTACTGGCTGGTGCTGGCCGGTACTGGCCGGTGCTAGCTGGTGCTGGCCAGTACGCCAGGTGGGAACCCGCCACTCTGGAGAAACAGGTGGGGACAGTCCCAGCTCCTCTCTGGTTGGGCAAACACCTGGAGGAAAGAAAGTCTGTGGGGCCTCACCACGTTCTCACCATGGGACCCTGAAGGCTTGTCCCTGGCCCAGCCTGCCTCACTCTGTAAGGTCATCTGCCGCAGACGGGAAAGGGGGAAAGGGGGCTATGATTTGAGCAAGACAGAAAGATCAGGCACGTCTTGCAGAGCACCGTTTTCCATGGACAGGGAGTGGATGAATCATGACAAGTTGGGAAGAAGGAGAAAGCCACTGGGGTCCAGATGGGGCAGGGCCTCAGGGTGGCCTTCCTCATGCAGGAGATGAGGATCTGCTGGGCAAGACTCAGCTTGAGCTGACCCTCTTGCTCCTGGTGTCCCTAAGGTCATTTCATTGTCCACAGTGAATGAGAGCCTCCTCCATCCCCCAGGCCCTGCCCTGCTCGGCCTGCCTGTGGGGTAGGGGGCAGCTGTCTCCTTCACAGTCCTCCACAACAGAGTGGGGAGCTTGAGTATTAATAAGGGCCTGCAGGGATCCTGCTGGGGGGGAGAACAAAATGGGGCCATTGGTTATTGGTTCACATACCAATTGCCTGTTTAGGATCTAGCGAGAGTATTTGCTAAAAAAGCCCAGAGACAGATCTCCTTGTACCTGTTACCGCTCACTCTCTCTTTTTTTTCCTGGACAGTTTGCTTGCTTTAGTCTTTTTTAAAAATCAGTTTCATGGATATGTACTTTATATGCAAAGAAATTAGCATGATTCAGTGGGCAGGTCAATGACTATTGATGACCGCACACACCTTGTACCACCACAGACAGGGGACAGGAAAGACGGCGACAGGAGAATTGGTTCTTTTCATCTCAATCATTGCTCCCCCAGGCACCATCCCTCAGCTTACACATGGGATTTTTCAAGGATGTGGAAATGCTTTTGTTTTCTCTGAACGCATAGCTGTCAGAGGGCTGGGTGGGGGTCCAGAAGAATCCCGTGTGCTCGGGGAGCTGGCCAGGCCCCACGGGAAGCCCACACCACCCACGTGGGGACGTTGAGTCTCCAGAGTTACCTGAGCAGGTCAGGAGAATGTTCTCCATGCCTTCCTGGTGCAGAAGCAGGTGTTACAAGTTGAATTTGTGTCCCCCAGAAAATACGTTGAAGTCCAACCCACAGTATGTTGGGATTAAGCTCATTTGGAAACAGGGTCATTGCAGATATAATTAATCCAGATGAGGTCATCCTGGGGTGGAGTGAATTTATATTGGGTTAATCCAACATGTGGTCATAGAGGCAGAGACTGGGATGCTGTAGCCCAGACAAGGACACCAAGAGTGGATGGCCACCTCCAGAGGCTTGGCAGGGGAAAGGAAGGATTCTTTCCAGTCTGGAGAGGCCTGAGCCTGCTCACGCCTGGACTTTGAGCCTCCATAGTGTAGGAGAACACAGTGCTGCTCGCTGTTCCAGCAGCCCTGGCAAACTGGACTTTTTCATTGTACGGTCCCCACCACACCACTCCAGTGATCTTCCATTACCTTCTTCCCAAGTCCCACCAGCCAAGGCTGTTTTATTGAGTTGGCTTTTTGACAGTTTGTATTGTAAAAACAAAAAAGTGACTTATTGAAAATTTAGACAGAAGTTCAGATGGCACATTCTCTGAGCCTCCCTGGCCTGCCCACCACAGCAGAGGGGCAAGGACTCGGCAACAGCAGCTCAGATTGGCAAGCACCCACTGGGAGGATGTCTTGCACCACCCCACTTAATTCTTCACAGCTTCATGAGATGGGCATGTCATTGTCTCCATCTTGCAGGTGAAGAAACCCAGGCTTTACTCGAGGTCGATGGTGGTAGAATGGGGTGGAAAACATGGGCAGAGCCAACACAGGAGGCCACGTGTGTGCCACTGCTCCCTCTTCCCTGGGCACTTCCACCAAGAATCACCATGCAGTGCTTGCTGAGCCCTGCTCTGGCCACAGGAACTCAGGTGTTCAGGTCTGGCTGGAGGTGGAAACGGGAATGTGTGGCTGGGTTGTCCCTCTGTGCACGTTGGGGTAGAAAGAGTATAAATGGGTCCATTTGCAGAGTGTGAGGCTTAAAAATCACCTGGTAGCAGCCTGTGGTCAGGTCCCTGTTGTGCTCACGTCCAGCAAGGCGGCTCCCAGGAGGGCGCGTCTCCATGAGGGAAGCTGTGAGTGCAGAGGTGGCTTCTCTCTCTCGTGTGCTCAGGGTGGGAGAATGCAGCTTCAGAGGAGCCATGCTGGAGATCTTGGTCAGGAAAGGCTTCCTGTTCTAGAGCCTTCTAGATCTTTCACCTCAGTTTCGTTTTGTTGACAATCCCAGGGTATCAGAACTATTTAAGGGATTTGAATGTAATTCAAGTGAATCTTGATAAGAGCCTGGATTGGGCTTGGTTTGATCTACATCAACAAGCCTCTGTCCCCTGACCTGAGCTCTCTGCATGGTTCCACGGATTCCTTGGGGGGTGGGGAGCCCTTGGCAGGGCTCATGCATCTTGCCCTGTTTGTGAGGGTCTCCTGCATTCACCATCATCCATCCTTCCCCCTCTCACGCCCACTTCTGAACCTGCCCTGTCTCAGGCCTCGGAGGACATACTGACGCTGGCATCTTCTGACTCAGTCAGTGACCTGAGGTGGCCTAACATGGGCCCGTGGTCAACTGAATTTTCCTTGTCACCAGAGCATAGGGGGAGAGAACTCAACAGGAAATGCTGAAAATCCCTTGTCTCTCATTGGACAGTACAGGCTCCTCGGCAGGGTGGGCTTGACCATCTTGTTTCTTAGTCACTTTACATGGCAGTGAGTCTGCAGAATAAAGAGCAGATCTCCAAAGGTCAAGGTGACATGCAGTCACACACGCACGGTCAAGTCAGCCTCTGGAAGTTCACTGTACTTTCTTCTTTCGCTTGAATAATGATGAAAATTGAGACCAAGTTGTCTATTTTACACTTTTGTAGGCAACACTCGTTTCTAATTTTGTTTACTACAATATTTTTTTTATGAGTAACTGATGGTAGCTGGGTAGCTTGTCTGTTGTCACAGTTACCCGAGATACTGAACCATTCTTTTCTGGGTTGCAGGTGTTAAGTATCTCTCTTTGGGACACTCAGCAATGGGCCCTGTATGTGGTATAGCATTTGGGTGTTGTACAAGTTAATTTTAGACCAATGCAGCAAGTTCTTTGCAACTTTTTACCAAAATTGCTTAGTAAATGCATACTGCGTCATGATACATCATTCTGGTTTTAAGAAAGAAAGTTAGTAAGTTGCTTACCCTCTAAAATATGAAGGTAATGACAAAGATGTCCCACATATACCCTAAACAAACATAAGTCATTAGTGTTGTGTCATGCCACATCCAGAGAAAGTACTTGCTAAGCGTTAGTTATGATCAACAGAGACAGATTGGTCCAACAAAATGTCAGCAAGAGCTCTGATAGGTTTACTAACCGTCACAGGGAGCCAGACATCTGTGAGACCATCTATCAGTAATCAGCCCTTACTTTATTCTCAGCCCTGTGGACTCAATAGAGTTCCTTTCCCAAATGACTTAGAGTCTGGCTGGAAAAATTAGACCAACATGATAAAAAGAATGACAAGACAAGCAATATTGGAAATTAGGGTACCAATTCTAAACATACTTGATTTATTCAACTTATCTGTTGGCTCAACCAACATTAAACAAGTAAGACAGTTCCTGCTTCAAGGAGCAAATTTTTATGAGAAAACAGATCCATAAACAAGTAACTCTAATGCAATTTAATGTATGCAACCATGGAATTTAGAGAACTCTCTCTGCTAGGATTCAGTGTTGCCACCATTTAAGTTTCTTGTAGCATCCCTAGCATGCAGTATACTATCATTTGGAGGTGTCTTTTTTTTTTCCTTTTCTCAGTATCTTTAAGGATTTTTTGGTTGAAAAGGCATTGTTTGCCAAAATCTGCAGTTATTGGCAGAAAGCTGACTTCTGACTAAATTAGTAATTCTGAACATTTTTCTTTTATGGTACATTTGCAAAGGCAGGTCAAATATGTGTCTTAAGACTTCTGAGCATGAAAAGGAAAAAAATACCCTATTACCTAATTTCTAGTATTCCATCAATACAAAGTAACTGGCTGCTGCTCAGGAGAAATGCAACTATTCCAGGTGCAGAAATTGAAGAGGCGACTTTGTTAGTGTGGTGGGAAGGGTGTTAGTCAACCTGTGAACACAGTTCTGATTCTGTTACATCTCTTTTTTGTAGAGCCTCGGAGTGCTGATCATTATCTCCAAAGGAAAATTTAGAAGTTACAGTTCTGTGAACAGCCCAAATACTGCTGGCCAAGTATGCGGCTGGGCCCAGGGAATATTTAGAACAGCCAGCAGAATGAACCCAAGGCAAGGCTCCAAAAATATTCTTTCTCAACTTGATTTTTGCATGATGTTTAGACAAGGGAGAGCATGTGATGATAATCTAGGTAGGGGACAGAGAGGGCCAAGTGTCTCTGTAGCAGATTGGGTGCTGATCCAGAGGACAAGGAAATTTTCCAGTTATTAAAATGATGGAAACTGCCTGATACTTTGGTCTCCACCGATGGCCACTGTCGGGGCCCAGAAAGGCCCTAGCGATTCTGCCAGGTGGCTTACCCGAAAGTTTTATTAACGACTATTTGCATTAGCAACATCTATGAGCACCTCTCAGGGAGCCCTTTCCAGCATTGGGAATTTTAATTTTTAAACCTTTGAAATCAGTAAATATATTTTTAAAATTTGCATTTGTTTGGCTAATCATGAGAAGGGATATTTTCTGTGTCTTTGCTCATTTTTCTGTTGGGAGTCAGTAGTTTTTCTTATAAATTGACATGAGCTTTCTGTAGACTGAGCATGTTCATCTGTTTTAGCCTGGACCCAGAGAGTCTCCCCAGGGGAAATGTGAAGTGGGCCAGTGTAAGGAGTGCTGGGCTTAGATGACTGAAGTGTTCTGATGCCGCGAGGCTTCAGGCCGATGCTGAACTCCTCTGCTTGCAATTAATTTTTAGTCTTATTCCACCCCACAAAATTGTTGCACATACCATAAGCTACTTGAGTAATAATTTGGGCGTGGAGCAGCTGGAAAGAAGAAATGGAAGCGAGGAAACAGCAGGGAACTTCAATGTGTCACTTGGAATCACAGAAGAAATAAATCCAGAATCTCATTTCTCCTCAGAGTTTGCAAAGCAGGCATTTCCATTTGATACAGTGTGGGCTCCTGCCTGAATGTGTATATTGCAGTTTAGCAGCAAATCACTCAAATCATTTTCCTTCGCCACTGAGGGAAAAATGTGTGAAGATTCCCGTGACTAAACTCAGCTATAACACTTTTTTTTGAGCTAAGAAATTCTCTCATTGAAGTCAAATTTATATGTAGTGAAATACACAAATTTTTATTATTCTTTTGGGTCCATTTTGGTAGATGCATACACCCACACAGGCCACACCCCCACCAAGACCTGGCACATCCTCATCTCTGAAAGTGCCCTCATGTCCCCTGCCAGCCAGCCTGCCATTTCCAGTGGAAAATGATCAAATTTCTATTACTATAGATAAATTTCACCTCTTCTTGAATTTTACAAACTGTGTGTGTGTGTATGTGTGTGTGTGTGTGTGTGTGTAACTTCTGTCACTCAGCACCATGATTTTGGGATTTATCCATGTTGTTACAAAAGGTTCCTCCTTTTTATTACTAAACAGTACTCCATTGTATGAATATACTTCAGTTTGTAGATCCAGTTTCCTCCTGATGGACATCTGCACTGATTCCAGTTTTGAGTTTTTATAAGTAAGATGGTTATAAGCATTCTTACCTGAATCTTCATGTGGATATAGGTTTGAATTTTTCATAGATAAATACCCAGGAGTAAAAGTTCAGGGTCACATGGCAGATGTCTGGCTCATGTTTCAGGAACTCCCACTCAGTTTTCCAAAGTGGTGGTGCAACACCAGGGAGCTAAGGAAATGCCTTCAGATTTCCAATTATCCACGTCTTCACCAACATGTGGGTGAGAGCAGCCTTTGGTTCATGATCTTTTGCACCTGCATTTTAATGGGTATGGAATAGCATTTCATACTTTTAATCTGCATTCCCCGGATGTTTAATGAGGTCGAGCGCTTTCTCAGGAGCTTATTGGCCAATAGTGTGTCTGCTCTTGTAAAGTACTTGTTCCAGACTTTTGCCCATTTCTAAAAACCAAATTATCTTTCAAATGTCCTGTTTTCTTTTTTTTCCAGTTGAAGAAAGTCTTTATACATTCTGTGTATAAACCCTTTGTCAGAAATCTTGCAAGAATTTTCTCTGAGAGGCCCAGTCTCACAGCCTGCATGGATACCCTGCTCAGAGGAGGCACTGGGTGGCCTTGGTGTCAGAGCCAGGGCATCAAACATTACTGTTAACATAGAGTCCATCTTTTTTGGTAAGATTGATAAAATATTAAGGTTTTAGAATCCATGTCCCCAAGAAAGAAACTATAGCTTTGAGCATCTGCTTCAAGTTTTAAAACATAAAATCCTTTCAGTTAACTATGTCTTTTATGATTAATCGAAAGTTATTTTTCTTTCCCCTTCCAATGCAAAAGTAGAAATCAAGGAATTCTGCTGCATGTAGATGCCTTAATTAACTCACTGGTCCTCTGGTGGAAGTACCCAAGAATATGAGCTGTGTCATAGTCTTTCTCCCCAAACTGTGTGTTTATATGTGACGTCTGTAGCTTTATGGAAAGATGTGGGGGAGGGAGATATCATACCAACAATTGAGAAAACCATAAAAAGAAAAAAGTTTTTTTTTAAAAAAAGCATTTTCTCTGAGTCTGTGGCTTGCCTGGAATTTTTTTTTAACTGTGCCTTTGATGAGCAGAGGTTTTTAATTTTGAAGGAGTTCATTTTATCAGTTTTTCTTCCTTTGTTTTTTCTCTCCTCCCTCCCTTCCTTCTTTCTTTTCTTTCTCTCTCTCCCTCAATCTCTCTTTTCCTTCCTTTCTTCCTTTCTTAATTAACGCTGTGTCCTAAGAAAGTCCACAAGATGTTGTCTTATGCAGTCTCTAGAAGCTTTCTGCTACAGTCTGGATGTGGTTCCCATGTGTTCCCCAAGAGCTCGTGTGTGGGAAGCTGGGCCCTCGGGTGGCCATGTTGAGTGGCAGAATCTTGTGAGAGGTGGGGCTTGCTGGGAGGTGGTTAGGTCATTGGGGGCGTGTCCTCAGAAAAAATGAACATAGTTCTCTTGGGATCCTGGATAGTTTCTGCAGGAATATGTTGTTATAAAAGTTCAAGCCTGACACCTGAATCTCTCTCTGACCTGTCTCATCTGAGGTGTTTCTCACATGCTCTCCTGCCATGATGCCATCCATCACTAGGCTCTCACCAGAGACAGGTTAAATGAATGGGGCCTGCTGATCTTGAACTTTTGTTTTCCCAAACTGTGAGATAAATAAGACTCTTTTCTTATAAAGTACCTAACTTCAGGTGTTTTGTTATAGCAATGGAAAAGTAGACTAGTACAATTTGTAATTTTAGCTTATATATTTAGATCTATGATCTCAATTTAAATTTGTTATATGGTATGAGGTTGGAACTGAGTTTTTTTATGTAACTATTTACATGTTCTATAAAGACTTTATTTTCCTCATTGAATCGCTTTTTCTCCCCCCACTTTTTTAACTTTTTGAAAATCATTTGGTCCTGCATGTGTGAGTCTATTGCTGCACTCATTACTCTACTTCGTTCTTTTGTCAAAACCACACTATCTGGATTTCTTGATCATAAGTCTTAAAGTCAGGCAGAGTAGAATACTGTAACTTGAAATCCTCCTTTAATAAATGCTAAGGCTTCAGACATTGACTCTATTTCCCAAAACATAGACACCATAAAGCATCCTTTGGGAGTGTATTATCAGCTGTATATCCACACACTGAGATGTTAATGTTGCAGATGTCCTGAAGTCCCTACTAGGAATTTATAAACTATTAGTACAAGCTTTTGAGCCTCTCCCACCCTGTACTTATTTCCAAATATCTTTAAAGAACAAAATTTCACTCTTTAGTGTGATGTTCTGGATATATGAAGGCAAGAAAATGAGAGGAAGAAGAGTGGAAAACAGAGAAGAGATTATAGTTGACGACTTTCCCGTCCTAGATGAAGGTGGGAATTTCAGACTTGGAGCTATTCTACCCTTGCTCCACCGTGGGAGTCAGCGAGTTATGTAGGCCCTGCAAGCCTCACTTTCCTCATCCATAAAATGGGGATAAAAGATCAAGCACTTAACAAATGTTCATGTAACGCCTGGGAGCAAAAAATGGAATCTGGGGGACTTACCATGTAGCCATAGCAATCAAGATGGTGTTGAGATGGAGGCAGGACAGACTCCTCACATTAAGCACAAGCAATCTTCAGATTTGACTGTAGGGAATGAATTACCCTTGACGTTCCTACGGGTTCACCTGTAGCTGAATGCAGACTCCCTGAGGCGATGTCTGTCCTGGAGAGATCATGGCGACCAGTGCAGGCCTCTGCATCTCGGGGCTCTCTGCACAAGGATCCTCGGTGGGGAGGCAGTGTGTGGGGTTACAGCGGTGAGGGTATTTTCCCACACCATTGGAGTCGGCAGACCTCCCTCTGGGGGGGTGTGCCCTTCCCTGCTCCCCACCTGTCCTGGCTCCCCTGGAGCCACTAGCACTCTCCCTGTCAACCGGGCACCATGGTGCAGGCCGTGCTTCTCAACACCCCACTCAGTTAGTTTTCTAGCTATTCTCCCCTGCTGTACACTTCAGCCAGCCCTGCAGACGTGACACTGGTGATTCTGGGGGACTCAGAAAGGGCATTTATTTATTCCGAGTATGCTTGCTTTGGGAGTTTTCCTGGTGGAGCCAGGAAAACTTGCCTATCAGCTGCAATGATCTGTACTGATGGCAGGCAGGTCTCAGGCCCTCCTGTTGGGGACAGCAACTCCTGCATGTTCCTGGGACCTCAGCACAGAGGGCACCTCATTCTGGGTCACTTTACGTCTGCTTCTTGCTCCTGGAAGGCCCTTATGCTGGATGGGAAGAGTCTAATCCTGGAGTGCAGGGGGAGGCTGGGGACACTCAGGGCTGGAGCTTGGCCCCTCCCCATCTGAATGCAATCTGCTGCTGTGGTCGGTTTGCACCCGTCCTGGGGTTTAGCCACAGGGCTGCTTCCCTCAGTGCTGGTGGGTCTTCCCCATGTATGGATGTGGCTGTGCCATCCAGAATGCTCTTGCTGTGCCCCACCTCGTGGACCCAGGAGACGCCATCCCCTCTTCAGATTTGACATTTAAGAAATGTGCATTGAAGGTGAAGATCAGAACTTGGAACAGCCCCAGCCAATCCCCCGGCAGCATAGGCAGGAAGCCCAGAGATTTCCCGAGGCTGAAGGGATCAGAGAGGCTGAGGGGATCAGATTGGCCCGAGAGAGTTTTGTTCTCAGGGTTTTATCTTGGACTTTTATCTAGCCACTGAGATCCAAGAACTCTGCTGCAGGACCAGAGGGCAGAGGGCGGACGGGTTCTGCTCGGAGAGTCTGTCAATCAAACAGATGGGACACAGAACCACTCATCACTCCAGTCAAGTTTGCAAGTCCAAATTTCTAGCATACCTGAAATCGTTCTGCTCCCAAATGGTGAACCAAGACAACTTATGCTTAGTTCTGTGTCGTTGGCAAACCTAACTCCAGAGCCAGCTTCCTATGGAGATGAGCACTGGGCCCGCCCGCCCCTCCGTCTTTCTAACTTGAAGCCGGTGCTGGGCCTTTGCAAAACATTTAATGGCCGTTTTCCCCTAATCATAGGCCCGACACCTGGGATTCAGCGCCTGCCCAGGGGTTGGCACCTTGGGAAGCCCCGTAGTAACTGGAGGCTTTGGGCCCCCTGTGGAAGCAAGGAACGGCCCCCACTCACAGGTGCACTCAGCTCCTCGAGGGTCCACCCTTCTGGGTTGTTCGGCTTCCTCCTCCCTGTTCCCATAGCCCCTTCCCCGCCCCCTCTACCTGTTTCTGTTTCTCTGTTTGATGGGAGAGAGTCTCTAAGGAGAGAAAGAACTTTGGACTTGTCTCATGAAATGCAAAGTTGGAACTTCCACTTAGGAAGTTGGGAGCCGCAGACCCTTCTTTTCCTGAGACTTAGTTGGTGTTCTCTCTCTCTCTCTCTTTATTTATTTTTGGTACTGGGATTGAACCAGGGGTGCTTTACCACTAAGCCCATCCCTGGTCTTGTTTATTTTTTGAGACAGGTTCTTGCTAAGTTGCTGAGACTGCCCTTGAATTTTTCCATCCTCCTGTCTCAGCCTCCCAAGCCACTTGGAATGACAGGGGTGTACCCCGGCGCCCAACCTGTTACCCATTCTTGCTACACCTCCCTCCCCCAAAAACTCTCCCCACCTCTCAAGAAGATTACTCACAAAGACAAACCAAGCACAGAAATAGCCAACCTATTTGTGGCTTAAATGCAAGCAGTTTTATTTTTACTGTGAGTTGCTGTCTTTTCTGTAAGTATAAATCATTATCTACCACAAATGAAAGTCCCGGCTCCATCTGCCATAGTTCCTGCTTTGTTAGTGGGGCCAATTAGTCACAAAACAATTGGCGCCTTCCCCTGCCACCCACTCTGGGGGAAGAGAGACGTCCTCTCCAGACCCCTGGCCAGCAGCCCGTGGCCAGCCCCCTCTAAGACGCCCCTTCACCTGGCCACCCCAGCTTCCTGCTGGCTGGCTCCTCATTTGCATGGTGATTGTCGTTTTCCGAGTCGGGCGACTTGTCCTCTGGCAGTGTGGACAGACATGTCTGTTCTGAGCTGGAAAAAGCATATTGGTGAGGTCCTCTGTTCTGTTGACTTAAATAATGACGTCGGAGACTCCCTTCGAGTTGGTCACTCTGCTCAGGGTTTTGCAGCACCTGTAGGGACAACTGTCCACCAAATCTGGACAGCCTCTGAGCTGAGAAGAAGCAAGTATGGGCAGAGGGGCAGGGAGCGCGTTCCACCCCTTCCCCCTGGCTTCTCCCCTCTTCTCCCTTGAGGCTTCTCAGCAGCCTGTCCCCTCCTGGTGGTAAGAAGGATCCCGCCCCACAGCTCCTTCTTCTCCACCTTGCAGTGTGCTTCAGACAGACGTCCTTGTTTTCCTTTCAGCCTCTGACTATCCTCTGGGCAAGGTGAGGTCTCAGGAGGTGGACCTTCTCGTCCCCTGGAACATCAAGGCCAGGTAATGCAAACGCACTTGCCACCACCCCCTGCCTCCTTTCGGGGCTGCAGTTTGAAAGTCTGCAGGGAAGGACCCTCTCTCCCCTTGCCCCTCCCCTGTGATGGCAGGGGGTGGGGTGGGGTGGCCTCAGGGTCCAGTCACCTTCCTGTAGAGCATTTTGCTTCAAGGTTGCACATGCCACCCAAGTCTGCTTTCCCACAGCATCCGGAACTCCTTCCGAGTTGATCCCACTGGACTCAGGGGTCATTACCGCAGGACTTGGCTACCTGAGATCCAAATGATCTGGACGGAATTCTCCTGCTCAGCTCTACACTGGGTCCCTTGAGAGAAAGGGGACGGGGCCATGGAGTAAAAGGACTTCTGTGCTAATCTGGGCATGACAGTCCCTGCAAATGGCTTGTAGGAAGGGGAGGAATAGCTAATTAGTTAACCTTGTGCTTCCCTCTGTGCAGCCAGGACCCACATCTCGCTCAGGCATTATACCTCGGGAGGGAATTTTGTCAGATCCACTTTACAGCTAAGGAGACTGAGCCTTCAAGAGCTCGGCAGAGGTCACATGACGAGTCGCAGGCTGGCTGGGCTAGGAAACCGAGTGGTTCTATCTGATTTGCCCAGCCACGTGGCATTTCTCTGGGTCACCCTTCTCCTGCACAGCGGCGGGCGGGCGGGCGGGCGTCTCCACAGGCTGGCTGGCCACAGCGGCACAGGGTGCTCAGCACCTTGTGTCATCCCAGCGCACTCCCACTCTGGATCAGCCTGGAGATTTTCACTTGAGTGTGTCACCGAATGATGCCATTTGATGTTCGGCTTCTGCTGATAAGCGTGGGACCATCTGCTTGGCACATCTCAAGGACTCGCAGCAGTCGGAGAGCAACTCTGGTTTCTTGAGAGCCGGAGGCTGCAGCCGTCCTTGGGGATGTCGGGACCGGAGACCCCGTCGGTCGGTGGGGCATGGACATCGCAGGATGTGATGGGACGCTGCCCCTGTTGTCACCTCTGACCCTTCCAGAGGGAAGGACACCAGTGAGTGTGCACCCCAGTTTTTGATTTTCTGGATGCCCTTGACAACCAGAGTCAGACCTTCCCTCTCGGGGGAAGAAGAGCTGCCCGGGCAGCTCTTCCTGGGCTGGTGCCTCTGCAGCGCTGGGTGAGGGCTGTCCCTGTGTGCTGGCAGGGCTTCTGTCTCCTCCTGCCTTCATTCTGGAAAACGTGCTGCTCTGCTGGGTGAATGGTGCCCAGATACTGTTTCTCAACTTCAGGGTCAAGACTTCCGTGCTGTTTTGACTCACGAGGAGGGAAGAATCTTAGGATCAACTCTCAGATCCGAGGGTGGGCTTGCAGGTTGCCGAGGTTGCTTCCTTTGGTGTTAGGATGGATACAGGAGTTTGGGACTCACGGGGGTGTGACTGTATTTGACTCCAATGGAGAAATCACTTGACTAGATGCCACTGGGCTGATTGAGGTGAGCAGAATCAATTTTTTCTTTGCCTTTCCTTGGTGAGCACCGACCGGTGTTAGTCTTAGCTTTTGACTTAAGAAGTCACATGCATCCCAGTGGTGAGAAGGTGTTGCTAAAGAGACTCTCCTGCTCAGTCTCAATCTTGGCTGTGAATATCTGAGCAACGTTTCCCGGGCAGGTGGGCGGGGTAAGCTGGGACGCACAGGTGTTGTAGGGCTCTGTGAGCAACAGTTAGCAGGCAGCAGCAAGCCTGCCCCGGAGCAGGGTGGTTCAGCCTTGGTACTGCAGACAGTTTGGGGGCGTGGATAATTCGGTGCTGTGGAAGCTGACCTGTGTTTTATCAGATGTTTCGCCACTAGATGAAGTTAGCATGCTCCTCTCAGTTGTGACAACCCCAAATATCTCCAGACATGCAAACAGATGTCTCAGAGGGGTCAAATCTGTGCCCTCCCTTTTGAGACCAGTGTTGTAAGGTGGTCCTGCTGAGCCCTTGGAAAGGGAGCCAGGAGTCTCTGCTTCTGCGTGCAGGTGGCTCTGGCGCTGGGAAGGTGGGGAGATGCATGAACACCAGGACAGAGGTTCCCGCCACACATTCCCGTCCCCAACGTTCCCTGCCCTGGAAATTCCGTCTCACACACGGGTCTCCGTTTGCCCAGGTTACTGCACACACACGGAGGGGAGGCCTCGTCCTTTCCCCGGGATCTCCCGCCTGGAAGGGGCAGCCCAGGGTCAGGCTTTCTTGGTGGTTGCCTGGGGATAAGCAGAGGTTTCAGCTGCCCACTCGGGAACCTGAGTTCTGCTGGCTTTCTCTTTTCTCTTTCCCTCCCTCCTTCCCTCCTTCCCTCCCTTCCTTCCTTTCTCACCCACCCGACCCTGCCCTCTCTCAGGGTGGTGGGCTGCCGTCTGGGGCCATGGAGGACTGCTCAAGTGATCGGGATGTCTGCTTCTTGGGTCTCTAGAGAAAGCTTGAGCACAGAAAGGCACAGCATTTAACGTCCCCCCGCCCCCGCCGTGTGGTTCTCCTCGCCCTCCCGTCAGCCCCACCATCCGTGTGTCCTCTCACCTTCACTGAGAGGTAAATGCCCCGCTGTGGGTGCACCTGCCCCGGCATGGCCTGCGAGCCACACCCTTCACCATCCATGGGAACCGGCATGCTTGCTTTCCCGTGAGCGGATCCCTTATCTCATTTTGGCATTTCCAGGAGACTTTGGCAAAGAACTGCTTAATCTCCAGCTTTTCAATCTCTGACATTTCTTACACCCAGGCTTCCAGAAGCACTTTCAAATACTGATTATGAGAAGGAGTCGAGGTCCGGAGAGGCCATCCTGCTTGTCCCAGGGCTTGCTTCTGGGGTCAGTTTGCTTAAAAGCATGGCTCCTGGGCCCAGCAGCCCTAGACACAGGCAGGATAGGAAGCAGCCTCAGCATTGTAACTCGAACAATGTCAAAACCCCTCTCAAAAATCGGTTTTGCACTTTGCCAAAACTACTGAGGATGGAGGCCATTCTCAGCAATGGGGCTGTGGCCTTTCAGAAAATACACGCAGTAACTGTGAAAGGCCCAGAGGGACCTTGCAGAGGGACTTTGGTCTCCTTGGAAAGAGAAGAGGCTCTGGTTGGCAAATGGTGGGGGAGCAGAAGGGTACTGGCTGCTGTGCACCCTGTCTGTCCTCATGTGTCACAGTGGCTCTGTTGTAAGGCACGGTCTGTGTGCTGCACTTCCCCAGCAGCACTGTCACTCAGGAGAACGGGACCCTTGTGGAAGTCTAAGATTTCCTGGGTGAACCATGCATCTGCACGGCTTGGGTGAGGCCAGGTGTTGCTTATTCCACATCTCCAAGCTAGAAAGATGATTCATCTTCAAGGAAACATTAGAACTTGGTTCACATTCAGCTACTTCCATCCAGCAAGTTAAAAACAAGGATGTCAGACAATTTGGGGGTGATGAATATGTCTCTGGAAAAGGAACAGTTCATCAAATTAATGAATAAGAGTTAGTTATGCAGCTGCAGAAACTAGATTCCAGATTATAAAACTGATTTGCAATATTTTGCGGGGGAAGTACTGGGGATTGAACCCGGAGGCACTCAGTCACTGAGCCACATCCCCCCCCAAAATAAAATAAATATTTTGTATTTTATTTAGAGACAGGGTCTCGTTGAGTTGCTTAGTGCCTCATCATTGCTGAGGCTGGCTTTGAACTCGCAAAAACTCCTGTCTCAGCCTCTAGAGCTGCTGGGATCACAGACAGGCATGCGCCATTGCATCTGACTGATTTGCAATATTTTAAGGATGCAATAAAAGACCACTGATTTGCAGGGGAAGCCTCTTTTGCACCCAGATGTGGTACTGCCTATGGTTATTTTGATTTCTTTGGGTGGTGTGTATTAAGTACTGCCTTCTCTGGTGGTCAGCCTGGCTTGTGACCAGCCGTAGTGGCTGGGTGCTGCTGGCATCTGAGCAGGTGAGGTAGCCCAGCCAGGCAGTGGGGGTGGTGACAATGCAGGGGATGTCACTCCAGGCAGCGCAGGAGAACATCTGCATGGGAGGTGGAGGGGACCTGGGTGTCAGAGGTCCTGCTGGGTCAGAGTGTATTCTGGTGCATGGGGCCAGGGCTGTGGTGGCCTGACATGAAGTGAAATGTCCCAGCAAAGTGAGGAGTCTTGTTGGCAGGAGTGGGGTACAGGTTGTTGACACACAGGGGACTGATCACATGGAGGACAATGGGAGCCAGGGGCCTCACTGTCAGGGGAGGAAGTTACAAATGCACGGATGGAGAAGTTGAGATGAGCTTGATGGTATTGATAAACATTGAGATGTTGGTATGTATAGTTTTGTGTAGTTATGTATAACATAGAATATGTATATACATCTGTAGGTCCTTATGTCTGCATGACTATGCATCTGTGTCCTAATACATATGTATTCCTTAGCCCTGCCTTTGAGAGGGCCTGGGAACAGTGATACCCAACAGCCATGAGCACATTTAGCACTTAGACCTTGGCTTCTAAACACACTGCTTTATTGTAAAGGAGCCAGGCTCCTTAAAGAAATGGCCGATTCTAAGGACTCGTGCAGTGGACATCCAAGATTATCACTTGGTGAAATGCCTAGCTTTTCTGTCTTGGAATATTAAGCATAACGGAGGAAGTCAGAACAGCAGGGAAGGTCTGTTTCTGTTTGGGATTGGCCGGGGTTGGAGTGCCCCGTGGAAGGCCAGGCTGGAGATGTACAGATCTGCTGGTTACAGGGGTCTCATAATCTGGGGAGAGGTCTGCACAGGATCTGTAAATTCAGATTTTATCGGTGTATATGTCATCCAGGGAGCCCCGAGTGTAAGAAGGACAGGGCCCAAGAGTAAAGCGCAGCGGGACACTGAGGCCCAGGAGCATTTTAAGAAGAGGTTCAATAAAGAGGCAGAGAAGACCGCAGGAAGGCAGAAGGGGAGTCCAGGGTGAGAAAGCGCGTCCAGGCCCTAGCGGCTGAGATAGAAGTGAGGAGAGGTGGCGCATCTCCCACAGCTGCATCGTGAGTGTGGCAGGTAGAGAGTGGAGAAGGTCTACCCCCTCTGGGGACTTGGGACAAGGCCTGGCTGTTGAATGAGCTGGCTCATTTCTGTCGTTAGTTCTGATGAAAGGACACGCCTGGACCTCCCCTGGACATCAGTCCTCATTCTACAAGCTGAGGCCAGTCACTCTTGCGGTGAAGACCGAGTCCCTCACTTCATGGACTAAAGCGGGGACAGAGGCGGTGCTTCTGAAAACAACTCGTCTTGTTTGTCAGGCTGCTGTTACGGGCTTGGCATTGGATAGACAGTGCCTTCAAAAGACCCTACCTGTAATAAATACGATCCATCTTTTGTTAAAGAAAAAGGCCCTCCTTTGAGGCTTTTGATAAAGATCATTACTGACAATCAAGTTACGATGGTGTCTTCTGGTGACATACAGGCCGTTACTAAAAGTCCCCAAAGCTCTGCCATCTGCATGAATGGCTGTGTGCCCCTCACACATGAATGGACTATCACAGTGAGCGGGCATGTGGGGTGGAAATAGTGACAGCATGGACCTGGGCACTCTGGGCTCTGGCGCTGCCTGCTACTACCCAGTCCTGTATTCTGGGACAGGTCACCAGTTAATTTCCACTCCTGTAAGACAAGGGGGTGGGTGGCAGGATCTACACAATTCCTTCAAGCTCTAAAACCCAGGTGAATGAGAGAAGACAGTCAGACTTCATAGTAAAGAAGTGTTTTTAAGAAAATTCCAAATGGCATCCCTCAATGTTTTCTATAAAATACTCCAGTGTCTGGGGGGAAAGAATTTATGACACAAAGTGTTATATTTACAAAGAATTCTTGCAACTCAATAAATGACACGGATAAAAAGCGCAAAAATTATCCATTAAAGAAGAATACAAGGAAATGTTAACATTATAGAATGTCTAAACCATTCACAGGCAAATACATGCAAATTAAAATGGGGTCATTTTCAACATCTATCAGATTTAGAAATTCTAACAAATGAACATATTGTGGGAATAGAGGGGCATATATACTGTGAAAAAGAAAGCCTTTCTGTTGGTATAATTGATATGGTGATTTTGAAAGATAATTTTTAAATATGACTTTAAATCTCAAAAAAATATATCTTTTGACCCAGCAATTCCACTTTTCAGAAATATGTTCTGGGGAAGGTTCTGAGAGATGTGCACAAAACTTGTACCCACCAGAGTCCGTTGCAGTGGCCCTCTGCCTGTGGCTTCCCCTTCTACTCTCAGCTGCCCACAGTCGATCCCAGTCTGGAAATAGTAGGTGAAAAATTCCAGAAGTAGAAGATCCATAGGTTTTAAGTAAATTTATTGTAGTATGTTTAATAATTTATTTCATTTTAGTATCATTTGCAGTGATGGATGTCAGGTTGTTAATCACTTCCTGTGCTCAGCTCACAAATTAAGCTTCCTCGTAGGCATGTACATAAAGGCAAGACCTACTGTGTATCGGTGTGGAATAGTCCGTGGTTTCAGGCATCCCTGGGATGCTGGAAACGTACCCCCTGTGGATAAGAGGGGATGCTGTACCCTGCTTTGTCTTAAAAATAATGGTGGAAAACCACGCAACTGCTATGTCCAAAGCAGGAGATCAGGCAAACATAACTCCTGGTACATGTGAAAGTGACGACGAAGCCATGTTTTAGAGAGCACAGTGACAGGGGAAAATGTTCCCATATGACAGGGGCTGGAAAAGCAGGAGGCCACAGCAGGTTATAAAAACTGGTCTCAATGTTTAAAAGGTGTGTGAGACATTGAACAAGACGAAAAGGGAGTGTCCCAGACAGGAACCAGCTGACTCCAAGTAGAGCTGCCTGTGTGAATGAGCAGGCTGCTTTATGACCAAGCCGGCACAGGCAGGGGCGTTTGATGGGTCCACGGGCCACCCCACCGTGGACCTGAAGGGCAGAGCGCACAGAGGCCGGTCCAGCCGCTGCAACTAGAAGTTAAGTCTTCAGGAAGAGTCGCCCGTCACCTCAGGGAATGTGGGGCCTGTGGTCCCCAAGTAGGAAGGACCAGAGGCAGACTAGCTTGGAAAGCCCAAGCACAGGGGCCGTGGGAGGCACGGTAGTGAAGACGGGAGGCCCCAGAGCAGCTGGGGGAGTCAGGGGTGGGATTGGGGTCCCCGCCCAGGGCTTCCCACATGGGTGACAAACGCCTTCTATTTCTATGCCTTCTGTTTCTCTGTCTGTGAAGTGAGGGGTTTGGTTTGACCCGTGGCCCACAGACTTTCTTGTTTTCCTTCAAGAGGGAGACTGGCTCCTCTTTGGATGGGAGTCAGGCCATCTCTCCTCCTAGGACCCACTTGAGCTTCCAGACACTGCCACCCCGTGGGCCTGGGAGCACCAGGCCCGTAAAGCAGGTGCAGTGCGGATGTGGAGCCGGGTGCTGGGTGGCAGCAGCTCCAAGCCGGGCCTTGGTATTGCCCGTAGTTTTCCCTGCTGAATGGGGGCAACCTTGCCTTCCCTGCCAGCCTCCCTGGCTGGGGGCAAGGGACAGTGGGGGGAGGACAGTGGCCTTGAGCCTGCCATGGTCCTCTGATGCTCCACCGGCTTCTTCCTCCCCAGCAGGTGCCCCCCCGTGAGCAGGAGGAGAGGAGATGAGACCCTCCCGGGTGCCCCAGCCCTGCCTTCCAAGGGCGATGTCGGCCGCTCCACTCCTCTGGCACTCTGCTCCCAGCTGAGGCTCCGGTCACTGTGTTACTGACCAGGTCAGGGGCGGCGGGGACTGTTAGGATGAGCTGACCTCACACCACACACTGTCCCTGCCAGATAAATACACATCGCTGCAAATACAATTGCTGTATTTTCAAAAAACCGGTGCGTGTCTGGGCAGAGCCCGGATAGAACTGGATGGGCGTGGAGTCAGGAGGTCACCCTGATGACCTGCTGCAGTGCCAGTGCTTCTGCTCATCCTCACTGCTTTCTGAGCGCTCACTCGGTGGTCTTTGTTGGTTGTTGGGGAGTTGAAAGTGAAAACCTCTGAGCCAGGTGGTATTGTCAGCTGACAGCAATTACTCTCCTACCCCCCTAAGCCCTCCCTACCTCCACCCACAGAGACCAGTAACTCAGAGATGACCAAAGAGCCCCGAGGAGGACAGGGTCAGGGGTGGCGAGCACGCTGGGCCCGCTGGGTTCCAGGCCCCTCTCCTCAGAGGCTAAAAGTCAGTTTGGCTGGGAAAGACGGCGGAAAGTGAATTCTTAGCGATGTGCTCATTTAAATAAAACCCATCCAAGGCTTTCTTACATGCTGGAGCCCTAGATTTATTTAATATACAACCCCTGGGAATTTTTAAAGCATTGGAGTTGGATAAGCAGTCGGCAGGAGAAGCCGACGTGCTCTGCCCAGCCGTCCATTTCCCCTGGAACCTCACCCACCGAGCAGTCTCCCCGGCGCCCTCCCGTCTCCCTGCCCCTCACCCACCGTGCAGTCTCCCCGGGTGCCCTCCCGTCTCCCTGCCCCTGCCCGTGCTCTTCTCTTTCCTTCAGTGCTTTTCCCCCCTCCCTCAGCTAACAGTCTCCTACTGATCCCTCAAGACCTGGCCCCATAATCCCCTGAAGGCCCTGAGATGCACCTTCCTTCCATGTCTGTGTGCGCGCCCACCCTTGGCCCAGGTCTCCCTCATTCCACCTGCCCTTTTTTTTTTTTTTTTAACCTTTTGAATTTATTTATTTATTTCTTCTGCATTACAATTCTTAATACACCATTATACCATAATTTATCAAATCTCTGTTTGTATATAAGGTATGTTGACACCAAATTCACATCTTCATACATGTATTTTGTATAATGATGAGGGTCTCCTTTCACCATCCATGCTCTTCCCCTCTCCTTCCCTTTCCCTCCCACCCCTATTCCCTATCTAGAGGTAGTCTTCCTCCCTTGCTCTCCCTCCCAACCCCACTGTGAGTCACCCCCCTTATATCAGAGCCACCTGCCTTTTTAATGTGGCCACTAGAAAAAGTTCAGTTACCCGTGTGGCTCATGCTCCATTTCTAGTGGACAGAGCTGATTAGACTTTTTTGAATATTCCAGATTATTCTTTTCCTCTCCCCCGTCTCTCAAACATCAGCAGCCGCAGAACACCCAGCTCTGAGGCATGCGCCATCAACTCCCCGCCCCCCAGCCGTCTTGCCATGGCACCTGCAGACCTCCGAGTGGCTCTCCCAGGTCCTTGCGAGCTCAGCACTGGGCTCACAGCGTGCTTCCCTACAGGAGGCCTGTGCTCCAGCACTGTTTCTCAGTGATCTCGTCGTCTATGTTGGTAGCTCTGGCTGCAGGTCCTGACCCCACCTGATCTCGTCCTGCACTCTCCCTCAGCCTTTCCTGGGCGGGTTGTGCCCTGCACTTGTTCACACCAAGAACCCCGGAACGATGCCACCCGGCTCAGTTACACCCCCCTCCTACTGCCCCTCCAGTGCCCGTGGTGCCCCTCCTCCACATCCCTGGACAGCTGGGATCTACCTCTGATGCTCTCGCTGCTGTCTGCTGTCATCTTCCTCTTGGTCTCACTTTTCTCCTTACCCTGTTGGCTTTCCCAGCTCACGGTCATAGCCATCGCTTGCCCTGCACTTCAATTCCACGGGCCCTGCTCTCGGTTGTACCAATCTGTATTTCCAACCTTGGGTAGATCCTGGTCCATCCTGGCACCTGGACAACGGGGCCGTAGCCGGGCGCAGCACACCCGAGCTGGATTATCGTCCTTCAAACTCCTGAGCGCGGGCTGCTGGACTCCGAGGCCTGCCTGCCGTCCTGCTGTTTGTCTGTTCCTGGTCTTTTCTTCCACTTGATCACGTCACTCTCACCCTCTCTTCTTAAACCTTGAATCTCTCCTCACCCTTAGCTGATGACCTTGACCTTAGTTTGCTGAGAACAGAGATCCTGTGTCTCCAGGGAGAACATCTAACTTCTTTCTACCCCTTCTGCAATCACAGCTACCCACCAGGCTGCATCTGGGCCACAGCTCTGCTCTGTGTCACCACGAATTAATGGGGCTCCTCATCCAGCGCAGGCCAGCGATCCCCAAGCTCTAGACTCGCACGTTCCTGAAGCATCAATTGCTTCCTTCTGGGTGATTCCTCTCAGCTTATCAAATCCCCCTCCCTCCCCAGCCCCGGGAGGCTTGTCCATACCCTGTCTCCACTGACGCGTTCTCTCTAAATCCACTCCAGCCAGGGCCGCTTTCCCCTCTCTGCCAGAGCGGCTTCCATCAGGGTCAGAAACGACTCCGCCCCCATGGCCCAGTTCCGCTTCTCACCTCACTTGAGCTTCCAGTAGGATCCGCTGAAGCTTCCGTTGATTCCACTCCCTTTGCCTTCCTGGAGCGCTTGGCTGCCCCCTGGATGCCCCTCTCGGTTTCCATCGCTTCTTCCTTCTCCTCTCCTCTAAACTTTGAAACCTGCCAAGATTCAGCCCTTAGACCTCTTGCCCTTTTCAGTGACTGGCGTTTTGCAGGTATACCCATCCGACCTCAGGATTCCAAGTCCCGCCTGTTTGCACACAGCACCCACATTTAGATCCCTGCATACAAGTGTCCCCAGCTCCTGGTACTCCACCGGATGTCCCCACTGGCGGTCTCCTGGGCTCTCAAGCTCCAGAAGTCTCCACCTTGCTCCACTGCTGTCTGGTCCATTCAACAAATGGCTGGACACTTATCCTCTCTTTCTACCAGAACATACATCGTGTCCACATGCAAATCCAGTTGTATCCAGGCTCCATCCAGGTATTGCTGTCTCTCTATGGTCTAGTCCATGTCACTGTCCTCTCTGTCTGGGCTGATGCAAAAGCCCCAATTTGGCCTCTCTCTTCCTGCTGTGCAGCCCTTGGAGTCTAATCTGAACATAGAGGCTGTTGACTCTTGAGTCCTATTAGTCACTCCTCTCAGAACCTTCTGGTGGCTTCTAATTTCACTGGGAGTGAGAGGAAATCCTTGCAATAGTCTATGCACTATGCTGGATCTGGCCCCGACACCTGTCTGTCCTGCCTGACTGCCGGATTCTGCCCCTGCTCATGCTGTTTGGGCCATACTGGTCTTCTTCCTGTTCTTTACAAACATCCAGCTCATTCCTGCGTCCGGGCCTTTGTTCTTGCTGATCCTTCTGCCTAGAAAGGTCTTCCCTAGTATCTGCAGGGCTGGATAGCTACCTCCTTCTTGTCTTTGCCCAAGAGTGACCTTATGAGGGGCATCTTTCCCATCACTCCAGGCAAAATAGAAACCCCAGCCTGCCCTTCTCCAGCTCAGCTCTGCTTTCCGCCACAGCACCTGTTATGCTCGGACATCAACTTGTTGACGTTGTGGTTGATCTTTGGCTATCGACAGCCTTACCACTGGAATTTAAACTCCAAGAGGCTGGTGTGTGTTCTGTTCCCTGCACTGCTGTGTCCCGGTGCCTAGAACAGCACCTGGCACTGAGTTCTTGTTTGATGGGTGAACTTGAGGAGCACAGTTGCAAACTTCTAACTTCATGGTAGAGTGAGTTCCGGTCCTTGTGCTGGGTTCCTGAAGTTATGGGGGGTCTTTGACTTCTAATTATGAAGGAGAACCTGCCCCACTGGAAGGAATCTCCTGAATCCCACCTGCAGGGCAGAGGGACGCGTGAGGGGGGAGGTGCAGTCGGGACAGGGTCCCCTGGGCTTCCGGACCACACCACTGGGCGGCAAGCACCCAGCTCACCAACTGGAACTTGGCCCTGAGCCACAGGCAGATGGTAACCCAGGATGAGGGGCGACCGGGGATCGGAAACATCACCACATCAGTTCCTTCTCTTGACGAACATCTCATCTTATCGGCATTAGAGAGCCACACAGTCCATTGAGCTTTTTAAAAGTAACCTGGAGGTCAGGATTCACAGCAGAAATCTCCCTTTTATTTCAATGCACCACTTTTCACTGTTTGTTTATCTGGCTTGTTCACAGACCGTCACCTGAAGCGTCCCGCCGAGGTCTCCTCATGGATGGGTCCAACGTGACCCCCACGGTCGCGGAAGCGTCCCTGAACGCCTCGGGCAGCGGGAACGCCTCCGTGGGGAGTCCGCGTCCGCACATCCCCGTGGTGCACTGGGTCATCATGGGCATCTCCCCGCTGGGGCTGGTGGGAAATGGAATTCTCCTCTCATTCCTCTGCTTCCGGATGAGGAGAAGCCCCTTCACGGTCTACATCACCCACCTGTCCATTGCGGACATCTCCCTGCTCTTCTGTATTTTCATCCTGTCCATCGACTACGCTTTAGACTATGAGCTCTCTTCTGGCCACTACTACACGATCGTCACGTTATCGGTGACTTTCCTGTTTGGCTACAACACGGGCCTCTATCTGCTGACGGCCATCAGTGTGGAGAGGTGCCTGTCGGTCCTCTACCCCATCTGGTACCGATGCCACCGTCCCAAGCACCAGTCGGCACTGGTCTGTGCCCTCCTGTGGGCGCTTTCTTGCTTGGTGACCACCATGGAATATGTCATGTGCATCGACAGCGAAGAGGGTCACTCCCGAAGTGACTGCAGGGCGGTCATCGTCTTCATAGCCGTTCTGAGCTTCTTGGTCTTCATTCCCCTCATGCTGGTGTCCAGCACCATCTTGGTGGTGAAGATCCGAAAGAACGCGTGGACGTCCCACTCCTCGAAGCTGTACGTGGTCATCATGGTCACCATCATCATATTCCTCATCTTCGCCGTGCCCATGAGAGTCCTCTACCTGCTGTACTATGAGTACTGGTCCACGTTCGGGAACCTGCACAACCTCTCTCTGCTCTTCTCCACCATCAACAGTAGCGCCAACCCTTTCATTTACTTCTTTGTGGGCAGCAGCAAGAAGAAGCGGTTCAAGGAGTCCTTAAAAGTGGTTCTGACCAGGGCTTTCAAAGACGAAATGCAGCCTCGGCGCCAGGAGGGCAATGGCCACACCATCTCCATCGAGACGGTCGTCTGAGGCCTGCGGAGGACGGGAGTGTGGACAGAGGTGGTGGAGCACAGGTGACTGACTTCAGCGTGTTTAAACTCCTGGTCCCAGAAGGACGCCCTTTTCCTACGCATAAGACGCCGACAGCCGTGAGAGTCGGCTCTTGTCCTGTCTCCGCTGGAAAAGTCCCCGTCAGGCCTCTGTCACTTCTGTACTTAACAGTCCCCTCTGTGCTCTTGCTGGCTCTTCTGGTGGCGTTTTATTGTAATTCACAAAAGCTACTCCACAGCTGTGACCAGGAGAGGGACCACCACAAAGTGTGCAGCGTGCAGGGAAGAACCAGGGCTTGGCCTGACTCTGCCGCCTGCACCCATGGCACCAGGCGGGTGCTCTGACCTGCCTGCGCCTCCCTCCCTCCCTCCCTCACTTAGGAGATAATCACAGAGGCTGTCTGGACTCCCAGGTCGCTGTGAGGGTGAGGTGGAGGTTATGTCCAGACCTGGCACGAGGTCAGATGTTCAATAAACACCCTCCTCACGCCTTCAAGTGGGAGACAAAGCGCTCACTTCTGCCTGGTAAAGGGCACGCGCACAGCTCTACCTTGCCCAGATATTGTCACATCTTTTAAAATGTTGGGTGTAGTTGGGCGAAGGCCCTTTGGCTCACAGTGTGACAGCTTCTCATGGCGTGGCACCTTAGGAGCTTGGTGTCAGCTGTGAAGACAGGCACTTGCCCGCCCGGGGGGAGTTCCCTGCGGCCTCCTTTCCCGGGGCGAATCCCTGGCTGCCGTGACTCGGGGCTGGCACGTCGACTTCCTCAGAGGCAAGCTCACGAGGCCGGCTGTGTTCTGAAGACCCCCACTCCAGGGGGGTGATGGTAGCCACAAGTCCTCACCTCAGCCTCGGCAGGTCTCTGCAGCTCGATGCCTCTCTTCTCGAGGCATTTCGTCCGTCCTTCCTGGAAGGAGGCCCAGCCGCAGGGCTGTTGGGGAGGCAGCCTCACCCGGAGGGATCTGGAGGTTCTTCCTCAAGACAGACCTTTGCACGGCTCCTCCAGCATCTCTACTCAGCTCGGGCCCAGGGCAGGCTCTGCCTCCTGCCTGCCCAGAGTTGCTGTCCCCAGGCAGCTGGCCCCGCGTGTTAGTGGGAAACTGGCCTTGGCTAGGACTGCGGGCACGGCTATATCTCCCCTTGGAAATGGCCATGCCTCGTGTGAATCTTCATGTGACAAAATGTTCAAGTCCACCAGAAGCCCACTAATATTTGTGTTAGATCTTTGTCCTTCAAAGGGCCAGAGAACCAGTGAGGAGATGATGGCTCTCTCCTGCTGCCTGTTCCTCTCCGTCCCTGTCCTCAGAAACAACCGTCACCCTGACGCGCGGGGACAGCTTTGCTGGGGGAGATGTGTGAGTCTCTCCCACCGAGCTGGGACCTCGCTGCCAGCCAAGCTGGGTGCGGGAGGCTTTTCGGTGGGTGACGACACGTGACTCAGAAAGCAGGCAGCTTGCTGTCAGGAGCCCAGATGGGGCCTGGAGCAGCGACATTTAGAACCATCTTGTTTTTGGTAGAAAACAGAGCCTCTTCCCTGGGAAAGAACAGGATCTGGGGATCAGAGCGGTTTCCCTCTCTTTCCCGGCATCTCCCCGGTGCTGAGTGCTGGGCTCTGGGCTAGAGACGGGGGTCGACCTCATCCCGGGCCCAGGGGGCTGTGCTCCTCGGATTTTTTTTTGTTGTGAAAAGTACCTGAGGCAATGGACTTACAGGGGGAAAGACGCACCTTGGTTCGTGGGTTAGAGGTTTCAGTCCACAGTGCTTGGCCCCCGTCCTTTGGACTGGGGTGGCCCAGGGCATCATGGCCGGAGTGCATGGTGGAGGAGGCCTGTTCATCTCAGGGCAGCTGGAAACAAAGAGGGAGGGGAAGGGGCTGGGGCTCCAGGAGCCTGCCAGGGACATGCCCCCCGTGACCTAACTTCCTCTCATAAGCGCCACCACCTAGAGGTGCCACCACCACCCCAGAGTGCCACAGAATGGCCACCGAGTCTGGGACACACTTTTAAACCATACCATGGATCTCTGTCTCCAAGAGGAACCCAAGACTGTTCAAGACAAGGGGTTCTAGATTTCTGCCCAAGGAAAATACGGTGAACAAACTGAAGCCTCCATCTATTGCTTTCTTGCAAATAAAGTGGGGAAGTTTATTCAATTGTGAACATGAAGACTGTTGTGAACTTCTTAAGGGTGATGTCTTACAAAGAAGTAGGATTTGGCGCCTGGTTGTGTTGTAAAACAAATCCCTCTCGCTCTTCACCCCAACCCATCCCCTAAATATCCTTATTTAACTAAAACTACAATAAGATTCAAGAAAACTTGCAAATACAGAGAGAAGCCTAGATAATTCATACCCTTTGGGCATTTAGACAATTAGCTTCAGACATTGTAGGTTACTAGGTGCCATTTCTGAGAATTTTGGGGAGTGGGGGAGATTTTTCAGAGGTGACACCTGTCCCTAACCAAGGGAGAAGGATGGCAGCATTCATGCCCCAAGTGACTTGCAAAACCCCAAAATGTGAACAAGGCAAAGACAGGCAGGCAGAAGGCCGAGAGCGCCCCCCACCCAGCTGCAGCTCCAAGCCGCACGCAGACACCGTGTGGAGATGCCGGGAGCAGCGGGGGTGAGGGGCAACAAGGAGCCAGATGTCTTAGGTTTTCATTTTTATTTTGGTTACGGTCCTCAAGCCTGCTGGGCCAGGGTCCACCATCGAGTCCCACCCCCAGCCAAGTCGCAGCTTTCGTAGTAAAAAATGAATGTCCCCCTGAAGTGATCCCTGGGTTCTTGAAGGCGGGCGGGATCTGAAGACAGGTAAGACGGAGGGTGGCAAGCGCACGGCAAATCCGCTCTCTGTGCCCTCTGCCGAGTGGCTGGTCCTGGATATGCGTGCTGTCCTGGCCACCTCTGCCTCATCTCTCTCTGTTGGGGCTGTCCCTGACCTTCTGCCACTGCACTCCTCATGTCCTTGGGAACAGAGCTCCCAGGCTGTCTTCCGCCCCACTCTCTGGCCCTCTCCCAGCTGGTCATTCCTTATCTCCAGGAGAGTCCTCCACTGGTGCCCACCTCCGGTCAGCTCAGGCTCCGGTCTCGCCCTCTGCAGCTGGTCCTGACCTCCTGGCCTCGCCCACTCCACCTTCTACTCCTGCTGCCTGGGGTCCCTCCACACTGAGTCTCTGCCTCATTCCTCTCCCTCCCACTCAGCGCTCCCTGTCCCTGTCCCTGTCCCTGTCACTCCCTCACTCTGCTCCTCAATTCCCTGCACCCTGCCCCATGTCCTGCACCCTGCCCCATGTCCTGCACCCTGCCCCATGTCCTGCACCCTGCCCCATGTCCTGCACCCTGCCCCATGTCCTGCACCCTGCCCGTTGACTCAGCTCCAAGCCAGGCTGCCTCCTGGGGTGAGGAAGTCCCAGGGCCCATCAGAGCTGGGCTCCTACAGACCTGGGTCCTCACGGGGGGCTGCTCCTCCCAACTCCCTCCTCCTCAACCTCTGCATCCGGAGCCTCCCCTCAGGGGGACGGATCCCTGTCACCTGCTCCTCATAACCTGTGTCACAGACTACTGAAAAGAAAGGCCACAGGCAGTGGCCTCAGACCCTCCCCACATTGGCCGTGACCTCAGTCTCACGTTCCGCTGTCTGAAGACTTTCCTTCCTGCCCCACCTGCCTCCCCGGCAAGAATGCTCCTGAATTACCACCAAGGCTTTTTTTTTTTTTTCAATAATTCAAACTGAAGTCCTCGCGGCGGTCCCCACATTTCCCCGCGTGCTGGCCCCCGTCTGAGTCTTGGGTGCCCCCGCACTGGCCCTTTGCTCTCTCCTGCAGCCCCTGATTTCTTTGCCAATCTTCAGAGATGCCAAGATGCTGCTGCTTCTGGGCGCTGTGCATCGACGTTTCCTCCCACCCAGAAAACTGTGCCCAGGCTCTGCTCACTTCCCCTCCCTCAGCGTCTGGCCACGTGTCACCTCAGTGGGGCTCTCCCCGGCCGTCCCACAGCAGGCTCCCCCTCTGTCCTTCCCTCAGCACCCCCCCCAGCCTTCCCCTGGAAGCCAAGCTTCTTCCTGAGTCAGGGACTCAGCTCTCCGCCGCAGCCCTGCACCTGCCGTGGGCTGCGCTCCTGACTTGCGGTGGGATTGAATCCACTGCTCCTCTCTCTGGGGTGCTTCTCTTCCACATTTGAACAGGTTCTAACAGTTCCCATCTTAAATAATCAAAAGACAAAGCCATTCCCTGCTCCTACCACCCTATCCCTCTTTCATCCCATCTTTCTCTTCCCTTCTAGATGACCTACTGGAAAGGTTCCTCCTTGCTCACCTTCCTTACTTTATCACACTTCACACTTCACGTCCCAGCTTCCAAACTGCCACCTGACTGTCACAGTGAACTTGGCCCAGCAGGGAAATGAGTGGCTTTTACACCTGCCATATCTAATGTTGTCTTAGTATGCGTCACATTGCTATCACAGAGCACCTGAGTCTGGGTAATTTATGAAGGAAAGAAGTTTATTTGAGGTCATGTTCTTGGAGGTGAGGAAGTCCCAGGTCAGGTTGCTACATCTAGTGAGAACCTCCTGGGTTTTCCAAACAAGGCAGAAAAGTGGAAGGGCAGGCAGGCACCTGCAGAAGAGACTGAGCATGAAGGTCGGCCCACTTGCAGGAGAATAAACCCACTCCCACGAGGAAGAGCTAATCCCTCCTAATGACTTAGTCACCTCTTCCAGGCCTGGCCTCCCAACACCACCCCCATGGAACCAGATCACAACATGGTTTGGGAGGGGACAGTCCACTTTCAAACCATTATTTTCCTTAGCCTATCGTAGCATTTGACAGATGACCACACTGTTGAACACATGGCTTCTCTTGGGTTCTAGTTTGCTACTTTTCTTCTAGCTCTCATTTTGAATCCTACCCTACTGATCTGGAATCTCCCCTTCTCTTCCATGGCTCTCGTCCTGCTCCTCCCTCCACCTGCCATGTCCTCCATGATTTGCTCGCTGGCCTCTGCCCTTCTTCTGAACACAGACTCAATGACCCTCAAATCCATGTTTCCTGGGCAGAACTCTCTGCTGGGCTCCAGTTGTGTGTGTCCAACCACCGAATGGACATCTCCCCTGCTGCCCTGCGAGTGCTTCAGATACAACCTGTCTGTCCCCCACCACGGTGCCATGTTCCTTCCTCAGTAAACAGCACGGGTCACTCTGTCACCAAAGCAGGACTCTGTCCTTGGCATAGACTGTTCCCCTTTCCCCCTTCTTTTTAATTTACATCCAGCAAGCTCTGTTCACTCAATGACACCCAGGTCAAGCATCAGTGACTCAGAAGAGCCTTCTAGAAGCGGAGTTCCTCGTCAACCACCGTGGACCTTCCTTCCCAGACCTTCCACATCTCTTCCCCTTCCTCTCCCAGCTGATGACTTGTTCCCTTTACACAAGGGAATCAGAAGCAGATGGAAGAACTTTCCACAGGTCCCCACTGCCACGTGACCAGCTGCATCTCTCTGCAGAGGGGAGCTCGCACGCTGAGGGGGGGGAGCCCGCACGTTCCTGGCTGGGTACCCCCCCACACACACTGACTTCCTGGCAGCACTCTTCCCTCTCCATCCTGCACCCTCAACTTTAGTCCAGGCCTGGAAGGCCAGGGTTTTGGGGAAGCAGGGTGGCTGGGACTACCTTCTCCCGGCTACACGAAAGTGAAGAATGAAATCCACCCACACAACGGGGAGGGCAAATGTTTTCCCTGTAAACTGTAACTAAAAGATCAGAGCAGAACAATTGTAGAGGCTGAAAAGTTTGTTTAAGGGCTCAGGGCTTCAGAGGTCTCAATCCATAGACAGCAGGCTCCAGGTGAGGCAGGACGTGATGGCGCAAGAGAGTGGCAGAGGGAAGCAGCTCATAGGATGCTCGGGAAGCAGAGAGGGGTCTCCAACCTCCAGATACAAAACATTCCCCAAAGCCGTGTCCCCAGTTCCCACCTCCTCCAGCCGCACCCCACCTGCCTCCAGTGACCACTCAGGTAATCCCTGATTAGGTTAAGGCTCTGATCTGATCGTTTCTCCTCCAAACCTTGCAGTGTCTCACACCTGAGCTTCTGGGGACCCCACTTCTAAACCACAAGCGCAAAGCAAGAGGAGTCATTGAGTAATGGGAAGGAAGCAGAGCTCCCAGAGAGGAGGACTCCCAGGAGAGGGTACCAGAGCGTGGCTGCGGGCTAGGGTTTCTCTGGACCTACAGGGAGCTAGCCCCTGCCCGGTCCTGGGCAAGGCGTTCGGTGTCCACAAGCTCTTCATGTTGTCTTTGGTTCCATCAGGTCACCGCGCCTTTTTGGGTGGGAGTCTGGGTACCAGGCAGTAGGCTATCAGTTTGTCCTTTTTTCTTTTTCTCTGTTTACACAGCAGTTGTCCTGATCTCGATGAGGCCTGGCTGTGTCTTTGGTTCTCAGCCCCGCGACACGGTTCTCCCGCTTGTCCACGTTGACCCTGTCACCTGCCTCAAATGTACCAGTTGTCTCTCTGTAGACAACATTGTTGGCACTGACGTGAGCAACTGCAGAGCCACGGCTATCCTATGCCATTCTTCCCATTCTCTGTGCCCAACAGTCCCCAGTGCCCAGCCGGCATGGGGACAGACTGGTCAGTTGCCTTCATGGAGTTGTTTAAAGGACACCTGGAAATAACTTTCCCATGCTCACATGTGAACAGACGACCAGCGTAACTCCACCTCACCTCCAAACCCAAGAATGGGATCAGAATTGTAATGGGTTGCATCCTGCGTTGGTATAACATGTCAAAGCATACCCCACTGTCATGTTTATTTTAAAAAAACACACCTGGAAGGTGCCTTATGGGATCCCTACAATTTTATAATGAGGAAAATCATTTCTTTAGGTTGGATTTTGTGTTTTTAACTCAACCCTTCTAAAATTATAAGCATTCCTTGACTTCTAATGGGGCTACATCTGATGATCCCATTGTAAATCGAAACTATCCTGAGTCAAAACTGCATTTACTCCACCCAAATTCTGAGCATCACAGCCTGGAGTCTCAGTCATTGCCCTTGTGGTCTCGTGGCTGACTGGGAGCCGTGGCTCTCTGCCACTGTCCAGCATCTTGAGAGAGGGTGGGTCTGCATGTCACCAGCCTGGGGAAGGATCCAAATTCAAAATTCCAAGGACAGTTTGTCCTGAAGGAGAGCGGGTACAGTCGAGAAGGGAGCCATCGCGAGCCAAGGGCTGCCTGTGTAAGCCGTCCCTGGGAAGGGCCCCACGCCAAGCTGTCCAGTCCTAGGACGCTCATGGAAGGCGCAGCGAAAGACTGGACACCCAGGTTTTCAGGCACTGAGTCAGGGGTGAGGAGGGCGGTGGGAGTGAAGAAAGGAGGAGGGGAGCAGGTCCCTTGGTCCCACAACTGGAGGCTTCTTTTTAACACTTGGCTCCTTAGCATTTCACGGTTGTGTGGGGAACACAATCTCCTGGTAGGAAAGCTTTTGTTAATGAAGGCTCCGCTGAGGACAGGCTGCCCTCGTGCTTGGCGCTGGAGTCTCTTTCTCTGCCTCATCAGTGTTGCTGTGGGTGCGCGTTGTGACTCTTGTTGTGACTCTTGCAGCGGGTCAAAAGGTCACACTGGCAATCCTGCAAAACAGCTGGGATCCTGTGAGCTAGGCTTCTCATTCGGTGTCTCTTGCAGTTGAAAGTCACGGTCAGATATGGCTTGGGGTTTCAGCCACCTGAAGGCTGGACTATGCAGGACATCCTGGATGGCACACTCTCATGGCTGGTCCTTGGCTGTGGATGTGGCCAAAGAGGTTCACCAGAGTTTCTACCAAGTCCCTTAATGTGGCCTGAGCTTCTTGTGTGTGTGTGTGTGTGTGTGTGTGTGTGTGTGTGTGTGTGTGTGCGCGCGCGCGCGTATGTGTGTGTTGGAGGTGTGGTATCAGGGATTGAACTCGGGGGCCACCCAGCCACTGAGCCACATCCCCAGCCCTATTTTGTATTTTATTTAGAGACAGGGTCTCACTGAGTTGCTTAATGCCTCACTATTGCTGAGGCTGGCTTTGAGCTTGAGATCCTCCTGCCTCAGCCGCCTCAGCTTCTGGGATTATAGATGTGCCCCACTGCGTCTGGCTCGCCTGAGCTTCTTACAACACAGTGACTATGTTCTGAGATGTAGCGTCCAGAGAAAGAGCCTCCCCAGGAGGCCAAAATCAACCACTGAGTTCTCATTGGCTGAAAATAATGAGCACATGGTGGAAATCATGATAAATTTCCATAAAGTCAAAATTTTTTAAAAAATTGAACTTCACTTTTCTAGGATTTACTATGAAATTTTACCTATTATTTTAATAAGCTTTGTTTAAACAAACTTTTACTAAAACCATCCAAACCCAAATTAGAGACGTTACCCTATAAGAGACAAACAATTCAATTGCTCAGAGGCAAGAGTTAGGCACAAAGAAGCAATCTTTTCCGGAAGAGTCAAACTTTCATGATGCAGCTCCTAAAAACATGCCCTTCTCCTATGTAGGACATGCCTTAGTTTCTGATTGGTGAGTTTTGAGTGACGCGGGTAGACACAGCCTTAGCAAAGGAAGCCGGTTGGGTTTGGGGTGTGTCTGTTTTGCACTGTTGATCACACAGGTGGGAAGTGCTTCAATGATGCCCCCCTCCTCCAGGCTCTCACGCCTTGATTCTGTACATCTCGAGTTTTTCTAGGATAAGCCATCTTAACAGATCGGGCACATCCTGCTGAACCAGGGCAGTCCCTGGGTTCAGCATTTCGCAAAGCCGTCTGAGTGAGGTCTTTGGCACCTTTATGAGGTCTTTAGATTTTCTAGGTGCCCAGGTGCTCCTGCAGGGAAGCCTGTGGCCCACACTCCCTTCCTGGTACTTTTTTCTGGTACTTTTCAGCCAACACCAGACGCAGAGACCTTCCAGGAGGAGCAGAGGGAAGAATACTTGCTTCAAGTGAGAAGACAGGACTAGAAGCCCGACTCTCCGCTAGCAGCTGTGCAAAAGCCAACACGTTAGTCCCTGTGAGCTTTAGTTACTTTATCTGCCTGACTGGCGACTTAGTGGGAGTCCCTCCAAATCAGATCCTTGGCCGGGGACTTGAAGCCAGTAACTTGCTGAGGAGTCACGGGGAGGTCAACAGGGAGTGGGAGTCCAGAGGGGGCAGGAGAAAGCCTTCAGGGCTGTGGACAGGGGTGGCAGGGGCTCAGGACAGAGAGGACCCACCTCAGAGCTGCCTTCCTGGAGAGACAAAAGGGACATGACACTGACCCCCGGGCTCTTGGCCCTCATTGAAAGAGGTCATTTGTCAATATGCACCCAGCTTTTCTGCACCTTCCTGTGCTCAACACCTTGAGGCAGAGAGAGCCGGGATGGGGGAGAGGGGGCAGGTGCAGCGTCTGCCTGCAGGTGACCCCAGAGGTGCCTGCAGGGCTGACCAACAGCATCTGCTATAATCAGGTAAAATCCCCTATCCCATAAAGTAGATGTGCCAAGTAAGCAAAATGATACATGTGGAAACTGTAACCTGCAAGAGTTGGCTCTTCCAAGGGCTGGGGATGCAGCTCAGTGGTGGCATATATGCAAGGCTCTGGGTATGAGTCCCAGCACCACCAAAGAAAGAAACATTAGCTCTTCCCTGGGGACATTATGCAAAGTGAAATACACAAGCACCAAAGGACAGCTGCTGTCTGATTCCACTTGTGGGAGGTCCTTAGAGCAGAGGCGAAAGATGAAGGGTGGGGGTTGGTGGGGAGGGAAGGAGTTAGTGGTCAGTGGTACCAAGTTTCAGTCTAGGAAGACGAAAGGTTCTCAGGATCCATCACACAGCAGTGTGCACGCAGGGAGCACAATTGTTCTGAACATTTAAGATCATCAAGGCAGTCAAGTGTATGTTATGCATATTTCACTACAGCAAAAATATACTCTGGAAAACTAATTTTAGCTTGCAGACTATTTTTGTGAGCTTTTCACTGCTGTGACCAAAAGACCTGACAAGAACAATTTTAGAGGAGAAAAAGTTTATTTTGAGGCTCACCATTTCAGAGGTCCTCAGTCCATAGATAGCTGACTCCATTCCCCAGGCTCAAGGTGGAGCAGGACATCATGGTGGAAGAGTGAGGCAGGGAAAAGTGGCTTAGGACATGGTGGGGGGCGGTGGGGGGAGAGAGAGAGAGAGCGCTCTGCTTCATAAGGACTAAATGTACACCCCAAAGGCAGGCCCCGGTGGACCTGTCTTTCCTCCAGCCACACCCCCCCCACTTACCCACCCAGTTATTTCCTATCAGGAGGATGAATGCACTGATTAGGTTAAACCTCTCATCACCCAGTCATTCCATCTCTAAAATTTCTTGCATTATCTCACATATGAGCTTTGCAGGACACCTCGTATCTAAACCATGATGCAGGCTGTACAAAAATGTGTGGTGGCCCGGTTTGGCAGTGGCTGTACCCCTGACCCAGAGTGTTTTGGGGGATCCCCTTTCTGGAACTCTCTTTCTTGTGGTCATAACATATTCATTTGATAATTTTGACCTCAGAAGTGGCAAATCTTCATTGTTTCCTGGTGGATTTAACTTTGTTACAGGACCAACAGACATCCTGTCTCAAACCTGGTGGATGAGATTGATGTAAAGTTGACAAATTTGGTTGTTGGTAAATCACAAGGTGATATAGAAAATAAGAGAGAGATTTTCTGTGGAAGGTAATTTAGCTATAAATGTAACTCCAGTTATATGTTCAGGGACCATTTTAATCACTCATACCAAACTATATTATTTGCATTGACGGAGAATTATTAGAATTTTTTCCGGAGATCAGAAATGAAATATTCATGCATAAAAATTTTTTGTTGGGTTCTCAGAAGGATGAAGATCTCACATATGGCTTCTGGGTACAGTGTGAATGAAATCTAGTTGCTAACAAATTCAAAACCAGAAAATTCCTAATATTGAGTTTATTAGCACTTGCAAGCTCTGTGCTAAACAAGGAACATAAGCCTTGTCCCAAGTTGCGGGATAAATATTTCAGCAGTGCAGTTGCAAAGGTCATTGTCACACTGTTATCACACTGATATATTGATGTGTGCTTTGGATCAAAGTGTACCTTTTAGAATGATTTTCTCTTAGGCAAATTTAGAAAGCTAAAAACATTTCTTAAAACACATAAAATGGTCTAATGGCCCAACGAAACATCATTAAAAGCCTTCAGGCCCCTTAGCGAAAGTTGAACTGAGCTACCTAGTGCTTCCTGTCTTTCTTCCAAGAAAAGATAAAATCTATGAGAGGTGATTTTCCTTTCTGCATCTGGCTGAGACAAGCACTCACTACCCTAGGGAGTATATGACAGTGCTCATTGTATTTTTGGAGGACTTAGCACCTCAAATTCTTGCCTTTTATTTCTACAGACCAGGATCGAGGGCGTTTCCTGGTCAGATTCCAGGTTTGAAGGCTCTTCTGTGAGGCAGAAGAGTCAGTGTGATTTTTGCATGGTCAAGGTTGGGACATCAGCCTGTGGCCCCTCTCCATATTCCACATCCTGCCATTTTCTCTGGGACTGTACTTCAGTAAGGGGGAGGACAGCTGCTGGGCACCCTGTCCACAGTGACCCATACAGTATCATCACTCTCAGGCTGCCTCTGCTTGCCTTGACCTTTCTTAGAGATCTTATGCCCAACTGCTGTGGTCTGAACAGTCCTGCCCAATAAACCCTCAGTGTGGTGGTCTTGGGGGTTAGGTCCTTAGGTCATGTGGTCAGAGCCAGCATGAACAGGATTAGTGCTCCTTTAAAAGAAGCCCCAGAGAGCCTGCTCCCCTCCACCATGTGCTGACCCAACCAGAAGGCACGTCTGGGAACCAGGAAGTGGCCCTCCCCAGACAGAGAGAGAGAGCTCTGCCACGCTTTGATCTTGGTTCCGGCCGGCCTCCAGAACCGTTGTCCCCAGTCCCCCAGTCTACAGGAATTTGTTACGGCAGCCGAACGGACCAGGGCACCAACTTCCGGCCCTTCCCCTGCTGTGGTAAAGGGGGGTGGGCGGAGGCGAGAGAGGCGAGCACCCCTCGGCCCTCGCGCATCCCCTCCTCGCCCAGTGACGGCAGCATGGGGGACGGAACAGAATGGTGACTCTGGGGAAGTGGCCTGCGAGACTCGATGAACCTGTGCCCTCTCTCAGATGACCCTGGTGACCCCAAGTGACTTCCCAGTGCTCATCAGCTGGTCTGAGTTCCCACCAAGGGCCTGGTGGGGAGGCAGGTGGAGGCTGACGTGGGGTTTGGAAGGATCTGTTGGATTCAGGAAGTGTCCCTAACAGAGGCCTCAGTCCTCGAATAGGTCACAGCCTGGGAGTGGGACAGGAGTTCAGTCGGGGAGGTCCACTGCTGGGCAGAGGACTCTCAGGCTGCCTGGTGTTGGAGGGGTGAGCCTGAGCTTCTACTGCCCTCTCTAGAATCAGACAGGGCAACTTCAGGTCTATACTTAAAATGCTGGACTTGCATTTTAAATAAACTTGCCTTCTTGTTCCATTTTTTCAGCAATTTTTAAAAATCATAATTTGCAAAAGAAATGGTCTACAAAGGATTGGAAATAGAAACCAGTGGAAAGTTCCCTTCCTCCTGGGCTGTTTGGGAAGCACAGCTCCAAGCCCGTGAACCTTGACAGTCTCCCTTTCCTCTTCCTCCCTCGGGGGAGCTGTGCTTCATTGGGAAGGTTGCTATTGTGTTAGGTTGTTGTGCATTATTTTATCATGCTAATTTTATGTTGCTATAATAATTTCCTGAGATAAATCAACTTAAGTAGTGAAAAAGTCTATTTTGGCTCACAGTTTCAGAGGTTTCAGTTCATGGTTGCTTGGACTGCTGCTGTGGGCCTGTGAGGCCCAGGGTATCATGGTGGGAGTGCATGAGGTAGTAAGCTGCATCCTGGCTGCCGCAAGGCAAAGAGGGACAGGGAAGGGACAAGGAGTCTCAATATCCCTTTCAAGGTGACCTGAATTCCTCCAATGAGGGCTTACCTCTTGAAGGGTCCCCAACCTCCCAGTGGGACCCCTGGCTAAGGACCAAGCCTTCAACACATGAATCTTTGAGGGACATTTCAGATCTAGACTATAGCAATGAGGTAGTGCTGTTATTGTGTCGTGTTGGATTGGCTGTGTTGCACTGTACTGTGCTGTGCTGAATTTTTTGGGTTTGTGCGCTGTTATATTGTGTGGTGTTGTACTGCATTATGGTGTGGTGCACTGCATTGTGTTTGGCTGTGTTATATTGTGCTGCATTTGTGCCATGTCACAGTCTAAAGAAGAGCAGTGCTCAGAGACCTGCAGAAAGGGAGGCTCTTGGCTGTGTACCATGGAGGCTGAGTCTCCCATGAGCCAAGCCCCGCAGCCCGCTATTGCTGGCACTGCCCACACGGTCCTGGGGGTTCGGCTGCCCCTGTCTGCTGCCTCTGCACGCCACTCAGTGACATTGGGAACATCAGGTTTACACTCTCCACCCTGGCTGCCCTTCCCCTGTGAGAGCTAGGCTCCACACCCCACAACCTGAAATGACAAGTGTCCATTCTGCCCCGTGCCTTTGGCCACCAGGCATTCTACGCTCACTCCCTTCCCCATAAACTTGCACCTAACACATTACCCTCCTGCTCTCTCCTTGATCAAAGGATTTTATTCAGTTACTGGTTCCAGACCCAAGTCCAAGGTGTCTGGGCCCCACCCTTGCTCTTCCTAGTTTTAGAGAGAAGTAACAAAATAGAAAACTCAGAAAAGAGATCAACCACAGGATAGCAAATATTCATCTGAGATATTAAGATTTTTTTCATTCCATTGACACCGCATCGATCATCAATCTGTACACCTGTAATTATGAGCTAAATGGTATGTATGGCTTTGCATGATCTACATGTGAACCAGTCAATGAATAATAATCAATTACATAATGACCAGGCTATCTTTATTTTTTCAAATCTATGATTTCTCACAAGAAATTAACAGGCCAAACTTCTTTATAAAGCCTTGGGTAGCTTTAGATTTAAATATGTGTGGTACTCTGTGTTTTCAACAGAAGGGAAGGGTTGATTTTATGTGATGAATCTTCCTTGTATCTTATAGCAATATTCTTTTCTTAATGAGTCTGAGTTCAGAAGGATTACCAACAGGTTATTCCTGTGAGACTCTGTTTTGTGTAAATGACTGCCTTGTGAGAAGTAGAGATCACAGTAGTCCCCTCTTATTCACACCTTTCCTTCACTTCTCAGCTTTAGTTACCTGTGGTCAATTGTGGTCTGAAAATATTAAATAAAAAAGTCCAGAAATATATAATTCATAAGTTATAAATCACATACCATTCTAAGTAGCATGATAAAATCTTGTGCCATCCAGCTCCATCCCGCTTAGGACATGAATCATCCCTTTGTCCAGGGTATCCACACTGTATATGCTACCTTCCTGTTAGTCACTTAGTAGCCATCTCTGTTATCAGATTGACGGTTGAGGTTTCACCGTGCTTCTTTTCAAATAACCCTTATTTTACTCAATAATGGTTCCCAAATATGAGTAGTGATACAAAGGAGGTCCAGGATATGAAACACAGAAGGACAGATCAACTCTCATACTAAGTGGTAATGTTGAAGGGTTGTAGGAAGAAGCATAGTAGGGATCAGTACTATCAAAGGTTTCAGGGATCACTGGGAGTCTTGGAACATACTCCACTTGAATAAGAGGAGACTACCCTAATAGTCTTTAGTATTTACCAGGCACTTTTCTTAGACTTTCAGGTGCTTATCTCATTTAATACTTACCATCTTATGAGGACATACTATTATCCTCTCAATTTTACAAATCAATATCCAACAACTAGTAGGTGGTAGACCCAAAATCCAAACTGTGACAGTCTGACTCCACACCTTCTGCTCTTCATTTTATTCAATCATTAGATTCATTCCTATGCTTACCAAAGAATTGCTTCCACAGTTTATCCTGAAAAGGAAATTGAGAAACTTATGTGTGATGTATATGGTGTGAGGAATCCCTGGGGAAGATGAATATCTTTCAAAGAGATAAGTAGCGCAGAGTTTGGAAAACTAAAGCTCGATGTTCTGGCCCTTTCCTTGTTACTCCGTCTTCCTCCTCCAGCCCAGCTGCTGCGATTTGGTATGTTATGGTTAAACTTTATGGAAGAAATGGAACTGGGGCTGCTCCAATGTTCTCATTTCAGGTTTTAAAGGAAGTTTGCCTGAAGCTGCGCTACCCCTGCCTACAACAGGAAAAGAGCTAGGTAGTGGAAGACTCAGCTCTGGGGCCAGGATGCTGCTTGTGGGAAGTCTCTGGAAACCCTACTTGTGGGGTTTTCTCACCTGGTGGTTGTTCCCACTGAAAACGGATCCTGGGGTCCTGTCCCAGAGGGAAGCAAGTGACAGAAGCGTTCCAGAGCAGAACCTGGCAAGTAGGAGGGTACAGAATGAAAATAGAAGACAGATGGGTTCGGAAACATGAAGGGCATCTTGAGAAGATAGAAGTGGAATTCCATGATAGAACAGAAGGCCGATGGACATGGCATCTACGAAGCCGTGAACCAAGAAGCAAGAAATGGTTCAGGAAAGATAAGAGCTAACAGATCACAAAATTATGAATAAAAGATGAATTATGTAATAGTTAGTCAGATCTACATCTTTTATCAAAGAGCCGAAATAGTTTAAGACAATATAGAGTCCCTATGCACCCTGGCCCATGCCCCATTTTGGAGACCTTCTTTTGCCAGATTGATCCAGAGCAGGCCCATGCACCCCTTCCTCTTGAGCAGCAAGCCTCTGGAGAGGCCTGGTCTTTGAAAGCTTTTATATCTCAGTGAATGTTAAGTGAATTAACAAAGAAAGCTTTCATTAAAAAGAACTACTAAAAAATAACTGATCTCCCTTCTTCCTCCTTCGGTGTGTAACACTCAAATTTTGCTTTTGAAAATCCCTTCCAGGCAGCCACGATGCCCCCGTTTCATCTACTCACCTGCAGAACCACTGTCCGAATATTCTCCTTACCCTCTTTTGCAATTAACTGCTAATCACACAAGTAGGTGATATGATGGACAGCTGATTTTTGTGTGTTTTTGAGATCTATAAAAATGGTATTGTGTGCTGTGGTGTAGCTCAGTGGTAGAGGACTTGCCTGGCATGTAACAGGCCCTGGGTTCAATCTGGGTTCAATCCCCAGCTCCACAGAGGGGAAAAAAAAAGTCTAGTCTGGCGCTTTCTGCAAATAGCTTTTTCCCACACTTTATTTATCTTCTTCTCTTTGCAGTGGGCTGTTTCCAGTTTTTCTTTTTTAAGCTGGAAACTGCTGTTTAAAAAGGTTTTTTTTTTAATGCATGTCTTCTTGTATATTTGTGCAAGAATTTCTCTTGAGTCTATACACGGGCGTGAGACTGCTGGGTCAGATTTACAAAATAATACCAGAGTGTCTTCCAAAGTGGGCAACTGACATTCCCGTCCACAATACATGAATCTAGTTGATTCACACCCTCTCTCTCTGCTTGTCGATCTTGGCCAGTGTAGAGGGTAGAAGACGGAATCTAGTTCAGACTTAATTTGGGTTTACTGACTCACTTCAGAGGAGGGGTGTCTTTTTATGATTATTGGTCATACATGCTGTACTAGGTGGAATAGAGTCCTACCTGTCCCCATATTCAGGTCCTGAATGTGATGATCTGGAACGTCATACTGTGGGCTTGTGAGGAAATAGGGTCTTTGTAGATGTAATTAGCTAAATTATCGTGAAGATTATGACTAGATTAGAGTGGGTCCCAGATCCAGTGGCTGGTGTCCACAGTGGGGGCCATGTGAAGAGACAAGCAGAAGTTGGAGTCCATGAGTCAAGGATTCCAGAACTTGCCATTAGCTACCAGGAAAAGGTAAGGAAGGGTCCTCCTGCAGGGACATCAAGTGGACATGGCTCTGGGGGGCCTTGACTTGGTTCCATTGGTCAATTTTTTCTTAGTTGTCGATGGATCTTTATTTATTTTTATGTGGTGACGTCACACATGCCAAGTCAGGGGCTCCCAAGTCCAGCAAAAATATTAAAAAAAAACGTTTATTTTTAATAAACTTCTTTAGCAGTTTACAGTCAGGAGACTCTAGAGAGTGTCTTAACTTTCAGTGTATATATTCATTTTGAATTCCACAGCTTCTTCTGTTCTTATTTTGAAGTTCAGACAGGGCAGTTGGTGGGTCTCCTAGTCTCTCCAGTGCTTGGGACCACTTGGAGAAGTGGCTTGAGTCCTCTACCACTGAGCCACCACCCCAGCTCTTAAGGATGCCTGGGGCAAGCCCACGATGCCTTCACTGCAGAGCTTTGTGCAAGCCCGGGTGGGTTTCAGGCAATTCCTCACGCTCCCCACTTTACACAAAGGGGATAAAGCAAAAGCGGCCTGTGTCCTGCCCATGTCCCTTTGGGTTCCGTTACATTCCCTGTGGCATGACCCGTTTCCTGGGAGTGCCTCTCAACAAATCACTTTCACATAGATCCTGTCCCCTGGGAACTAACCTATTTTAAGCCTTTGACATTCCACACACATTTTAGAATCTCTTTTCAGCTGACATGAAAATCCTACTGAGGCACAGACTAAGAACCATTGGATCGTACATTCAAATGGAAGACCTGTAAGATATACAAATTATATCTGAAAAAAGCTTTTTTTAAAAAAAATGTTTTTTTTTAGTTGTAGATGAACACAATAACTTTATTTAGTTATTTTTATGTGGTGCTGAGGATCAAACCCAGTGCCTCACATGTGCTAGGCAAGCACTCTACCACTGAGCCCCAACCCCAGCCCCAAATAAAGCTGTTTTTAAAACAGAAAATATTTTGTTTGGAGTTGTAACACACACACACACACACACACACACATACACACACATGATTTGGGGGGAGAATTATGCTCTTATGAGATTAAATGTTTTTAAATATATATTTTTTCCATTTATAGGTCCTATTAAATAGCTTTCAACAGTTTTTACAACTTTTTATCTAATGGTTTTGTACACATTTTATTAAATTTATTTCTATGCACCCTATAATTTTGTTGCTATTGTAGACAGTGGAAGTTTTGCTTTGTTTTAATTATGCTTCCTGTTTGTTGCTAGAGCACCAAAATGCAATTGACGTTTATGCTTGGTCCTATTTCTTTTATGCCTCCTACTTTGGGGCTGAATTCTGAATATTGTATATGAGAAACGTATGTCAGATTCCTTTATTAATCTGATAAAGGCCACGAGTCCCTCTTAGAAATGCATAAAACAAAATACATGGGATTACAAAGGAGCCAATCATATTAAAATGCATCTCTCTCCATAGATTCTTTGGAGACCTGGGACCTCAGGTTTCAAATGCTACAGAAGTGTGGGTGATATTTCACCAGAGGGGTTTGCTGCAGCCTTTGGTTAAAAGAAGGGGTTCTGTCACCTTAACCCAATCATGAGCTGAGCTGACTGAGGCTGAGCTGCGGCTGGGGGCACTGAGACTGTCCATAGTGGGAGCCAGTGCATGCCCTCAGGTCCCACCGAGGCGCTCATTTTAGTGCTAGAGATCACTGTGAAGCAACAGCGAATCCCAGCCACTTCTTGTTTTGGAGGAACATTACATTTGGCAGAAGCAAATAAAATTTCACCGATAATAGCTTCAGACAGATGGTGGATATCAAGACATTTGATCACAGGCTTCTGACATTTAACAACTTGGGGGCTGCAGTTTTGTTGGCTTTCAGAGATAGGCAGAGCCAATAAGCCAAATAAATTGTTCTTTAGCTTTTTGCAGAAAGTCTGTAAACAGCATTTTATAAGTTCTGTCCATCATCTTTTTATGGGGAACATTAACAATCCCTCTCGCTTAATATTTTTATGAAGGGAATACATTTCTAAGTATATTTATCAACTGCCAAATTTAACATAAATGAAAGATCAGAGGGCAATTGCCTTTCTTGTTTTTTCCCATCATCAAAAAAAAAATGTTTAAGAGATTTAAAAATGTACAGTTTTGACCTTTTAGTTAATTTACATTATGTTTTGGCAATAGATGGAGTTATGTAATATTGCTACCTCCTGAGGGTATTTAGGGTGGGGGGAGCCTCACTATTTAAATATAGAGGTCTTGAATGTTTGGTTAAGAAGGAAATTTTTTCCTCTTTCA